>NC_090440.1:90693745-91003579 GCF_031143425.1 Pleurodeles waltl | reverse complement strand
GAAATCGGACAGGAGAAGGGGGCAGGGTGACCCCACCCTCCCCCATGGTTCACCCTTTAAATTGCTAAGAGTATGCATATCTACCTTGGTAGTATGCAGAGGTCTTAATCTCTTTTGCCAAGATGATGGACAGTTTCCCATAGGGGCCCATTGTGTTTCCCTCTGGAATTTGATAGTGCGTTCTTGGTGCAGAGGAATCTGAGGACAGCATCCACAAAACAAAGAACCACTAACTTCATATAGATAAGAGGAAGGACCCTTGTTTCTTACATCTTACATCTTTGTAGTCTTGTTGGCCTCTCTATAGGATGATTCATGTTATCACAGAATTCTAGAGAAACAGGCAACAGGAACAATCATGTTGCCAAAACGCACACAAGGTCACTGGTGACATTTCCTTGTGCTCCAATACGCAGCTGTAGTGTAGAATACACACTAGACATTTACCCAAGGGTTCAGAATGAACTCCAATTGGGTAGATATTTCATGCAAAGCTGTGGATTCTTGTTGGATATAAGGGCGGGAGACGTTCCTTTGTGGCAGAGTCACTCACACAGATACTGACATATCCACCCAGACACTCATACACCCACTCAGAGATGCACTCTGACACTCATGCACACACTCACAGAACCACTCAGAGACTCACGCACCCACTCACAGATCCACTTAGACACTCACGCTACCACTCACAGACCTATTTACACACTCACGCACCAACTCATAGGCCCTCTCAGCGACTCATGCACATACTCACAAACCCATTCAAAGACTCATACACCCACTCACAGACCCACTCAGAGACTAAAAAACCCACTCACAAACCCACTCAGACACTCAAAGACCCACTCACAGGCCCACTCAGACTAACACACTCACTCACAGACCCACTTAGACACTCAGGCACCCTCTCAGAGACCCACTTAGACATTCACACACCTACTCACAGACTCGTAACCTAAAGTAACTATAACTCACGCCCTCTCCATGCACTGCTTATTACCCCAGATATTACAGCACTCATAACAACTTTTATAACGTCAATAAAAATATCAATTAAACATAAAAAGTCAAATGATTGAAGAAAAACTATGCATGCTGGGGTGTGAGTTATTGTTACCTTGGGCTGCGAGCTATAGTTACTTGAAATAACTCTAACTATGACTGCTCAGTTTCTCTGGTTTTGTGTAAGTAAATTCAGAACCTAACTATAAGGTCCCTGTGACCTTTGGTGTTTTAAGTGAATATATATGTTTGAATACATAGGTTAAAGAGGCGTTATACTTAGAAAATGGAATTAAAAAAACAATAGAAATTCACTTAAAAAAACAAAGGTTACAGGGATGTTATAGTTAGGGTTCCATTTCAAACAGACAAAATAATAGAAAATCTCCTTTAACATTTAGGTGGTCATTACAACCCTGGCGGACGGTGTTAAAGCGGCGGTAACACCGCCAACAGGCCGGCGGTAAAATTTTTGGAATTATGACCGTGGCGGAAACCGCCAACAAAGACAGCCACTTTAACACTCCGACCGCCACGGCGGTACAGACAAACAGCGCGGCGGTCACCACCAACAGACAGGCGGAAGTCAATGTACCGCCCACAGTATCACAACCTACCAATCCGCCACCTTTTCCGGGACGGATTCACCGCAGATAAAAATACGGCGGAAACAGCCATTTCAAAGGGAAAACGCTCACCTCTACACATCCCACAAGGAATCAGGACACCATGGAGCCCGAACTCCATATTCTGCCAGCGATAGTCTTCCTGCTCCTATACGAGGATCATCAACGCCGGCGGCAAAGACCACGGTGAGTACTGCACCTACGACATAGGGGAGGCAAAAACACAGGGACACACACAACCAACATCCCAACCCCCACCCCGACCCTCACCCACTACAACACACACAACAATGCTTATCTATACATTACTGAAACCCCCCCCGACCCCCCCAGAAGAATGCAAAGACAAAAAGAAATGAGTTGAACCATTGTAATATATCAAAATACAGTCAGCAAATATATACAGATATATATACACATTAAACAAAATATACACCACGATTAGTGGTGCAGGTAATGCACCATTCATTGTCCGTGGACCACTGGGCCCAAAATGCATGGGCGAGGCCCACACAAGATACCTGATCAAAATGGAGAGAACACTGCTGGGGCATCAGATATAAATACAACAGGCACCTCAGGGGGAAAGGAAGGGAGGGGGCACCTCACCAGATCCACGAGGGCGCTCCATGCCCATTCATGTATCCTGGGGAGTGCAAAGCCACAGTCTCTCAAGTCTCTACAGTGGTTGGTTTGCCCACTGCTTTATCCTGGGGAGTGCAAAGCCACAGTCTCTCAAGTCTCTACAGTGGGTGGGATGCCCACTGTTCAATCCTGGGGAGGGAGTGCAAAGCCACAGTCTCTCAAGTGGATAACAGTCTCCACTGGTGCTGGAAGGGGACTGGTGCCCAGAGTGCAGCACACCCCGTGACGGTCACAATTGCGTCACTGCCCCTGCCACAAATGGGCTTGCGGTGCATTCCATGGCGGTCTTTGCCCTGTTCAGCGGTCCCTGGCCTGTTCAGCGGTGCTTGTGTTGCCAGTGTCAGACCTGTTCAGCGGTGCATTCCATGGCAGTCTTTGCCCTGTTCAGCGGTCCCTGGCCTGTTCAGCGGTGCTTGCCTTGCCAGTGTCAGACCTGTTCAGCGGTGCATTCCATGGCGGTCTTTGCCCTGTTCAGCGGTCCCTGGCCTGTTCAGCGGTGCTTGCATTGCCAGTGTCAGACCTGTTCAGCGGTGCATTCCTTGGCGGTCTTTGCCCTGTTCAGCGGTCCCTGGCCTGTTCAGCAGTGCTTGCCAAGGCGGTCCTTCATTGCCCAGCAGGGCTGTGGCTGGCGATCCTTCATGGGTCAGCTGGGCTGTGGCTTGCGGGGCCCTCCTGGCCAGCTGGGCTGTAGCTGGTGGTAGCCTCCTGGCCAGTGACGATGGGGCTGGCCTCTTGGGCAGTGACTCTGGCGGTGGCCTCCTGGCCAGTGACGATGGGGCTGGCCTCTTGGGCAGTGACTCTGGCGGTGGCCTCCTGGCTAGTGACGATGGGGCTGGCTGTGGCCTCCTGGGCAGCGGGGATGATGGCGGTCCTCTCCGCCGTGCTGCTCCTCCCAGACTTTGGAGATTTCTTCTGCCCCTTCCCCACCTTGGGAGGAGTCACAGCTGAGTCGACACTCCCCCCGGGACCCTTGTGCCAGAGTTTGCAGGGTTCGATGAAGGGCAGCCTGACCAGAATGAATGCCCTACAGGAATGCATTAGTGTGTTGCAATTCCCTTTCTACACCCTTGATGGCATTCAAAATGGTAGATTGCCCAACAGTGAGGGACCTGAGGAGGTCAATGGCCTAGCAGAGGTGACAGGGGCAGGGGCTGAGGTGCCTGGGGCGAAGGTGATGCCCACCCTCCTGGGTGAGCGGGCACGGGGCACACGCTGAGGGGCTGCTGGGAGGGTGGTGCTGGTAGGGGGGGTGGCGGCTGTACCTGTAGAAGTGGGGGGCACAGATGTTGCCACCACCACAAGGGAGCTCCCATCGGAGGACGAGTCTGTGTCGCTGGTTGCAGACCCTGTGACCGCCGTGGTGCAACCCTCGCCCTCCGTCCCACTGGTGTATTCTGAGTCCGTGGTGTGGCCCTCCATGGCCATGTGGGATGCAGCTCCCTGGTGCTCCGGTGCCACTGTACCTCCGCCTGATGATGCTGATGCACACAAGAACAGGGAGACCACAAAAAGGGGGGGGACATAAGAAAGACAGGTTGAGTGCATGGCTTACCGCTACCGTTGGCGGACAATACAGACACAGCAGCCCCCTGCACTACGTCGCGCTGTTGGGCTCTACAGATGCAATTCCTGGGATATGGCCTACATGGCTATGGACGACATCTGCACACACAGATGACACAGGGGCATGAATACCTGTGCTTGGCACTCTACAGAGGTGGGCTGGGGTGCCACATGGCCTGCATTACGGAGGGGCCTAGCCTACGGAACTCGCCTTGGCCTAGGGAAACCCACAGCCCTCCTCCCCCACCCAGACACCTTCACTGCGCGCAAAGTCCACTGAATGATGTTGTACTCACCCCCTTGTGTCTGCTGTGATGCCCTCAAGCGCCCATCCAACTCAGGGTAGGCCACGGCCAGGATCCGGAACATCAGGGGGGTCATGGTTCGACGGGCACCCCTCCCACGTTGGGAGGCCATCCCCAGCTGAGCCTCCGCCGTCTTCTTGCTCCAGCGGCGAATGTCCTCCCATCTCTTCCGGCAGTGGGTGCTCCGTCTGTGGTGGACCCCCAGGGTCCAGACGTCCTTGGCGATGGCACGCCAAATATCCTTCTTCTGGTGGGCGCTGACCTACATGAAATGTACAGGGGAAGAAGAGAAGTCATTAACAACTGCACCGTCACTGGCCCACATCCCTACCCTTGCCATGTGGCATATGCATTCACATTCCATCATGCATGCAGAACTGTGCCCCCTTCATTCTTACAACCAGCCCTCTCCACACAGGCATAGCCCATACCACATGCTCCATGTCGGTCTGGAGGACCGTAGAGTAGCGTGTACTGGGGGAGGACCCCGTCCACGAGCTTCTCCAACTCCTCTGCAGTGAAGGCAGGGGCCCTTTCCCCAGATGCACGAGCCATTGTCTCTTCCAGACCGAGGTCACAGCAGCACTTGCAGTGTAGGTCCTCTCCTGTCGAAGATCGGGTATCGAGTGATTGAACAGATAGAAAATGGCGGTCACGTCCGCTCCGATGCGTAACATCACCGCCGGCGTACTTCGTCATTGGCTCCTGGGACCCATAGGGTCCAATGTTAAACAATGCAGCATTGCGCTGCGGTCTTCGACCGCCTACCGCGACGGTGTACAACGCCAGCGCAGTTACCTCACATCCCATTGTCCCACTTTAGAGGTCAGGCAGCCGCCATTTCAGGGGCCCACATGCCCTAATTACCAACTGCGTCACACAGACCTAGGCCTTGTCGCACAACACAAATACAGGCCAGATTTTGTGAATGAATGGTGTTCTGTGTAGACTGTGGGTACATATCTCTGAGTTGTTTGACTCTGTGGTCGCTGTTGTCATTCCTAGGCACCATCTGCTGGGATATGTGAGGAGATGGCGGAATCCTCCGGTGTACCGACCGCTGGTGGACCTGTCGACAATGGAGAAAAGACATTTGATCATCACCTACAGGTTTGACCGTGCCACTATCCAGTAACTGTGTGCCCAGTTGGAGCCTGACCTGATGTCAGCAATCCGCCATCCCACAGGGATCCCCCCTCAAGTGCAGGTGCTATCAGTGCTCCATTTCCTTGCAAGTGGATCATTTCAAACACAGTGGCCATGGCATCAGGGATGTCCCACCCTATGTTTTCCAACTTGTTGTCCAGAGTGTTGTCTGCCCTGCTGAAACACATGCAGAGCTATATCATTTTCCCTCAGGTGTAGGATTTGGCTACAGTTAAAGGTGACTTCTATGCCCTTGGACATATCCCCAGCATCATCGGTGCCATTGATGGGACCCATGTAGCTCTGGTCCCCCCCCACAGGAGTGAACAGGTTTTACAGGAACCGGAAGAGTTATCATTCGATGAATGTACAGATGGTATGTTTGGCAGGCCAGTACATCTCCCAGGTAAATGCTATGTTCCCTGGTTCAGTGCATGACGCCTACATCCTGCGGAATAGCAGCATCCCTTATGTGATGGGTCAACTCCAGAGGCACCGGGTGTGGCTATTAGGGGAGTCTGGTTACCCCAACCTGTCATGGCTACTGACCCGAGTGAGGAATCCCAGGACAAGTGCAGAGGAACGCTACAATGAGGCACATGGGCGGAGTAGGAGGGTGATCGAACGGACCTTCGGCCTCCTGAAGGCGAGGTTCAGGTGCCTCCATATGACAGGTGGTTCCCTATTCTACTCACCAAAGAAGGTGTGCCAGGTCATCGTGGCCTGCTGTATGCTTCACAACTTGGCTTTGCGACAACAGGTGCCTTTTCTGCAGGAGGATGGTCCAGATGACGGTGTTGTGGCAGCTGTGGAGCCTGTGGACAGTGATGAGGAGGAAGCAGAGGAAGAAGACATTGACAATAGGGACTCAGTTATCCAGCAATATTTCCAGTGACACACAGGTGAGAACACATTCCTGCCTACTACAAGTACTTTCACACTTCTACCTCTATCCTGTCTGTCGATTTCTACCAGTATATGGTAACTGAGTTGTACATTTCCCTTACGGTTCTACAGGTGTGGTTTCCAATGTGTGTCATCTGCTTACATTCCTCATGGACTTGAGATGTGTGACATAGGTATGTTGACATTACATTTAAAAGAGCATTTTGCCACTGTAATTGCTAATACAAATTTTCAAAATCACAGACTGACTCCAGATTGTTTTGTGATTCAAGGGTGTTTATTTAAATACAAAATATTGGAGGGGGAAGTTAAATGGTGAGGGGTGATGGCAGAGGAATGTCCATGGCAGAGTCCAGTCTATTAGTCTCACAGGTGCATTGCCCATATGGGCATAGGAAGTGGAGCTGGGGCAGTTTAAATATGGACAGGGTTACAAAGTGGGACAGTGGGATGACAATCAGGGTGGTCTCATTTCTTGGCAGGGGTCTTGGCATCGTGCTCTGTCCTGTTCCTGGATCTCAGGGACCGTTTGCGGGGTGGTTCTCCATCTGCTGGGGGTGGGGTGCTGGTGTGGTGGTCCTGTGGCGGTGCCTCCTGTCCACTAGCGCCGGCGGAGGTGGTGGTCAGTTCATCGTCCATGCTTGTGTCAGGGGCCCCTTGTAGTGCCACAGTGTCCCTCCTGGTGTTGAGTATTTCTTTCAGCACCCCTACGATGGTGCCCAGGGCGGAGCTGATGGTTCTGAGTTCCTCCCTGAACCCCAAATACTGTTCCTCCTACATGCGCTGGGTCTCCTGAAACTTGGGCAGGACCGTTGCCATCGTCTCCTGGGAGTGGTGGTATGCTCCCATGATGGAGGAGAGGGCCTCGTGGAGAGTGGGTTCCCATGGCCTGTCCACCCCCTGTCGCACAGCAGCCCTCCCAGTTCCCCTGTGTTCCTGGGCCTCTGTCCCCTGGACCGTGTGCCCACCACCACTGCCCCCAGGTCCCTGTTGTTGTTGGGGTGGTGGGTTATCCTGGGTTCCCTGCAGTGGTGGACACACAGCTGATTGACGTGTCCTCGGGACGGAGGTATGGGCCCGCTGGGTGGGTGCTGTGCTGGTGTTACCAGAGGGTGGAAGGTCTGTGGTGGCCTGTAACTGGGTGTGGGGAACCGACTGTCCCGAGGCCCACGATAGTCCGGGCTGGTCATCTGGATCCAGTTGGACAGAGCTGCTGTCATCACTGTGGGCCTCTTCAGTGGGTGGGGTGGAGATGTCTGGACCCTCCTGTCTGGTGACGTTGGGTAGTGGTCCTGCAGGGGTGTAAAAGCATGATTATTGCATCTGTGTGTGTCATGGTGTGCAATGGGTGGGTGACCATGTACCCCAGTGCTAGCATTCCTGTGTGGGGGCTTGTGTGATGATTGTTGGGGGGGTGTTATGGGTATGTGCAGTGTGCATGCTTTAGTGATGGGTGTCCATGCTTTGTTGCTGCATGCAGGGCTTGGTGTTGGGATGTGTGGTTTGTGATGTTGGGACATTTGTGAAGAGTTGGAGTGATAGGGGAGGGGGCGAGGGTGGGGGTCTGTGATAGCATTCAGGTAGGTTGGGGGATATGAAAGTTAAGATTTGACTTACCAGAGTCCATTCCTCCACCGACTCCTGCGAGGCCCTCAGGATGCAGAATCTCCAAGACCTGCTCCTCCCATATTGTTAGTTGTGGGGGAGGAAGTGGGGGTCCGCCGCCAGTCCGCTGTACCGCGATGTCGTGTCTTGAGACCACGGAACGCACTTTCCCCCGTAGGTCATTCCACCTCTTCCTGATGTCGTGCCGATTTCTTGGGTGCTGTCCCACTGCGTTGACCCTGTCGACTATTCTTCTCCATAGCTCCATCTTCCTTGCAATTGAGGTGTGCTGCACCTGTGCTCCAAATAGCTGTGGCTCTACCCGGACGATTTCCTCCACCATGACCCTGAGCTCCTCCTCAGAGAACCTGGGGTGTCTTTGCCGTGCCATGGGGTGGTGTAGGTGATGTGTGGGGTGGTGTATGTGGTGATGTGTAGTGGTGTGTGGTGTTTTGTGCGTGGAAGTAGTGTGGGTGATGGTGTTGAGTGCCTGTGGCTGCTAGTTTGTGGATGGCGGTGTCTCTCTCTGGCCTTCTCTCGGTAATTGTGGTTGTAGGGGTTTGTGGGTGATGTGGGTGTGTGTTTTATATTGTAATGGGTGTGTGGGAGTGGTGTGTGTATGTGTATCAGGTGTGTGTATTTCGAATTGTCCAATGTGGCTGTGTTTTGTAAATGTGTGTGTAATTTGAGCGTGGCGGTGTGTACCGCCAATGGAATACCGCGGTTGAAAGACCGCCGCGTGGATTCGTGGGTCGTGATAGTGTGGGCGTATTTCTGTTGGCGTGACGGTGGAGGTTTTGATTTCGCCAGTTTATCACTGACCTTTGGTGTGGCGGTCTTGTGTGGGTGTCTGGATTTTGTCGGATTCCGAGCTGTGGGTCATAATAGCTGTGGCGGAATTCCACGGCCGCGGCGGTGTGTTGGCGGTCTTCTGCACGGCGGTAAGCGGCTTTTACCGCCAATGTTGTAATGACCCCCTTAGAGTTCTCAAGAAACTATAACTCATGCCCTAAGGTAACTATAACTTGTGCCCTCGCCATGCACTGCTAATTACTCTAGATATTACAGCACTTATGACATCTTTTATAACCTCATTGATAATATCAATCTCATATTTGCAGTAAAGTTATTGAGGAGCAAACTGTGCATGGTGGATGCGCGAGTTATAGTTACTAGAAAAACAGACATTTGAGGTGAGCAAATCTAGAGTGTCGCTGTTGTTGGATGGTGCTCCTTACTGGAGCTGCTTGCTCTCGACCTAAACTTGGGAACTACCCAGAGTTTTCTTTCTCTCTCTCTCTCTCTCTCTCTCTCTCTCTCTCTTGACCCAAGGGTAGGTCGCTCCCCCTGCCGCTGCAGCTCCTCCAAGTTCCCGAGTTCCTGTGTTCCTGAGACCCACCTAACTGTAAGTACCCCCCTCCTCCCAGCCCCTCGCCCTGCCCTGCGCCACTCACCGTCTCTCCTGCTCCTGCTTCTTTTCCTCCTCTCTGTCTCTTCCTCCTCGCTCCCCCTCTGCAATCTTCTTCTGTGTTCTTCTGTTCTTCTCTTCTGTTCTTCTGTTCTTCCCTTCTGTTCTTCTGTGTTCTTCCGGTCTTCTGTGTTCTTCTTCTCGTTTCTTCTGTGTTCTTCTGTGTTCTTCTGTGTTCTTCTGTGTTCTTCTCTGTTCTTCTGTGTTCTTCTCTGTTCTTCTGCTCTTCCGATCTTCTGTGCTTCTGTCTTCTGTTCTTCTGTTCTTCTGTTCTTCTGTTCTTCTGTCTTCTGCTCTTCCGGTCTTCCGGTCTTCTGTTCTTCTGTCTTCTGTTCTTCTGTCCTCTGTTCTCCTGTCTTCGGCTCTTCTACCTCCTCCGTCTTCTTCCCCCGAGCCTGCCCTCCTGCTCCTTCCTCATCCCCCTCCCTCACTCGCCTCCCCCTCTCTTACCCCTAGCTAACCCGTTCGCTATCTACCTCCCTCACTCCTCCTATCTTCCTATCTCTCTAGCTCCCTATCTCACTATCTAACTCCCCCACTCTCCACCTCCTCCTACCTACCTATCTGTCTATCTATCTATTTCCCTATCTATCGACTTCTCTATCTATTTTCTCTATCTATTTCTCTATCTCTCCCCCCCTCCCGCCACCCCCTCTACTACCTATCTCCCTATCCTCTCACTCTACCTCTCTCCCTCACCCACCTCTACAACCCCCCCTCCCCTATCTTCACAACCCTACTCCTATCTCTCTCCCTAATCTCCAAACCTCCTAACACTCACCCTCCTCCACCCTAAACCCCCTCCCCCAGCTCCTCTCACTCTACCTGTCCCCCCCCCTCCCTCGTGCTTTCCCGCCGCGACCTCCTGCACGCCCCCGCCCCCCAGCTCCCATTCGCCCCCAGCTGACCCCTCCCCCCCCCTCCTACCTCTTATGGCGGCCGCTGCGCGACAGTGGTAGCGACCCTTGACCCAAGGGTAGGTCGCTCCCCCTGCCGCTGCAGCTCCTCCAAGTTCCCGAGTTCCTGTGTTCCTGAGACCCACCTAACTGTAAGTACCCCCCTCCTCCCAGCCCCTCGCCCTGCCCTGCGCCACTCACCTTCTCTCCTGCTCCTGCTTCTTTTCCTCCTCTCTGTCTCTTCCTCCTCGCTCCCCCTCTGCAATCTTCTTCTGTGTTCTTCTGTTCTTTTCTTCTGTTCTTCTGTTCTTCCCTTCTGTTCTTCTGTGTTCTTCCGGTCTTCTGTGTTCTTCTTCTCGTTTCTTCTGTGTTCTTCTGTGTTCTTCTCTGTTCTTCTGTGTTCTTCTCTGTTCTTCTGTGTTCTTCTCTGTTCTTCTGCTCTTCCGATCTTCTGTGCTTCTGTCTTCTGTTCTTCTGTTCTTCTGTCTTCTGCTCTTCCGGTCTTCTGTTCTTCTGTCTTCTGTTCTTCTGTCCTCTGTTCTCCTGTCTTCGGCTCTTCTACCTCCTCCGTCTTCTTCCCCCGAGCCTGCCCTCCTGC
This sequence comes from Pleurodeles waltl, assembly GCF_031143425.1. Taxonomy (NCBI): domain Eukaryota; kingdom Metazoa; phylum Chordata; class Amphibia; order Caudata; family Salamandridae; genus Pleurodeles; species Pleurodeles waltl. The sequence continues at coordinate 90,992,816 of NC_090440.1, read as the reverse complement.
TCCTTCCTCATCCCCCTCCCTCACTCGCCTCCCCCTCTCTCACCCCTAGCTAACCCGTTCGCTATCTACCTCCCTCACTCCTCCTATCTTCCTATCTCTCTAGCTCCCTATCTCACTATCTAACTCCCCCACTCTCCACCTCCTCCTACCTACCTATCTGTCTATCTATCTATTTCCCTATCTATCGACTTCTCTATCTATTTTCTCTATCTATTTCTCTATCTCTCCCCCCCTCCCGCCACCCCCTCTACTACCTATCTCCCTATCCTCTCACTCTACCTCTCTCCCTCACCCACCTCTACAACCCCCCCTCCCCTATCTTCACAACCCTACTCCTATCTCTCTCCCTAATCTCCAAACCTCCTAACACTCACCCTCCTCCACCCTAAACCCCCTCCCCCAGCTCCTCTCACTCTACCTGTCCCCCCCCTCCCTCGCGCTTTCCCGCCGCGACCTCCTGCACGCCCCTGCCCCCCAGCTCCCATTCGCCCCCAGCTGACCCCTCCCCCCCCTCCTACCTCTTATGGCGGCCGCTGCGCGACTGCGCAGCGGGCGCGCGCAGCGGGCACGCCGCTGGCGCGCCGGAGGCGCGCCAGAGGCAAGCCCGTCTGCGCCCGTCCGCGCCTGGCCCGCGCCCAGCGCCACGACCCCTGGTCCCCAGCTCCCCCAAGCCCCGCTGATCCGCTACGACCCCACCACCCTCCACGCCCTCAACCCAGGGCGCTCCAAAACCTGCTTCCTAGCTCACCCCAAACGCACCCATGGACCCTTCGCCTGCAACTCCTGCAAACGCATCTTCCACCACGCAACTACCACGACCACAAGCCCACGCGCCATCAACCACCTCAAGTGCATCCTGGTCAACGCTCGTTCCGTCCACAAGCACGCCGTTGAACTTTGGGACCTCCTGGACTCCACAGCCCCGGACGTCGCCTTCATCACGGAGACATGGATGAACGCCTCCTCTGCTCCAGACATCGCTACCCGCCATCCCCGAAGGCTACAAGATCTCCAGAAAAGACCGCACCAACCAAGTAGGAGGAGGTGTCGCCATCATCTTCAAAGACTCCATCAGCGTCACCACCTCCACCGAAGACCCCCCCCTCGCCGCTGAACACCTGCATTTTCAGATTCGCACCGACCCAAGGACCACCCTCAGAGGATCCCTCGTCTACCGTCCTCCCGGACCTCGCGCCTCTTTCAGCGACGCCATCGCCGACTTCATCTCCCCGCACGCCCTCGCCTCACCGGACTACATCCTCCTAGGCGACCTCAACTTCCATCTGGAACAAAACAACGACCCCAACACCACCACCCTGCTCGACAACCTCGCCAACCTCGGCCTCAAACAACTGGTGAACACCGCCACCCACATCGCCGGACACACGCTCGACCCTATCTTCTCCGCCAGCAAACACGTCTTCTTCAGCCACACCTCTGCCCTACACTGGACCGACCACAGCTGCGTCCACTTCACATTCCGACGCGAGACCTCCCACCTCCGCACTCAACCCATCCCTCGTCGACAGTGGAACAAGATCCCTGAAGAGCAACTCTTCTCCGCTCTCGCCGCCAACCAACCCACCCTCACCACCGACCCCAACGACGCAGCTCTCAACCTCACAAACTGGATCTCCAACTGCGCTGACAACCTTGCTCCCCTCAAACGCACGCATCGACAGACCAACACCAAAAAACCTCTCTGGTTCTCTGACACCCTCAAAGAATCAAAGAAAACTTGTCGTGCCCTTGAGAAGGCCTGGCGCAAGGACCACACCGCTGACAACATGACCGCCCTCAAGAACGCTACACGCGAACACCACCACCTGATCCGCACTGCCAAAAGGAACTTTTTCACCGACAGACTAGACAAAAACAGCCACAACAGCAGAGAACTCTTCAGCATCGTCAAAGAGTTCTCCAACCCCAGCGCCAGCGCCAACGCCGTCACGCCCTCACAGGATTTGTGCGAATCCCTCGCCACTTTCTTCCATCGCAAGATCAGCGACCTCCACGACAGCTTCGGACACCAGACCCAACCATACACCACTGAACCCGCTTCCCCGGACATCACCCTCAACAACTGGACCCACATCAACACGGAAGAAACCAAATCCATCATGAACTCTATCCACTCCGGCGCCCCTTCGGACCCCTGCCCGCACTTCATCTTTAACAAAGCCGACGACATCATCGCCCCGCACCTCCAGACCGTCATCAACTCTTCTTTTTCTTCTGCTACCTTCCCCGAATGCTGGAAGCACGCTGAAGTCAACGCCCTACTAAAGAAACCTACGGCTGACCCAAGCGACCTGAAAAACTTCCGCCCCATCTCTCTTCTACCTTTCCCAGCCAAGGTAATAGAAAAGACCGTCAACAAACAGCTGACCACCTTCCTGGAAGACAACAACCTGCTCGACCCTTCACAAACCGGATTCCGAACCAACCACAGCACGGAAACCGCCCTCATCTCAGTCACAGACGACATCAGAACCCTGATGGACAACGGTGAAACAGTCGCCCTCATTCTCCTCGACCTCTCGGCTGCCTTTGACACCGTCTGTCACCGCACCCTAATCACCCGCCTACGCTCCACCGGGATCCAAGGCCAGGCCCTGGACTGGATCGCCTCCTTCCTCGCTAACCGCTCCCAAAGAGTTTACCTCCCTCCGTTTCGCTCAGAACCCACCAAGATCATCTGCGGCGTACCTCAAGGCTCATCGCTCAGCCCGACACTCTTCAATGTCTACATGAGCCCCCTCGCCGACATCGTACGCAAGCACGACATCATCATCACCTCCTACGCCGACGACACCCAACTTGTACTCTCCCTCACCAAGGACCCCGCCAGCGCCAAGACCAACCTACAAGAGGGTATGAAGGACGTCGCAGATTGGATGAGGCTCAGCCGCCTAAAGCTGAACTCTGAAAAAACGGAAGTCCTCATCCTCGGCAACACCCCGTCCGCCTGGGACGACTCCTGGTGGCCCACGGCCCTCGGCACCGCACCGACCCCCGCAGACCACACCCGCAACCTCGGCTTCATCTTGGACCCTCTTCTCACCATGACCAAGCAAGTCAACGCCGTGTCCTCCGCCTGCTTCCTCACTCTCCGCATGCTCCGCAAGATCTTCCGCTGGATCCCCGCCGACACCAGAAAAACCGTGACCCACGCCCTTGTCACGAGTCGCCTGGACTACGGCAACACCCTCTACGCCGGGACCACCGCCAAACTCCAAAACCGCCTGCAACGCATCCAAAACGCCTCGGCCCGCCTCATCCTCGACGTACCCCGCAACAGCCACATCTCCGCACACCTGAGACACCTGCATTGGCTCCCAGTCAGCAAAAGGATCACCTTCCGTCTTCTCACCCACGCACACAAAGCCCTCCACAACAAGGGACCGGAATACCTCAACAGACGCCTCAGCTTCTACGTCCCCACCCGCCCCCTCCGCTCCGCTGGCCTCGCACTTGCTGCCGTCCCTCGCACCCGCCGCTCCACGGCGGGTGGGAGATCTTTCTCCTTCCTGGCGGCCAAGACCTGGAACTCCCTCCCCACCAGCCTCAGGACCACCCAGGACCACTCCGCTTTCCGGAGACTCCTAAAGACTTGGCTGTTCGAGCAGCGATAACCCCCCCTTTCCCCCCTAGCGCCTTGAGACCCGCACGGGTGAGTAGCGCGCTTTATAAATGTTAATGATTTGATATATATACATATATATAGAGAGAGAAAGAGAGAGAGAGATTTTGCTGTCTTTTGTGCGCTCGCTCTCTCTCGCTCTATATATCTATCGCTCTCTCTCTCTATATATATACATATATATAGAGAGAGAGAGAGCGAGAGAGAGAGAGACAGAGATAGATATATAGAACGAGAGAGAGCGAGTGCACAAATGGTAGCAAAATGTTGTACAGGGTCCAAGGAAAAGAAGACACAGTCAACATGTAATTTAGGAGCTGGTTTCTAAAAGTGATATGTTACTACGTCATAATGTTGTGTTCTTTAACGAGTCTGTCTCCAACTCTTTCATAAGTGGTGCAGAGCTGGGGCAGTCCTGATGGAGATGGGGATATTGTTCCAGATCATGGGTGCATACATGAAGAAGGTCTGTTGCCTTGTTGTAAGTTTGTTAGGGAGTGGTGCTGGGCGTAGTGGCTTTGAGGCTGACCCTGCTGTTTTTAGGTCTCAGCTAGGCAGTGCATGTGCTGTCTCTTTGAGACTACTGTAATCTTACAGTGGATTTAGAGTTCACCCTTTGCTTACCATTTCTTGGCTTGTGTGACACTCGTCTTTACATCCTTTTAATTGGTCACTGCAGGCCTAGTATCATTTCCATTCCTGTTGACCAAGCACTGATTGATTCAACTTAATCAATGCCTGTCCGCTGCTCCTGAAGTGATTGAGGTACTTCTTTTTAACTTCTAGGGCCCTGCAAACAGAAAGTGTGTGACTGGCAAAAACATGGCCAGCAGAACAAACACATTTTACAAAGTTTTATTTTCTGTAGTTAAATTATTTCTTTAATTTTACCAAGTCTTTATTTCTAGCTTTGCACTCATATTTTATCTTTGCTCGTGGGCAGTGCTCTCAAAATATGATGAGTATCTTGTTCTAAAAATTGCGAAACAACATTGTTTCTTTCTTATGTATATTTTTCAGAAATTATGTTTTAACACAATATCATGCAGTACATCCCAATTCACCCCACTCCAATCCAGTTGGCCCCACTCCAATCCATGCCAAATTCACCCTACCTCATCCAAACCAATCCACCCCACTCAATCCAGTCTACCCCAGACCCATCCAATCCACCCCAGACCAATCCTATCCACCCATCCCCACTGCACCCAAACCACTTACTGCAGTCCACCACACTTCAATCCTACCAACGTATCCCAACCAAATGTGCCCCATTTGGCCCACTCCAGTCTGTACCACTCAATACAAGACAGTCTGCCCCACTCCCATCCAAAACAATCTGCCCCACACCAATCCAAAACAATCTGCCCCACTCCAATCTACCCACTCCAATCTAAAGCTATCTGTCCCAATCCAGTCTGCCCCACTCCAGTCCAAACCAATCTGCCCCACTCCAATCCAAAACCATCTGTCCCACTCCAATCTGCCCGACTGCAAACCAAAACAATCTGCCCTACTCCAATCCAAAACAATATGCCTCACTTTAATCTCCCCCACTCCAATCCAAAACATTCTGCCTCACTCCAATCCAAAACAATATGTCCCACTCAATTAAAACAATATTTGCAACACTCTAATCCAAAACAATTTGCCCCACTCCAGTTCAGAACATCTGCCCAATTCAATCTGCCCCACGCCAAACCAAAACAATCTGCCCAGCTCTAATCTAAAACAATATGCTCCAATCTAATCTAAACCAATCTGCCCCACTACAATCTACCCCACTCAACTCTGCTCTACTCCAATCCAAAACAATCTGCCCCACTCCAATCCAAAACACTCTGCCTCACTCCAATCCAAAACAATCTGCCCCATTCCATTAAAACAATATTTGCACAACTCTAATCCAAAACAATTTGCCCCACTCCAATTCACAACATTTGCCCAATCCAATTTGTCCCATGCCAATCCAAAACAATCTGCCCCACCCACTACAAACTACCGCTCTTAAATCTGCCCCACTACAATTCAAAACAATCTGCCCCACTGTAATCCAAAACACTGCACTGCTCCAATCCAACATAATCTGCTCCATTCCTATCCAAAGCAATCAACCACACCAATCCAAAACAATCTTCCCTGCTCCAATCAAAAACAATCTCCCCACTCCAATCCAAAGCAATCTGCCCCATTACAATCTGCTCCACTTCGATCCAAAACAATCTGCCCCATAACAATCAGTCCTATTCTAATTCAAAGCAATCTGCCCTATTTCAATACAGAACAATCTGCACCACTCCAATGTAAAACAATCTGCCGCACTTCAATCCAAAACAATCTGAGCCACTCTAATCTAAAACAATTTGCTCCACTCCAATCTAAAACAATCTACCCAGCTCCAATCTAAACCAATCTGCCCCACTCTAGTCTAAAACAATCTGCTCCATTACAATATACCTCACTCAGATCTGCCCAATCCAAATAAATCTGCCCCACTCCAATCCAAAACAATCTGCACCTCTTCAATCCAAAACAATCTGCCTCACTCCAATCCAACAACATCTACCCCACTCCAATCTGCACCACGCTAATCCAAAACAATCTGCCTACTCCAGTCGAAAACAATCTGCCCCACTCAGATTGAAAACAATCTGCCCCACTCCAATAAAAACAAGCTGCCCCACTCTAATCTAAAACAATCTGCCCCACTCCAATCGAAAACAATATGTTCCAATCCAATCTGCCCCACTCCAATCAAAAACAATCTATCCCACTCCAATCTGTCCCATTTGAATTCAAAATAATCTGCCCCACTCCAATAATAACAATTGTCACCACTCTAATCCAAAACAATCCGCCACAATCCAATCCAAAACAATCTTCCCCACTCTATTCTAAAACAATCAGCTCCACTCCAATCTAAAACAATCTTCTCCTCTCCAATCTGCCCCACTCCAATCCAAAACAACCTGTCCCACTCCAATCCAAACTAATCTGCCCCACTCCGAAACTATCTGCCCCACACCAATCCAAAACAATCTGCCCTACTCCAATCCAAACAATCTGTCCCACTACAATCCAAAACAATCTGTGCCATTCCAATCTGCCCCAATCCAATCCAAAACAATCTGTCCCACTACAATCCGCCCCACTGCAATCCCAAAAAATCTGCCCAACTCCAATCCAAAACAATCTACCCCACTCCAATCCAGAACAATCTGCCCCACTCCAAAACAATCTGCCTGTAGCAGGGTCGTCGCTACCCTGCTTCGATATGATATCCCGGGGGACGTAGAACGGTGCCCCAGAGGCGCCTTTCAACACCCGGAAGTAGCGCTATCGGACATCAACCCGGACATACGAATGAAAAACCCGGCACGTGTGGAAGATGGCGTGTCTCATGAGGCTGAGGAGGAGGAGGAAGCAGCCGATAGGAAGGAGAATGCGTGCGGGACGCCGGAGAGAACCAGAACGGAGGCATTGTCGTCTATGACGACTCCACGAGAATCATCACCATGAAGAGACCGGACGAGCACCGGAGCCAGCCACGTCCCTGGAGGGACGTGGCTCACGCAGGTATGTGCCTTCTTTCTAAATCCCTCAGGATATTGTTGGTAGAGGGATTGTTAAGGGTTTTTGTTTTTTTCCTTTTGTTGTTTATTTTTTTCCCTGTGGTTTCCTTTACGGAGACTGGGGCTCCACAAAAGGGGGTCGTACGTTTTGGGAAATATCTGTTAAATGCCTCTACCACTTCTCTGGACTGGGGTCACACAATGACTATGCACCAGAACCATCATTACTTATAAAGATCACTTACCTTGTTATTATAAGAGTATACACCGGACTCTGATTACACTCGCGTGGTGGTGTATCCCCGCACTCCCTGCCCTTTAACTATGAAGAAGGAAAAGGAAATTCCACTTAGCGTTGTTTTCGTTTTTTCCCGCTTCTCCTTTGGGTCCCATGACGGTGAGGTTCTTCAGCAACGGACAAACCTAAAAGACAAGAGAGAAAGAGAAAACAAGAAGGACATTATTTGACCACCTGACAGAGGAAAAGAAGAAGAGAAACTAGAAAGGAAAAACAAGAAAGATACGCATAAACTGAGCACAAGTGAATATACTGACAGTGTACATTGAATAAAAAACTATCATATAGCCCATTGAGTGTAGTCGTCTTCCATTACCGGGGAAAAAGAACCCCTATACTGCCCTACTCCAATCCAAAACAATCTGTGCCACTCTAATCTGTCCACACCAATCCAAAACAATCTGCCTCACTGCAATCTAAAACAATCTGCCCCACTCCACTCGACCCCACTCCAATCTAAAACAATCAGTCCCAATCCACACTACCCCACTTCAATTCAAAACAATCTGCCCCACTCCAATCCAAAACAATTTGCCCCACTGCAATCTGCCCCACTCCAATAAAAAAATCTGCACCACTGTAATCCAAAACACTCTGCCCCACTCTAATCTAAATCGATCTGCCCCACTCGAATCTGCCCCATGCCAATCCAAAACAACCTGCCCCACTCTAATCTAAAACAATCTGCCCCACTCGAATCTAAAACAATCTGCCCCACTACAATCTTCCCTGCTCCAATCTGCACCAATCAAATCCAAAACAATCTGCACCTCTCCAATCCAAAACAATCTGCCCAACTCCAGTCCAAAACAATCTGCCCCACTCCAATTTTACCCATACCAATCCAAAACATCTGCCCCACTCCAATCCAAAACAATCTGCCCCAGTCCAAATCAAAACAATCAGCCCCACTCCATTCTGCCCCCCTTCAATCTGTCCAACTCCAATCCAAAACTATCGGCTCCACTCCAATCTGCCCGACTCCAATCCAAAACAACCTGCCCCAATCCAGTAAAAGCAATCTGCATCACTCTAATCCAAAATAATCTGCCACACTCAAATCCAAAACAATCTGCCACACTCTAATCTCAAACAATCTGCTCCGCTCCAATCAAAAACAATCTTCCCACTGCAATCTGCCCCAATCCAATCTGCTCCATTCCTATCTAAAACAATTTGCCCCAGTCCAATCCAAAACAATCTGCCCCACTCCAAAACAATCGGGCCCACGTCAATCCAAAACAGTGTTACTCCAAAACAATCTGCCCCACTCCAATCTGTCCCATTCCAATCCAAACCAATTTGCCCCACTTCAATCTGCCCCACTCCAATCCAAAACAATCTGCACCACTATAATAAAAACAATTAACACCACTCCAATCCAAAACAATCTGCCACACTCCAGTCCAAAACAATCTGACCCAATATATCCTAAAACAATCTGTTGCACTCCAATCTAAAACACTCCTCCCAACTCCAGTCTGCCCCACTCCAATATGTCCCACTTCAATCCAAAGTAATCTGCCCCACTCCAGTCCAAAACAATCTGCCCCCCTTCAAAACAATCTGCCTCATGCCAGTCCAAAACAATCTACCCCACTCCAATCTAAAACAATCTGCCCAACTCAAATCTGCCCCATTCGGATCCAAAACAATTTGCCCCACTCTAATCTGCCCCACTTCGATGCAAAACAATCTGCCCTACTGCAATCCAAAACAAGTTTACCCATTCCAAAACAGTCTGTCCCACTCCAATCCATAACAATTTGCCCCCTCCAAAACTATCTGCCCCACGCCAATCCAAAACAATCTGCCCCACTCCAATCTCCCCACTTCAGTCCAAAACAAGCTGCCCCACTCCAATCTGCCCCCTCCAATCCAATCCACCTCACCTCACCCTATTCCAATCCACCCACTACATCCCACTTCACTCCACTCCAAACCTCCACAACCCTCCCCACTCTAATTCAGTCCACCCCGGACCAATCTAATACACTCATTACAGTCCACTTCAATCCAATCCACCACAGTCAACCCACTCCAATCCAGTCCACCCTAATCCAGCCCAATCCATCCCACTCCAGTCCAACCCACGCCACCCCACCCCTCACCAATCCAATCCACCCACTCCAATTGATCCCACTTCTATTCAATTCACCTTAATCCACCTACTCCAGTCCAATCGAGTCTTCTTTAACCCACCCCACTCAATCCACCCCACGCCAAACTACCTTAATCCAACCCACTCGAGTCCAATCCACCCCATACCAATCCAATTCACCCCACTCCAATCCACCCCATTCCATTCCACCCCACCCCAAAAACTCCACCCCACTCAAAAGGTCCACCTCACTCCAATCCAATCCACCCCACACCAGTCCAATCCACCCCACTCCAATCCACCCCATTTAACTCCAGTCCAATCCACCACAATCCACCCCACTCAAATTCAGCCCACCCCACTCAAATCCAATCCATACCACTCCAACCCAATCCACCCCACCCTACTACAATCCACCCCACCCCACTCCAACCCACCCACTTCATTCCACACATTCCAGTCCGTCCCAATCCACTCTGCCCCACTCCAATCCAAACCATGCCATCTAATTCAACCCACTCAATCCAATTCACCCCACTCCAATCCAATCCACCTCACTCCAATTCACCCCACTCCAATCTACTCCACCCCAATCCAATCTTCCCCAATCTACTCCACCTCAATCCAACCCATCCCACCCCAACCCACATGAATCCAATACAATTCACCCCTCCCCATTTCAATCCATCACACTCCAATCCACCCCATCAAATCCACCCCACTCCACTCCAATCCATTCCACTCCACTACAATCAACCCCACTCCACTCCAATTTACGCCACTCCATTCCAATCTACTCCAATCCATCCCACTGTACCCACCCCACCCCACTCTACCCCAATCCAATCCACCCCATCCCAGTTCAGTCCTCCTCACCCAAGTTCAGTCCACTCCTATCCAATCCACCCCACGTTAGTCCAATCCACCCCGCCTAAATCCAATCCACTCCACCCCACTCCAACTAATCCAATCCACCCCACTTCAATCCACTCAATTCTAGTTCAATCTAATCCACTCTATTTCAATTCACCCCACTCCAACCCACCCTACTTAAATCCAATTTACCCCACTCCAATCCAATCCACCCCATCCCAGTCCTATCATTCTTATTCAATCCACTCAGTCCAATCTAATCAAACCCCCCAGTCCTATCATTTTTATTCAATCCACCCACCCAAATCTATCTAATCCACCCCAATCCAATCCAATTCACCTCACCTCATTCCAATCCATTCCACTCCAATCCACCCCAGTCCACTCAATCCACACCATTCTACCCCAATGCAATCCACCCCCTCTACTCCAATTCAATACAGCCAACTACATCAATCCACTCCAGCCCATTCAACCCTATTTTACCCCACTCCACTCTATGACAGTCTCTGCCACTGAACCACTGAACTGTACTCCCCTCTACTCAATTCTACAACACTATACTCCCCCTACTCCACTCTACGACATTATACTCCAACAAATCCACTTCATGAAACTACTCCTCCACTCCATGACACTCCGCGCCACTAACTTTTAGCAAGGTTGCACAACAACCAAACGGGTGTACAACACGGCAAAAACACATTGTCAAGCTAATAACTCTTGTATAGGCGGGACCTAGTGGCTTTGCCAATGCTTGTTTTAAGTTAGTATGAACTGGCAATTGCAGCCAGTTGAACTTCATGAGGATAGGAGTGATGTGGTCATATTTCTTCAGGCCCTTGATGGGGTATGCTGGTGTGAGTAGGATGTCCTTAAGGGGGGTGGGGGGGTGTAGAGCCTGAGACGCCAAAGAGCAAGACTTTACCTCTATACAGATGCAACAAGACCAGGGCTTGAATGACAGTTCTGAAGTCCCGTTCTGGGAGAAGCAATTTCCCTTTCTATAGTTGAGAGAGCTGGTACTAGGCTGTCTTAGTTTTCTTTCCAATGTTTTCCTTGAGAGTGAGATCAGTAGCCACTGTAAACCCACAGGGGTGGCTCCTTTGCAATGCCGAAGGAGCGCCCGCCCCCCCACACCCCAGCTAAGAGCCAGCAGCTGAAAAATAAAACAATATTATACTATTGTTTTATTTTTTAGCTGCTTTCTCAGCCAGTATGTGCAGGGAGGGGCGGGGCTGGGCCTGGGAGCTGGGAGAGGGGAGGGGTAGTGGATTCACTGAGTGCACTAAGTGAGTATGTCAGTTTGGCCAGCCGTCTTTCTCCAACCCTGCTGTGTTGCAGCCACGTTGGAGAAACCACACCGACTCCCATGCAGTGCCTGAGCGGCAGAACAAGCCGCTCAGACCAATCCTGACGCTGCTCTCGTGCTAGGTATAGCATGAGAGCAGCACCAGGATTGCATGGGGAGCCTGTGCTAGTGTCCCAGGGACTGCTGGGACACCATTAGGCTCAATGAGTTAGGCACTTGCTGCTACTGTTTGATATGCAATACAGATCACAGATTTGAAATGTAGCAGGGCCAATTCAGCCCTTCCTTCTACTGGGGTTGTTAAACTAAGCACCACTAATTAAGGCAGTAGTAGCTCCTAGCAATTAGAAAAGGAAAAACAACAGCGCTGTATTCCATCTATAAACAGTCTTGGAATTAATCGTGCCAAGACTTTTTGTTTACACAGCATTTAAAAGAATTGTGTGGCACACGAGGCATGTGTGTAAATGATTCGTTTGGAGAAAACAACATTTGGACTAATTCCCCTAACCCTAGATGGAGATTACGCTATGAAAATAAACAATGTGCTTGAAAACCATGCCTGTGAGGTAGGTGAAAGTGCGTGAACGCGTGGAGCTACGTTAGCCACGCACACCAGAAACAGGCACGACCCATTCTGTAGTTTGCAAACGTGAACCCGCAGGCCGCTATAACGTCACTGGCCCAGCCTGCACGCGGATAGTGGAATGTTCCCATAGATGGGTAAGCCCCTGGCCTCCATTTTATAATCGAAGCTCTTTGATATTGGAATCAAAGGCGCGCTGCAATAAAGCCTTTATTGCTTCAACTTTGCGCCATTAGCTTAAACTGAAATTGAATCGCTCGGTTTTATGCATTGTGGGATTGATGGCTTTGCTTCTAAAACCATTAATGCCATATGTGAATAAATCCTGGAGTGCCACAAACCTCCCATTTCTGTCTGGAGCCTGCCAGAAATACTTTAATGGATGCGCTCTGTCTGCTTTGCACAGTCCTCGTTTTAGAAATGGGGCCAAATCAATAGGTTTTGTCTCTCCTGATCAGTAACATAAATTGGCCTAATCTTGGCGGATTAACATGTGCCTCTCAGGCGGGCTGCCTTTTGTTTGGGAGATCTGTGCTAATTGATTTCTATTCAGATGCGGCTTACTGGCTGCCCAGTATTGGAATATTATCACAGATAAAGTCCAGGCCAGTATTGGATTCTTAGGCTTAAATCTGTCCCCTGAATGAAGCTAATCAATGCCTGGGTCTGTAATTTGGAGTAATTCATTAGGCCTTAGATGCAATGACCTACTAAATGTGAGAAGTCTTTCATCTGTTTTACTCACTCCCTCCTCCCCAAAAGTCGATGAACTTTGAAATTGATGATGATTATAAAAATGCAGCATTACAATATTTATACATATTTACTGTAACAAAATCACAAGGTCAAAGTCTGAGGTTTGTAAATGCTACTAGAATCCCCAGATGGCATAGAAGAAAAATAATGCATATTAGCATGTTAACTTTACTACTGCATTTATTATTTAGGATTAGATAAGTGTATGTTTTCATACACACATATTTCCTATATAGAGTTCATTGATAAACTTATTTAAGGTTGAGTTACGAATGTGGGAGAGGTACATTTGGAGTGAGACTGTGCTGGTGACACAAAATCTGTAAACACTTGAAAAGTAGGGTTCAGTTCACAAAGATAAACTTGCATGTGCTGATTTACTCATTTGAAAATGTCTCCCTGTACCTAGGTGTAAATCTACACTTTTTTGTTAATTACCTTTTTGAAGTATAGATTCACACTGTTATTTCTCCACCCTGTTGGAGGGTGGTGGTGACATCTTAGGCTGAATTTATAAGTGTTAATACTAGTGACTTTTCACATATTTCTGCCAGGCATGGTGTAAAATATTAAAGCTTATTAAATCTTTTAAAAAAATTGTAATATAATATATTATAACTTTTTTCTACATTGGCTGAAGATGCAAAGTTTTGTGGTGATTAATTTATTGGAAAGAAAAAAGAGGGTCCCAAAACATGTTTTTCCACCAATGCATTTTCCACTGACTTTTTAAACAGATATAACGGCAAAATTGCTTAGCGGATTTACATGAAATTTGGTAGGAATGTAGATTATGGTGTTGAAAGGGTCCTTTTTTTATTGCGTATTAGATCTGAATTTGTTCTGTTGTTTTTAAGTAATAATTAATAAAATCTTAGTGATATATTGGCCTGTGGTATACCATGCAACCTTTGCGAGATACCAATGTGCATGGTGATGAAAAAACACAATATTATTGGTTGATCAAAGTCCTAGCAAAATAAAAAGGCAGTCATATTTAGACCACACTTTGTCTTTGTTCTGTGTTTTAAGGTGAAATATAGCTAATCACTCTTTTTGAAATGCATACAAAGGAATGAGGCAGTTTGGCAACGTCTGTAGAGTAAGGGAAACATATTTTTATTGATGTATATATTTTTTCAAAAGTTTACGGTGTACCACTGTACTTTCTCGAAACTATCTAGAAAGTACTGCAGTAATTACTGAAACAAAAAAAAAATCTATGACAAAACAAAATTAGACATAATATAGGGTGGCTCTTAAAAGAAACTATGGGCCTGTTTACGACCTTTGCGGAGAGGATTTCTCCCTCACAAATGTGACAGCTATCCCGTCTGCCGTATTACAAGTTCCATTATATCCTATAGAACTTGTAATACGGCGGACGGGATATTCGTTACATTTGTGATGGAGTAATCCCCTCCGCCAAGGTCATAAACAGGCCCTTAGTTTGTTTTAATTACATAACATATTTATATATGTTTGACAAGCCAGTGTTTTGGTTTGAAATGAAAATATGGATTCCATAGGTTGAAAAATGTACACCGTCAGGACAATATAGTGCTGCATTGCCATATTTTGTATTTAAATGAAAAATGGTGGACATTGTATGATTGTGAAGGAATGCTGACACTGCCCTGTTCGCATGACTTTGAGTCTTTACAAACTTAGCAGCATTTACAGCGGACCACTTCCAATTTTGTCTCTGACAAATATTTGAGAAAATAAACAGCAGGATGACCTAATTTACTAACATTGGAAAGTAGAGGGAGTAACAGATTCCATTTCAGAGTTCTTTCACCAATCCATGTTAGTTTATCTCCTTTCAAACCTAAATCATTTTCAGCACCTACTTTCTTAGCATGCTAGTTGTCCCAAAAAATAAACGCTGCCCAACAAACCCAACCCTAACCATCTTGTACATACACTGACACACAAGAACAAGGACACAGAGGCAGACAAACAACTATATGAAAAGTTAGGTGATTGGCCATTAAGAAACTACATCATACCAACAATTTAAGTTTGAAAGGAGAACAATTATTTGCTTAAATACAATCTGGGCTACTAATGTAGCACAATACTACCAAAAACCAAAATGAGGTCCGCAAATAAACTAGTCTGCAGCAATGATGTTTAACAAGTATTAGAAAGGCACTTGGCACACACATTTGAGATCATCTGACAAAGAAATCAAATACAAAACTAGATAAGAAATAAAATGAAGAAGAAATGCATTATGTGATTGATTAATAACACAAAGTGGGCTATAAACACAGTCCAATACTACTAAATACTAGGCTTAGGTGGAGTTTGCGGAGCTCCGCCCTGCTCCGCTGAGTTCTGCGAGCAGCGGACTGCGGTAGGTCACACTGATTTTTAGCACTGGGAGTTTGTCCCATGCTGTAAAATTAGTGTGAACGGCACAATGGGCAGCACAAGAGGGCGCTACTTCTTTCTGCCGCTCAAGTAGATTTACGCCCCTACCATGCACAGTTTTTACTTCAATAATTTGACTTTTAATGTTTCATTGTTATTTTTATTGATGCTTTAAAAGTTGTCATGAGTGCTTTAAAGGTCTGGGGTAAATATCAGTGCATGACGAAGGCGTGAGTTACAGTTACTATAGGCCACAATTTTTAGTTACTTGAAATAAGTCTAACTATAACTGCTGAATTTCTCTGGTTTTGTGTGAGTAAATTCAGACCCTGAATATAACGTTCTTATAACCTTTGTTTTTCTAACTGAATTTCTATGTTTTTTAAAATTATATTTCCTAACTATAACGTCCCTATAACCTTTGTTTTTTTCAGTGAATTTCCATGTTTTTTTTAACGTAAAGTAATTTTCATTACTATACGTTAATCCAACCACCTCCGTGCATGGCCAGGGGTTGACCGCAGGAACTGGGCTGTGGCCAGGCCCTGTGTTGAACCCCCTTTAACCACCCAACCATGTGCAGGCCTTTGGCCGTGTGCGTTGCGAGTTGGCCGCAGGGCCTGTCTCCCTGGGTGTGAGAATAGGTGTGAAAGGGTGTCTCTGGGTGTGAGAGTGGGTGTGAGAGTGTCCGAGTGGATCTGTGAGTGGGTGCATGAGGGTCTGAATCAGTCTGTGAATGGGTGCGTAAAGGACTGAGTGGGTCTGTGAGTGGGTGCATCAGGGTCTGTGTGGGTCTGAAAGTGGCTGTATGACTCTCTGAGTGGGTCTGTGAGTGGGTGCATGAGTGTCTGAGTGCTTCCATGAATGAATGATTTAGTATATGAATGAATCTGTAAATGTTTTTTAAAAACAATTTTGTTGATATTCTCACAGTCGTTGCGATGTTTTACGGGAGGCGGCACTGAGTGTTGCGATGTATTCACGAATATCGCATGTGGTGAAACTTTTTTTATTTTAAGGTCATAATTTGACACTCAAAGACCACTATGTCACCTCCACCCTGACCCCTTATGCCACTTTTTTATTTTTCAGCCCCGGGGACTGTATCCTGTTACCTAAAATGGTGGCCACAACTTTCTGGTCATGTTGCTGGTGCGTGTATTCGCAAATTCGCTGCAATAATTGCAAAAAACTTTCCAACGGATCGGCAGCCCATGATATACAAATTCGGTTTTCTTTTAATTTCTCTTAAACCTCTGAACCGATTTACACCAAATAACAGAAAGTGTAATCTGCGTACTAAAACCTGCCTTTCTCCCAGTTTTGGTGTAATTCTGTCCAGCGGTTCGAGGTGTAGTCATGCTCAAAACTCCTATGGTATTAATCTTGAAAAACACATGTTTTTTTGTGTCCCCCCCCTTTTTTTTTCTCGGTCCCCGTTTGACAGATTACCCTGAAACTACCCATGCACAACTATAGAATCACTGGCACACTTTTTTGGGAAAATTTCGTGAAGATTTGTCAAACGGTGCCAAAGATATAGGCAAGTCAAAAAACACTTTTTTCTATTAAAACATGGTCCTAACAATGACTACCTACTGGCGACCGCCGGTGTATATATAAAACCTACTGGCAGTTTCCAGTAGGTAGTCATAGTTAGGACCTGGTTTATATAGAAAAGGGGTTTCTTGTTTGCTAATAATTTTGGTGCCCTTTGACGAATCTTCGCAAACATTTTCAAACTATTTTCCCACTCACTTGAGCTGCTGTCTTGAAAGTTTCAGGGTGATTTGTCAAGCAGGGACCAAGAAAAAAAAGGGAGGGGGTGAAACACGTTTTCCTCATGCAATTTCCGTTAGGGATTTTGAACAAGACTAGAGCCCAGACCACTGAACGGAATTATGCCAAATTTGATTGAAAGGTAGATCTTGGTCTAGAAAGACCTCTTTTTATGATTTGGTATAAATCCATTCAGTCCCCGGCAGAAACGTAAAAAAAACACACAAAAAAGGGGGGAAAGGTAGAAATACCCTGACCTGATGGTGGGGTCAAAAATGTTTTTTTTTTCAAGTTTACTGCAAATTCGTGTAGGAATGGCGCTTGTTTACTAAAAGCCCCCCCGGGTGGGGCAAGTCCCTTGGGGTGTATTCATTAATGTAATTGGTGGAGGGGGACATATATGGCGCCCCTCCCCAGGCTAATTTCAGCCCCACAGCCCCCATCCCCTGGGGCCCGGCCCTGTTTCAAAAGTGGGTGGGCCCGCACGGTCCCACCTCCCTGGCTGATTTCAGCCCCAGGGACCCCAGGGACCACAGGGCCTGGCTGATATCCAAAATGGAAGGGGGCGGTGCAGCCGCCATCCTGGGCTGATTTATGCCCCAGGGATCCTATTCCCTGGGGCCCAGCCATTAAAAAAATGGGGAAAGGGAGTCATGCGACCTCTCCCTTCCCAGGTCGAGTTTGGCCTCTGGGACAGCATCACCTGGCCTGGCTTTGAAATGCAAAGGGAGCTGGGGCCCCACGGCTCCTTTCCCGGAGCCATTAATGCACTGGAGATCCCATCCCCCAGGTCCGGGCACCTGCTATGTCCCTGGGTGCCTACTCCTGGTACAGATTGGTTTCCAAAACCTCTGTTTGCTCTCACTTGGCGGGAGCAATTTAAAGCTCCGGCCAAGTAAAAGCAGACAGGAGCAGGAAAAATGTTCCCACCCGCTAGGAGCAGATTTTTCATATGTTTTGCTGTCCACTGCATTTTTTGCAGCTCTCTGCATGTGGGAGCAATGCTGCCTTGTGCTGGAGGCGGGAAGCCCACAGGGAATGTGGTGGCATTAGGGCTCCCCACCAGCTTCCAACGAAAAGACACTGGGTACCCTTGATGGGGTCCTGGCACCTACCATTGACTGGCCGGGCCTGGGAGATGGGGTCCCTGGGGCCGAAATCAGATCAGGGATGGGGGCTGCAAGGCCCTCTACCCATTCCGTAATTGGCCAGGCCCCAAGGTATGTAGTCCCCAGGACCAAAATTGGCCTTAGGAGGGGGACTCTGTGCCCCCTCCCAAATAAAAAAAACATACAGATCCCTAAGGTAACTATAACTGGCACCCTTGCCATGCGCTGCTAATTATCCCATTCATAACATCACTAATGACATCTCCTATGAAATAATAATATTGCTGCAACTTTTACAGTAAAATTATTGATGAGAAAATGGTGCATGGTGGGGGCACAAGTTATAGTTTCTTGAGATAAGTAAAACTATAAGTGCTGAATTTCTATGGTTTTGTGCATGTAAAATCTGAAGCTAACTATAACATCCCTGTAACATTTGATTTTGTTTTTTTACTGAATATATATATATGGACTACTTTTCCATAGAAAAAACGTTTTTTGACTTGCCTATGTCTTTGGCACCATCTGACGAATCTTCTCAAAATGTTCCCATAAAAGTGTGCTGAAAAATCTTGTTGTGCAAGGAAAGTTTCCGGGTGATACTTCAAGTAAGTGCAGAGAAAAAGGAGGTTAAAAAAAAGCTTGTTTCCCACATTAATTCCCATAGAAAGTTTAGACACAACTACAGCCCGAACCGCTGGACAGATTTATCCAAATTTGGCAGAAAGGTAGCTCTTGGTCCAGAAAGCGCCTTTTTTCTTATATGGTGTAAATCAGTTCAGTAGTTTTTGAGATATTATAGGAAAAACAAATTTGTGTATCTAGAGGCACGAAGGCTTCGCGAATCCTCCAGATCTCGTGGAGAGATCTGATTAGCTGCCAACACTTCAACAAGGAAGTGTTGGCAGCATTTTGAGACTCAGATTCCAGGGTACTGTCACTCTAACCCCTAGTTGCGGTCCAGGGGTCCCCCAGGGATAAAAAGCATTAAAAAAAAATCATGGCAAAAATCACGCATATTTGCAAATTTCGCCCGTGATTTAAAAATAAAACAGGCGCGGCCCCCTACTAGGGTTTATCAAAGCCCCAGGGACTGCCACCTCTCTGGGCCAATGCATATAATGTATGCAGGGGACCAGCAAGGAGTGCCCCAGGGATCTCCACTTCCCCAGGGCAATGTATTTAATGTATGCCAGGGGTCGCGTGGCCACCTGGCACTCTGGGGGACTGCTACCCCCCTGGGGCAATAAATGTTATGTAAGGAGGAGGACCTGTGCGCCCGGGGGACCACCACCTCCCTTGGGCAAAGTCTCTTTAATGTATGCTGTGCAGAGAGGCTTGTGTGGCCCCCTGTGCCCCGGGGACCACCACCTTCTCAGGGCAAATGCTCTTTAATGTATGCAGGGGGCCCACGCAGCCCCAGGCGCCCCAGGGACCACCACTTCCCCGGGCCAAATACAGTAGATGGAGGGGGCGTGGCCTCTCTCCTGGAGCCACTTATGGCCCTGGAGACTGTAGTTCCCCAGGGCCAGCTCCCTCTACCTCACAAAGTGCCCACTCTCTGGAGGTAGCTGATTGCTTTTGCTTGGCGGGTGCTGACAGCTACTGCCAAGCAAAAGCACACATAACTCCGCTTTCAGCAAACAGGAGCTGTCATGGCCCCTGTTTGCTGAAAGCAGAGTTTTCATCTCTTTCTGTGTATGTTAACACATGTGCAGGGAAAGAGATGAAAACATTGCTCCCGCAAGCAGGTTTAAAGCTATTTAAAGCAGTTCCCTGTGTGCAGGAGCAATGTTGGCTCCCGTAGGAGATGGTAACCGCCTGGAACCGCGGGGCTTGAGGTTCCCCTAGCAGTCCCTGAGAACAAAAATGAAAAAAAATATTTTCACAGTGGAACTGCAAATCTGCAGTCCCACCTTGAAAAGTTATCTGATAAAGACACTCAAGGAACAATAACATTGGCGAAGTTAGAGACACACAAAGTCACTGGAGATATTACCATGGCATCCTTTAAGCAACTGTAGTGTAGGAGATGCTCTATATATATACCTCTAATGAGGTAGCATTTACTAATTGCCCAGTTGAAAGTTCTCCAGTTGTGTAGACATTCTGCACAAAATGGTGGTCTCTTCTTGGATAAATACGCAGGGAAGGATTCATTCTGGCATGATACTCATTTGACAGAAATCAAACCTCAACTGGAAGCACTTACAGATATAAACAAAGCAGCTGCCCAAGTTCAAGGTCCACTTCTGTAAGGTACTAATCATTCTAATTGCTTGCGCACAGTCAAGGCAAAGCAATTGTTTTAATCTGCACTTCCACCTTGAAAAGTTTTCTGTAATCCTTGATGGAGGTGTTTGCACCCTTGCTTTTTTCGAGTGCAATATCTCATGTACTGACTGTGACGAGTGGGTTCTTTCTTGTCAACTGCTGCTAAGACCCAACTCCAGCTGATGGGGCCAAAGGCCTAGCATGGCGGGGTTGGGTGGTTATAGGGGGCTGGCCATGCACATGGTGGTTGGATTAATGTATAGCAATAAAAATGACTGCATGAAAAAAACATAGATATTCACTGAAAAACACAAAGTTTACAGGGTTACATTGCTAATTACCCCAGATATAGCAGCCCTCATGACATCTTTTATCATATCATTGATAATATCACTGTAACATTTGTTGTAAAATTATTCCTTAAAAAACTGCATAGCGGGCTCACAAACTATAGTTACTTAGGGCATGAGTTATAGTTACTTGAAATAACTCTAGCTATAGCAGGTGAGCCTAACTATAACATCCCTGTAACCTTTAGTTTTTGAGTGTATATATATGTATATATACATATATATATATGTATATATATATATAAACACATATATATAATATATGTATATATGTATATGTATGTGTATATTACCTAGTGGCAGTTGCTACTAGGTAGTTATAGTTAGGACCTAGTTTCTATAGGAAAAGCTGTTTTTTGTTTGCCTATTTCTTTGGTACCGCTTGACGAATCTTCACAAAATTTTCCCAAAACATTTCGACAGTCATGTGAGCTACTGTCTGTAAAGTTTTGGGCTGATCCGTCAAGCTGGGGTCGAGAGAAAGGGGGGTGAAATCTAGAGCGTTTTCAATGTTAATTCCCATAGAAAAACTGAACAGCGATAGCGCAAAACCACTGGATGGAATTTCACCAAATTTGGCAGGAAGGTAGCTCTTGGTCCAGGAAGAGCCCTTTTTGTTATTTGTTGTAAATCCGTTCGGTAGTTTTTGAGAAAGTTAAGGAAACCCAAATTTGTTTATCTAGGGATGCGAAGGATTCACACCCCTTCCCGATCTCGTGCTGAGATCTGATTGGCTGCCAACACTTCAACAAGGAAGTGTTGGCTGCCATCTTGGGACACGGTTGAAGCTGACTCCCAGAAAAAAATAATAAAAAATACAAAAGGGTCAGGGTATGAACACCCTGACCCCTTAGCTCTGGTGCTGGGGTCCCAAAGGGACCTCTCCAGAGTTAAAAAGCATTATTTTTAAAAAATTTACCACAAATTCACGATGGGGTGACAAATACGCAGTAACACTTTTTAAAAAACCAAGTGTGGCCTCCCACACTTCTTTTTAAATAAACCCCCGGGTGGGCCTGGTCCCGTGGGCACTCTATCCTTTTTGATAGGTGGACCTCGTGGCCCCTCCACTGCCCCGGGGCCCACCACCCCCAGGGCAAAAATGCTTTTAATATGTGGGTGAGGCCTGATGGCCTTTCCCCCACAGCACTAGGGATTACCACCTCCCCTGGGCCATAATGAGATATGAGCAGGGGGCCGTGCAGCCCACCACGCTGGGGACCACCACCCCGGGTTAAAATGCTTTTAATATGTGGGGGAGGCACCACCTCCCCTGGGCTATGCCTACATTGGAGGGATGCCACGCGGCCCCCCTTGAGAATCCACTGATGGCCTTGGGGACTGCCACCCCCCAAGGCCGGGTCCTGTTATGTCCCGGAGTGCCCACTACACCCCTGCTTTGAAGATGCAGCCAAGTCATAGCAAACACTCCAGTTTCTGACAGCAGGATCTGTCAAGCATGTCCGCTGTCAGAAAGTGGAGCTTTCATCTCTGTTTCCTGCATGCAGGTATGCGTGCACAAACAGAGATGAAAGGTTTGCTTCAGCTACCACAGAGCTGCTATTGAAAGTAGCTCCTTGTTTGCTGAAGCAATGGGACCGCGGGGAAGGGTTTGAGGCTTCTCCCGCGGTCCCAGATAGCCCGTAAAGGGCTTTTTCTAAAATACATTTTTTGATTAAAAAAACATTTAGGGACTGCGGAAGCCTTGAAGGCTTCCCAGTGGTCCCACATAGACCATAAAGGGCTAAAAAAAAGGAAAGTAAACAAAGAATAACTCAGTGTGAAGTTTAAGGATGGCAGTACTTATGTTTGTAGGTGACTAGGCCAATCCTACAATAAGTCGCAACTGTCATCCCTACCCTACCGGCTCACAAGCAGTACCTCACCAAAAATCCAAATAGTAAATAGTGATTTGTGGCAGCCTTTACCCATGGACTCAAGAGCGCGACATCTTGGGGAGGTCGTGGTTGTAGGAGATCACCCCTTTCTCACATGAACAACATGTCTCAGTTAAACACAGGCAATGAAAGAGATGCAATAGAGTTTTCAATAGGTTTTATCAACAATAATGCAATCTACGATAAGTTGCATGGGCTGCAATGATTAGGATAAAGAATAATGCAAGGAACAGAATGGTAAAAACAAGAGTCATGAATACAAAGACACCCACCATCTTGCCATAACATGAAGTGTAAAGCATTTGTGGTGTAGGCCCGAATACTATATAATGATGAACCTAATCTCTAACCTAAAGAGAGCTAGGTGAGTTAAACCTAATCTGCCAGTACTATGTCCATGAGAAGAGCCCCCCAACCCTTGTTACCTTGGAATGAGGTCTCTAGATCTGACTCCGTGGGGATACGAAGACTGGGTCAGCATCAAGGCGACGTGTAGCAGAGATAGCGTCAATGGCATCTGATAGGAATCCCTTTGATTATCGTGTCTGTGTGAGATGTATTTATACAGATCTGGTAGGACCCCTGATGCAGGTCTGTTCCCAAACAATAGATAAGAAGGCATGCTTGGGGTGGCAATTATATAAGCAATTCCCTGAAAAGGTACATTATGTTACTGGCACACGAAAGTGGGAAAGTACACACTGTGAATAACTACGTATCTCAATTATCTTTGACGCTCATAGTGACGCCTTTACAGAATGGCACTGATAATGTGAAACTAAAACATCTTCCTAACTATAAACATGGCAGCCATCTTGGAAGAAATATTTAAATAAATGTGCCAAAAGAGAGGAAGTTAGGTAGATTAAAAGTCACTGGGTGACATGGGCACAGGCCTGCAAGCCAGAAGACTAAGCTAACTCCTGATTCCCATTAAAACTAAATAGGATCCACTACACTACTGAAAGTTGATCTTACTCATTTTAAATGACAAATACATTTTTCTTTTCAATTTGTCCAGAAATATCTCATTCTAAGTTTCTCTCTTTCTCACTCTCTTTCTCTCTCTCTCTATTTCTCTTTAAATCTTTCTCCCACTTACACACCCACTCAGAGAACTACATATCCACTCAGACACTCATGCACCCACTCACAGACCCACTCAGATCCTCATGCACCCACTCACAGCCCCAGTCAGACCCTCAGGCACCCTCTCACAAACCCACTTCGATAGTTATGCATCTACTCAGAGACCCCCTCAGAATCGCATACACCCACTCACAGACCCACTGACACCCTGACGCACCCATTCACAGACCCACACACACACTGATGCACCCACTAAAACACTGATGAACACACTCTCACACCAAGACAGTCACTCTCACAGCCAATCTCACCTCCAGAAACAGCCTCTCACACCTATTCTCACAGTGCCAAAGGGCTGTCCACAGCATCGGGTTGGGTGGTTAGGGGGGTTGGCTGCAGGGTCTGGCTGCAGGCCAGGTCTTGCGGGCAACCTCTGCTGCACATACGTGAAGGCCGTGCACAGTGCAAGGTTGGGTGCTTATAGGTCAGACGCAAGTGATAGTTACCTTAGGGCATGAGTTATAGTTACTTGAGATAACTCAAACTATAACTGGTGAATTTCTATGGTTTTGTGTGTTTACAATGTGAGCCTAACTATAACATCCCTGTAACCTTTGTTTTTTTAAGGGGAAAAAAATAAATATATATATATATATATATATGGCTTTTTTTGTTTTGCCTATAACTTGACAAATCTTCACAAAGTTTTCAAAACATATACTTTGCTAAGTTCAGCTTCTGTCCTGAAAAAGGGGGGCAGGGGGGTCCCAAAACGTGTTTTTCCCTTTCATTTTTCCATAGGACTTTTAGACACACCTACAGCCTGAACCACTGAACAGAATTACACCAAAGTTGGCAAGAAGCTAGATTATGTTCCGCAGATCACGCTTTTTGTGATTTGGTGTGAATCCGTTCAGCAGTTTTGGAGAAATGTAAGGCCACACAATATAGATATATAGGAGTGCAGATCCTCCACGGATCCACCACGGGTCGATCTGCTGATCTATGCGCCACAGGAAGAATCTGATTGGCTGCCTGCAACCTGAGAGAAATGTTGTGGACGCCATTTTCTTTTCTCAGTAAACAGTCCCCAGGGCTGAAATGTGGGGGGCAATTGGGTAGATGGGGTCAGGGTTCAGGTTCCCTGATCCCATGAGGGTGTATAGTTGTGGTGATGGGACAAATAATGTATTTGAAACGCAGATTTTTTTTTTTACACTTGCAAGATCTGCGTTCCACCCACGGGGTCTAGCGTGGCCCGGTGTAAATCCGCAGATGGGTCCTCAGAGCTCGGAAAACGTTAAAAAAAAAAAGAGTAAATTCAAATAGAGATACTCTCACATTCTGTCTTACACACAGAGAGACACTCTCACATCCAGTATGACATGCAGGCAGACACTGTCACACCCACTCTCACACCTACAGAGATGCTGTTACATCCACTGTTACATGTACACAGACACTCTTACCCTTACTCTCACACTCAGAGAAACACTCTCACACTCACCCTCGCATCCAGGCAAACACTGTCACACTCCTTCTCACACCCAGACACAGACTTTCATGTTCAGTCTCACAGTTACATAGAGACTCTCACATGTAGTGTGCCAAACCCAGAGACACACTCTTAACACCCTCACATCAAGATAGCTACTCAGTCTGACATCCAGGCAGACACGGTTACAAGCACTCTCAAACCTACACAGACAGTCTCATACTCACTATCACACTCAGAGAGACACTCTCACACCAACACTCACATCCAGGCAGACACTGTCACACTCCCTCTCACAGCCAGACTCTCACACCCAGTGTCACACTAACATAGAGACTCTCACATGTAATGTCAAACCCAGGGTTGCACTCTCACTCACCCTTACACCCAGACAGCTACTCTCAAACTCAGTCTGACATCCAGGCAGATACTGTTGCAAGCACTCTCACACCTACACAGACAGTCTCACACTCACTATCACACTCAGAGAGACACTCTCACACCAACACTCACATCCAGGCAGACACTGTCACACTCCCTCTCACAGCCAGACTCTCACGCCCAGTGTCACACTAACATAGAGACTCTCACATGTAATGTCAAACCCAGGGTTGCACTCTCACTCACCCTTACACCCAGACAGCTACTCTCAAACTCAGTCTGACATCCAGGCAGATACTGTTGCAAGCACTCTCACACCTACACAGACAGTCTCCCACTCACTCTGACACTCAGAGAGACACTCTCACACCTACCCTTGCATTTTATTTTTTCCTTTTACGAGATCTGCGGAGCCATTCGTGGATCCGAGCAAGATTTGAAAAAAAAGAAGTACATAAATAGAAATGTATGTGTATATGGGTAATAGATTAGCTCTGAAAAGAGCCTTTGTTTTTATGATGTGTAGGTGATTACTACACATGATAGAGGATACCATCTCTGAAGTTATGCATGAAAAGTGTCTTGCCTTTCTCTGTTAGGTGAACTGCGTCATTTCTGTCTATACCCTCCATATCAAATTGTAGGTTGTTGTAGTGTATATAAATCATGTTATGGTCCATGGGGAATGCAGAAACAGTTTTATTGACATGTTTCCTGGATTTCTCTATTTGTGGGCAGAACTGAGTTTACCAGTTCCACTTCTGCCTTTGGCAAATGTTTGAAAAATCCAAGGCAGTGTGTGGGAAGAGTGTCATTCATTTTCCAAAGGTTTCTTTCATTAGGACTTCCAAAACAACTCCTGTGATTACACCTAGGTCATTGCCACCACAGTGTACAATCATAAGGTCTAGATGTTGACAAGCCTCAAAGGTTTCAACCAAAGAAAGTAATTGATGCCACTTTAACCCTCTCTGGCCAATCCAAGTAATATCCACATTAGACAAACCTAGGTCTCTGTCATTACCACTTCTTTTTGCACTCTCTCTGGCCGGAAACACAAAGCTGTGACCCACATTCCACACTCTGAGCATCTTCGAGGTAATGTGGAGAAGCACACAGGAGATGGCTGCAGCTGAATGAGGCTGGTATGAAATGAAAATCAGTTAAAATGGAAGGTAGTAGGTACAGTTTGTAAGAAGTGATTTCAGTGACTGTTGTAGGTATTTTGTTGGGTGAAGGTAGGTAGTGGGGTTATGTGAATTGTAAGTATGTGTTGGAGTGGGTTTAGAAAAATTGGAAAAAAGTAAAAATAGCTGTGATATGTTTATTCTGAAATATCCCACCACACCTGCTAATTGTGGTTCAAAACTAAGCATGCTCTAGTCAAAAACTGTTATGAACTTGTGACAAGGCGTAGCAGAATGTTGCAAACTGTGTAAACATGGTAACAGAGCTAGAAGAGCATGAGAGGGAAGGGAATAGAAAAAAAGTCTAGAATTTGACTTTTCTTACCATATATATGGAGGAAGTAATGATTCATAATGATTATTTAATGTTTTGATATGGTTTTGTGTTTTAAAAAAAAGTTTTTATATGGATGTGTTTTTTTAATAAGATCAAAAAATAATTTCTGAACTTCCCTCTGAAGTTACACATGGAGGGTACACGCTGAGCGCTGCGGTGGATCTGCGGAACTGGCGAAACTCACACCGTTTTGGCTAACTTTTCAGGAGCACTGCAAAGGGCTAAATATACAAACCAGTGAGAAGTTGTAAACATTGTATTAACATGAAAGGGAGATTGTGATTGGTTTACTGTCTCAGTAACCTTGAAAGGAGAGTTGAAGAGGTTGCCATTATTGGTTGCATTCCGTCCATCACTTGTTGTTTTTGCTTTGTTGCCCTAAGTGGGAAGGGTATGCCCAGACGTGGGTCCCGTGCTTCCCATGCCACTGGATTCAAGCTAGCCTGGCTGATGAGGGGTGAAACCCCGAAACCGGTCCCAGGATGCTTGTTTCCGGTCCAGTGAGGACCTGGCTTGGCAGTTCGGTCTAGACTGTTCCCATGAGGAACAGCGTCAAGACTGATTTGCATATGGCTGGGTCCTAACTGGGGTGGCATGGTGAGCAAAAAAACGATGGATTAAACCCAGATCTATGACTGGGGTTGAGTGTTTGACAATGTTCAGCATTCCGTCCATCACTTGTTGTTTTTGCTTTGTTGCCCTAAGTGGGAAGGGTATGCCCAGACGTGGGTCTCGTGCTTCCCATGCCACTGGATTCAAGCTAGCCTGGCTGATGAGGGGTGAAACCCCGAAACCGGTCCCAGGATGCTTGTTTCCGGTCCAGTGAGGACCTGGCTTGGCAGTTCGGTCTGGACTGTTCCCATGAGGAACAGGGTCAAGACTGATTTGCATATGGCTGGGTCCTAACTGGGGTGGCATGGTGGGCAAAAAAACGATGGATTAAACCCAGATCTATGACTGGGGGTGAGTGTTTGACAATGTTCAGCATTCCGTGCATCACTTGTTGTTTTTGCTTTGTTGCCCTAAGTGGGAAGGGTATGCCCAGACGTGGGTCCCGTGCTTCCCATGCCACTGGATTCAAGCTAGCCTGGCTGATGAGGGGTGAAACCCCGAAACCGGTCCCACGATGCTTGTTTCCGGTCCAGTGAGGACCTGGCTTGGCAGTTCGGTCTGGACTGTTCCCATGAGGAACAGGGTCAAGACTGATTTGCATATGGCTGGGTCCTAACTGGGGTGGCATGGTGAGCAAAAAAACGAAGGATTAAACCCAGATCTATGACTGGGGGTGAGTGTTTGACAATGTTCAGCATTCCGTCCATCACTTGTTGTTTTTGCTTTGTTGCCCTAAGTGGGAAGGGTATGCCCAGACGTGGGTCCAGTGAGGACCTGGCTTGGCAGTTCGGTCTGGACTGTTCCCATGAGGAACAGGGTCAAGACTGATTTGCATATGGCTGGGTCCTAACTGGGGTGGCATGGTGAGCAAAAAAACGATGGATTAAACCCAGATCTATGACTGGGGGTGAGTGTTTGACAATGTTCAGCATTCCGTCCATCACTTGTTGTTTTTGCTTTGTTGCCCTAAGTGGGAAGGGTATGCCCAGACGTGGGTCCCGTGCTTCCCATGCCACTGGATTCAAGCTAGCCTGGCTGATGAGGGGTGAAACCCCTGAAACCGGTCCCAGGATGCTTGTTTCCGGTCCAGTCAGGACCTGGCTTGGCAGTTCGGTCTGGACTGTTCCCATGAGGAACAGGGTCAAGACTGATTTGCATATGGCTGGGTCCTAACTGGGGTGGCATGGTGAGCAAAAAAACGATGGATTAAACTCAGATCTATGACTGGGGGTGAGTGTTTGACAATGTTCAGCATTCCGTCCATCACTTGTTGTTTTTGCTTTGTTGCCCTAAGTGGGAAGGGTATGCCCAGACGTGGGTCCCGTGCTTCCCATGCCACTGGATTCAAGCTAGCCTGGCTGATGAGGGGTGAAACCCTGAAACCGGTCCCAGGATGCTTGTTTCCGGTCCAGTGAGGACCTGGCTTGGCAGTTCGGTCTGGACTGTTCCCATGAGGAACAGGGTCAAGACTGATTTGCATATGGCTGGGTCCTAACTGGGGTGGCATGGTGAGCAAAAAAACGATGGATTAAACCCAGATCTATGACTGGGGGTGAGTGTTTGACAATGTTCAGCATTCCATCCATCACTTGTTGTTTTTGCTTTGTTGCCCTAAGTGGGAAGGGTATGCCCAGACGTGGGTCCCGTGCTTCCCATGCCACTGGATTCAAGCTAGCCTGGCTGATGAGGGGTGAAACCCCGAAACCGGTCCCAGGATGCTTGTTTCCGGTCCAGTGAGGACCTGGCTTGGCAGTTCGGTCTGGACTGTTCCCATGAGGAACAGGGTCAAGACTGATTTGCATATGGCTGGGTCCTAACTGGGGTGGCATGGTGAGCAAAAAAACGATGGATTAAACCCAGATCTATGACTGGGGGTGAGTGTTTGACAATGTTCAGCATTCCCTCCATCACTTGTTGTTTTTGCTTTGCCATTATTGGTTGCCTACTATGAGAGTGGACTTCCATTCTTGAAGTTGGTTTAATGAGCTTTGTACAGTGAGAAGAAATTCTAATTGATATTGAAAGAGAAATAGGGAGCATAAGAAAGAGAATCTTCAGGTATGTGCAGTGAAATGTACTTTGTTTTAGAAAGTGTTAGTGTATGAATAAATTCATATTAGGTTGAAGAAAGTGAGCAGTGTGTTCACAAAATGCCATAAAAGATATAAATATTAGGATTGTGATTTATGTAAAGGAATTCTACAAGTAATTCATTATATAAGAAAGGTATTCAGCTGAACTTGGAGAAGGGGTTTCATGGATGTTTCCAGTTTCTATCAGTATATTAAAGTGATCCCTCATGTATGCTGAAGCTAGTATGGAGAATGCGTTCTAAATATGTGATGTGTTTTTCTATACAGAAATGGGTATGTATAAAAGCAATGTTAAACTCATGCAGAGAGTCAAAAATCTATTGAGAGATGTTAGAGATTATTTCACTATGAGTTAGACATTGATATGAGTGAAGTATATTACTTGAAAAAGTAAGAAAAAGGATTGGCTGAGAGCAGGTTGAATTGTTTTTTGCCGTAGAAGGTGAAGGGGTCAGATATACTGTATGCAGGCAGAAGAGGAGGTTGCTGCGTCTATAGAAGAGAAAAACGTTTTAAAATTTTTATTGTGTTACAAGTGCACTTGCTATGTTAAGGTATATGTAATCTGTCTAATGTATATTGTTAAGGAGATACAAAATAATACAAATATAAAGGGATACATACTCATTTAGAAACCTTAACAACCACTTGTATATTGATGTGAACAGAGAATTTAAGTATATAGGCTGCAGTAAGAGATGTATTTAGGATGTAATATACTGAATTCAATATGTAGTTTTGTATATTGATAATATAGATTCTTATATAAATTGTGGTTGAAATATGGTTGAAGGTACTAATTGTGATCATAGGTACGCATTTTTATTTTTAAGTATACTAGAAAATGTATTTAAGTAGGTTTATACTGTGTGTTGTAAGAAACTTCACCCTTTAAGTGAGATGCATGTAGACTATAGAAGAGAGTGTATTTTTATTAAAAGATGAAACATGTTGTTCTTGGTTTTAGTGACTGAGATAAACGGTTGTAGAGGTCTATGCCAGGTATATATGTGCCCTACTAGAACACATGGTACTTATAAAGCTAATAAGGAAAAGATACAGTCAGTCTCGTATGAAAATTGTAATATAAGTTTTGTGTTCTATTTTAAATAAATAAAATATGTTTGTGAGTTATAAATATGTTCAGTCTTATGTTTATTTGGGAAAGAATAGGGTGCATATTTTCGGTTTTATTTTTAAAGAAAAAAATTATCATGGATCCGAACAGCGGATTCGTTCCGGGCCACATGATCGGAACCGAAACCTTAGAGCTTTGCCGTTCTGCTTCTTCGGAATCGCGGATGGTGCCAAGGTTCCAAAATTAACAAAAAAATAATAACAATATTACAATACTACTTCAGAACTGTGTAAATACTGAATAAAGTATAAAACAGTATCAGCAGCTCTTTTATAAGAAGGAATGGGCTCTTTAATTCAATTTGCAACACTGTACAGGTTTGGTGTATTTCATTGTGGCAGGGAGCTTAATGAAAGGATTCCTAACACTTTTTCCCCCAGACATCTGAGGTTAATATCTAAGTATGTATGAGAAAAAATTATAATTACGTACAAAACCTAAACATTATACACAATATATAGTTTTAAAATACACTTAAACAAACCTAAGAAGTTCCATAAAAATACAAAAGGTTAAAGAGACATTAAAGTTAGGAAATACAATAAGATAAACCTTAGAAATTCACTGAAAAAAACAAAGGATACAGGGATGCTATAGTCAGGAAATAGAATGAAAAGAACTTTAGAAATTCACTGCAAAAAAAAACATTACAGGGACGTTATAGTTAGGAAATAGAATTAAAAAACCTTTGACATTCACTGAAAAAAACAAAGTGATGTCATCAGTGATGTCACTGACCATGTCATGAGTGATGTAATATGTGAGGTGATAAGCAATGCATTAGAGGAGTGCAAGTTATAGTTAGCCCAGGTAACTATAACTGCTGAATTTCTATGGTTTTGTACGAGTAAATTCAGAACCTAACTATGACCTCCATTTAACCTTTATTTTTTTCAGATATAGTATAGTTAGGATAGAGTTCCCAAAGGAAGAAAATGTTTTGTTTCACTAATAACTTTAGCACTGACAAATCTAACAAAACTTTCCAAGAAAAAAGTTCATCCACCTCCGCTCCTTCTTGGAACGTGTGCACTGATCTGTCAATTAGAGGTCTCAAACCGTTGATTTCCCATGTTAAATCCCATCGGAAACTTTGTTCTGCAATACAGGAAAAATGGTCTACTGGAATTACACCAAATTTCATAAAAGTTAGAACTTCACTGTTTTTAATAAGTTTGCGTAAATCAGTTCAGTCGCTTTAGAGAAATTAGTATTAAAAAGGGGCATGGATTGGGCACGAAGGCATTAACATTCAAAAAAGTTATGTATATCCGGATGGTTGTTACTGTGGGATTTACAAAAAATAAAAATATAGAGAGGTGCTAGTACTGCAGTACTGAGTGATCTTACTGGCTGGTCACAAAGCTGAACAACATTTTACAGCTGAAATTACAGGACTCAGGAACTCAGTACCTATGCCCTGTAAAAGGGCATAATGAGTCAGGATAAGAACATAATGACACCCCCTGCACTTGTTCAGGTAGACCTTCAGGGATAACCCAAAAGATTAAAATAATTATTGTATTATGGGTAGCAGGACCCATCGCAGCCCTCATGCCAGTTACCACAATACTCCAGCATGAACCACTGTACAAGCTTCCGCCCCATAGTATTGCGGTACCATACAAGCTTCCAAAGGAACTTTACACAGGTCCATGGTGCCATGTGGTGGAAGCCTGTAGTCTCAGTAGTTTACGTTCCTAGACACCTGGTTTATCAAGATTCCCTAGGTGGGGCGTGGATGTGTTTCCAGTGGCGTGTAACTAGGTATGCAATTACATGTAACTGAAGACAGCCTAGAAGTGTGAAAGGAGCATTTCTAGGTTAATTTGCATGCAGCAGTTAAAGTCCATTAACACAGTGTGAGGGCAGTACTACTAGGACATGGCGAAAAAGAGGGGAAAATCTGCATTTTACTGTTTGTTTTTTACCTTCATATAAATGCATCTAAAAACACACACATACACCTCAAATGAAAAATAAATGCAAGTTAAACGAATCAAAGGGAAATATCCTTGTTTACCTCATGAAACATCAGTTGACTAATATGATCACTGCAGAAGTCTTTGTGTGTGACCAGTCACTGAATTAAATCCTGGGTGGCGCAGTGAGGAATAGTGACTTGTTTATAGTGCCACGAGGTCTCAGTCTGTGACAGAAAGCCTTATGAATGACATTATTTAAAATAAATTACATTGTATTTCAATTTATAAAACAGGCTGCTGCAAAATACTGTTTAAGATAAAACAACTGCTTTAAAAATATACATTTTAATGATAAGCATTCAGACTATAGTGGTAATTATGACACTGGCGGACTATTCCGAAAACCGCCATGGTGACGGCCGCCAACAGTCTGCTGCGGAGGTGGTAATCAGCCCACCAGATTATGACACACAAACACGAAATCTACAGAAAACTACCAAAACCACAAGTCCACCAGACGCAACTAAGATGAAAAACTGTCAGACCCACCAACTACACCACTACACCAGCATAACACCGCCTTCCAAATTATGACCCACAAATCACCACAGCGGACATTCAACGGCGGTCAACCACTGGCAGTGCACACTGCTGCGGCGGAATTGGGCACCCATCACCACTACAAGCCAACATTGGCCAGTTCAAAAAACCTACACCTGACACATAAACACACAGCCTACACACCCACCAACAGCACTATAAAACACCCACCCACACAAACCACAATCCCTTACAAACATGAAAAGACTGCCACACCTTGCCAGGCCAATCCCTTACAGAACTGCACACACACACCAAATCCACCTATACATCCGTCACGCATCACACACCACACACCCTACCACAACACTGAACACCCTCTGCACAACACACAATGGGCATGTCCCCACAAAGGCACCTCCGTTTCTCAGATGATGAGTTGCGGGTGATGGTAGAGGAAATCGTCAGGGTAGAGCCACAGCTGTTTGTTGCACAGGTCCAGCAGATCTCCATTGCCAGGAAGATAGAGCTATCACGGAGGATCGTGGACAGGGTGTACTCCGTGGGACAATATCCACACACAAGGGATGACATACAAAAGAGGTAGAGTGACCTACGGGGGAAGCTGTGTCCCATTGCATCAATGCACCAGGTCACCATCATGAGGACTGACGGTGAACCCCCACAGCTGACAGCGTGGGTGGAGCAAGTCATGGCAATCCTGCATCCTGAGGGCCTCACTTGTGTCACTGGAGGACTGGATACAGGTAAGTCACCATTACTATACTACCTCCACCAGTTCATGCATGGCATGTCACCCCCTTAACCCGATTCCCTATACCCCACCCAATCCCACACAGTGCACCACCCCAATGACCACAGTTAAATCTGTACCCCTGCATGACCTGCCCACTGCAGGCACACCCCTCCTAGAACTGCATGCACACCCACCAGAA
The DNA here is from genome assembly GCF_031143425.1 of Pleurodeles waltl. Taxonomy (NCBI): domain Eukaryota; kingdom Metazoa; phylum Chordata; class Amphibia; order Caudata; family Salamandridae; genus Pleurodeles; species Pleurodeles waltl. Next base: position 90,958,133 of record NC_090440.1, on the reverse strand, counting down.
ATGCATGGACAGCATGTAGTACTACCAATCCAAACCATACACTACCGAAAGTGGGAGGACAACACCAAACTCATAGGTAAAGGTAGAAATGCGGAAAATGTGACAGACAATGACCCTAACAAATCACTTACATCCCCACAGGTGCCCTAGCTAATGTCAGCTGCGAGTAGGTGCATGGGCAACCCAGTCCTCCACCAGAAGATGCCCCCAGTGATGACAGAAGCTCTGGATGTCCCAAGCTGGATGAACTCCCTGGCCCATCTGGGACCACAGGTCTGCCGGCTTCAACAGCCCACAGTCAGTCCACCACAGGGCCCACCCTCTGACTCAAACACCACAGCAGCCACCCAACGTGCCCAATCCCCTGTCCCCAGGACACGTCAATCAATAGTGTGCCCACCTGTACAGGGACCCAAGTCGACACCTCACAGGCAAGACGAAGAGGGTCCTGGTGTAAGTGGGAGTGGGCACACCATTCAGGAGACACAGGCACAGGGGGCCAGGGACAGTGGTAGGTGAGCTGTGCGCCGGGGGTGGGGCAGGCCCAGGGAACCGACTGCCCAGGAGGCACTCACACATGTTCTGGGGGCATACCAAAAATCCCAGGACAGGATGGACCAGGTCATTACCATCATGCATGAGAACAAGTGGCTGCAGTAGGGGTGCTGGATGACATGACCAATACCATGTGGGAGAGCATAGCACAGCTGCCTAATACCACTAGCCACTCCACTCAGCAGCCATCAACTTCTGCTGCAGCTAGTGGACAGGGGGATCTGCCACAGGACCCACAGGGCACCAGCACCCCTCCCTCTGCAGTAGAACCACCCCACAAACATTCCCTGTAACCCAGACAGACACCAGAGACTGTTGCCAAGACCAAGACCACCGCCAGGAAATGAGCCCCTCCAAAATGTCCCCCTTGTGTGCAACTGCATCACCTTGTTCACTTTGGACTGCCATTGCACCACATCCTATGACCCCATGGACATTGTACCTGTGCTCCAGACGAACTGGACCACTACACTGTGGTTTTCCTTAACCATCAACCCACTCTATTGCAGTATCCATTAATTATTGTCACTTCAATAAACACCCTTGAACACCACTGGAGTAATAGTGCTTTATCAGACATAAATGTGCAGTGGAAGGAACTGTATCATCCAAATGTCCTGTAAAATGTGAATCCATCAAACAAATGTTTTTAAGCAGTCTGTAGCCATCACATCAGTACACTGTTGTTACCATACCAAACATCTGCAAAAAGGGAAGGCTTAAGTGGCAGTCAATTGAAATGGTAAGGCAGTGATTGGGTCAACACAGCTGACACACAGCACTCAACAGAAATGGAGACATGAACAGATCTGCAGTCTTAACTGATTATCACTGGAAGTACTGCTGTATGATATGTGTCCTGTTGTCCACATCCTCCTCCTCTTCCTCCTCCTTCTCCTCATTGTCCTCAGTGTCCACTGCTGCCACAGTTGCATTGTCAGCCCCCTCCTCCTGCAGGTAGGGCACATGGCGTCTGAGGGCCAAATTGTGCAGCATGCAGCAAGCCACCACTATCTGGAAGACCTTCTTAGGGGCGCAGCATAGCGATCCACCTGTTGAATGGAGGTGCCGGAACCTGGCTTTCAGTAGGTCAAATGTGCGTTCTTCAACCCTTCTGGTATGGCCATGTCCCTCATTGTACCGATTTTCAGCCCCAGTTCTCAGATTCCTAACAGGGGTCAACATCCAGGACAGGTTTGGGTAGCCGGAGTCACCTGGAAGTAGTGAGGGATGCACATTGCCCATTTACAGTGGCATGGAGTACATCTCCAATTGCCATACACTGACATGCATTGTATGAAGACTCATGCTCACCTATGAGCTACACTCTGTGCCACTATAGTCATGCTATCACATGTGGGACGTTGCTATTCCTCCAGACATAGGCATCATGCATAGATCCAGGATACTTGGCAGTGATGTGGGAGATGTACTGATCTGCAAGGCACACCATCTGGACATTAATTGAGTGGAAACTCTTCCTATTCCTGTATACCTGCTCATTTGCCCTGGGAGGGACCAAGGCAATATGGGTCCCATCAGTGGCCCCGATCACATGTGGTATGTGTCCCATGGCGTAGAATCCAGCCTTCACAGTGGGCAAATCTTCACTCTGGGGGAATGCGGTGTAGCTTCTCATGTGTTTGAGCAAGGCAGCCAAAACCCTTCCAAGCACTATCGAAAATATTGGCTGTGACAACCCTGCAGCCAAGCCAAATTACATGGAATGAACCACTTGCCAGGAAGTGGAGCACTGAGAGTACCTGTACTACAGGGGGGATAGCTGTAGTGCTACGTATAGCAGGCATTAGATCTGGTTCCAATTGTGCACACAGCTCAGCAATGGTGGCCCTGTCCAGATGATGGGTGAGTATGATGTGCTGGTCCTTCCGTATAGCCAAGTCCACAAGGGGTCTGTACACGGGTGTTTGCCTCCTCATCCTCCACACTGGTTGGCTTCTAAGTGAGCCAAAAGTAAAATGGGTGTGACTATAGGACCTATGGACACACAATATCATAGTACACAGAGCATGTATGTATGTAGGAGACTGGAATTGTCTAGGTGTAAACAGTCAATACCAATGATTCACATATTTATTCCCAACACAAGTACTAGCAGTAGGAAATGGCAACCGCCTGTTCTGTATGCAGGAACAGGTGGCACTGACCTCACTCTGCCGGCATTAGGCATCATGGCCGTGCTAATCCTCATTGGCTAACATGGGGCTCTATTGAGTACAGGAACCAATGATCCTCAACGCTGGTGGTGACGGTGTTCACCACTGCAGACTTGACCACCATTTTCTTTCTACCACTTCACTTGATTCCTGACTCTCCATGGTACTACATCTCCACTGGGAGTGCTGCTGTGACCTGTGTCTGGAACCTGCAATGGCCCGTGCTACAGGGGAAAGAGCCCCAGCCTTCACATCTGAGGAGTTGGAGAAGGTTGTGGATGAGGTCCTACCCCCTGTATGGACAGTTGAATGGGCCTCCAGACCAACAGGTGAGTACATCATAGGTACGTTGGATGCCACATAGCTGCATGTAGATGTAAGTGTGTGCTAGCAGTGTGCCAATTGCTGGGAGGATATGGCTGCATGCAATGTGTATGCAGAGGTGTCAAGTGTGAGCTTGACCAGGGCCAAATGCAGTATGTGAGCCATTTGTGTGACAGACTGGATTGTATAGTTCATGGTGTCCTTCTGACTGCGTCTCCTCTGCAGCTCAGCGCCCATCAAAAGAAAAGGTTGTGGCGTGCCATCGCAAAGCACGTGCAGACCCTGGTCTGGAGCACCCACCGTCAGACCCTGACCCCCCTAATGGCCTGCATACTGGCAGTGGCCAATCCGGAGTTCGATGGGTGTTTGAGGGCAGCACAGCAGCCACAAGGGGGTGAGTACAGACTGTGTGGTATTTTGTATTTTTTTCCTGCCGTGGGGTTTGGGTGCAAGGTTCTAGTCAGTCGATGCCCCAATATACCGGTTTAGCTATTCCTGTGTGGTCCTGCTTAGCTATGTTGGGTGGTATGCATATTTGGTATTGCTAAGTAGCTAGCATACCATGGCAGTCAGGGATTAGTTAGTCCCAGTAGGTGTGCAGTTGGTAGTGCTTGTGTTCCTTACTGCTGTTGTACCTAGGTAATGGTTTGTCATTGTGGTCCATACTGCGCTATGTAAGTCCCATTGAGTTATTGTGATGTGTATGCCATATGTGCTGTTGGAGCTGTGATTGACCCTGTGCTCCCTTTCTTTCTCCCCTCCCTCTCTCCTTTTCTCATCCTGTCCTTGTGTGCATTAGCATCATCTGGCGAAGGAGAAGGGGCACCGGCGAGTGGGGGAGCTGCAGCCCACGGGACCCAGGAGTTGGAGAGCACAGACGCAGAGGGGACCAGTGGGTTGGAGAGCGAGGGGAGCAGAACAGGCTCAGATTCCTCCTCACATGGGAGCTCCCTGGTGGCAGTGGACCCCTCTGGGACCACCCCAGCTATTTCATCTTCCGCCAACCCCATTCCAGCCCTGCCCTCCCAGTAGCCCCCCACCCATTTGCCTGTGCCTGCTTACCCAGGAGGCTGGGCATCTCCTTCGCCCCAGGCACCTCAGGCCCTGCCTCAGGCAGCCCTGCTGCCCTCAGTGAGGAGGCTATTTACCGCATGAGATCCATCTCTGTAGGGCAGTCAACAGTAGTGAATGCCATCCAAGGGCTGGCATCCCAGATGCAGCAATGCAGTGCCTTCCTGGAGGCCATTCATGGTGGCTTGGCTGCCCTACAGAGATCGTTTCAGGCTCTGGCCTCCTCTCTAACGGCAACCAGTGTCCCTGTTTCTTCCGTCCCCACTCCAACTACCTGTTTCCAGTCCCATAGCCCTCTCACCCAACCCATCTCATGCACACAATCTGACAAGCAATCACACAGAACAACAGACAGGACTCGAACAGACAAACACAGGCACCACACTTCACTCCACAAGCACACACACAGCCAACCACTGTCTCTCTCTCGTCCTCCTCCCTCACAGTCACATCAGTTCTTAATCCTGCATGCACTGCATCATCAGTCCTAGATCCTGCCACCTGTACAGACTTGCCCACAGTCACCACAACAGCAGACATGCAGACATGCACCCCACACACCACACGTGCAGTCACCACCACCACCATCACCACCTCATGCAGCACACCCACCTCACTTGCAGACACCACCACAACATACATACACACGTCCTGTTTGTCCTCCCTCACCTTGTCTGCCACCTCCAAAGACACATAAACGCTCCCACTCAGACACCCAACAGCCATCCACTCCACGCATGCACACTGTCCATGCACCTGCACACCAATCCTGCACACCTCCTCCTCCTACAACCACTCCCTCTATCTCCACACCCATCCCTCCTCCCACACCCCGCCCCATTGGTCCTAAGAAGCTTTTCCTTTCCCGGACATTACCCTGTGGCCGTTTGATAACTTTGGACTGGCCAACGGCCCTTGCTGTACATATGTACAAATGTAAATATATTTTTTTGAATATGAGCTCGTTTTCCAACATGATTACAGTGATTGGACCAGAGGTGTGTGTCTCAGCTTTCTTTCTCCTGGGTTCTGTTGCTGTCGATTTACTCTGCAGATTGTTCTGTGTGTGTGGTTTGTGTGTTTGTTGTGTGTTGTGGGTGTGTGTGTGTCATTCTCCCCACCCTCCCTTCTGTGCTAGGCGGCTGTACTCACTGTCATCGTCTTCGTCGGCATTGGTGCTCCTGGACTGCCATCGCCTGGTACAGCATCGGAAAGACTTCCAGTTCGGGTTCCATGGTGAAGGGTGTCTCCTTTTATATGCTGTGTTTCTGCCAGGCTTTTAGTGTGGGTGATCCCACCCCAGAAATCCTGGCAGTCTGCTATGTCATACTATTGTGAGTGGGTCGTTGTCTGCCGCCTGTCTGAGGATGGCTACCGCTGTGGTCATTGGACAGACCATACTGGCGGTTCAGGTGTACATTGGCTGTCTATGGAAGGGATCACCGCCATGGTCATAATTTAGTGGTCTTCACCGCAGGCCTGGCAGTCAGCTGACGACCAATGTCATAATTAGGGCCTATATCTAGTGTAAATATTTGTATATGTGTCCATTTAAAAAGTGCACTCCTTTTAGTGGACACATATACTACCTCTCAAAAAAAATAAGGGCCATATTTATACTTTTTGACGCAAAACTGCGGGAACGCAGTTTTGCGTCAAAGAAAATTAGCGCCGGCTAACGCCATTCTGAAGCGCCATGCGGGCGCCGTATTTATTCAATGACGTTAGCCGGCGTTAGCCGCCGGCGCTGCCTGGTGTGCGTGAAAAAAAATGACGTACACCAGGCAGCGTCGGCTTAGGGGGATATGGAGCTTGGGCGTCAAAAAATGGGGCAAGTCAGGCTGAGGCAAATTTTTCGCCTCAACCCGATTTGCGCCATTTTTTCCGACTCCCAACCCCCATAGAAATGACTCCTGTCTTAGCAAAGACAGGAGTCATGCCCCCTTGCCCAATGGCCATGCCCAGGGGACATATGTCCCCTGGGCATGGTCATTGGGCATAGTGGCATGTAGGGGGGCACAAATCAGGCCCCCCTATGCCACAAAAAAAAAAAAAGTACTTACCGGAACTTACCTTAATGTCCCTGGGATGGGCCCCTCCAGCCTTGGGTGTCCTCCTGGGGTGGGCAAGGGTGACAGGGGGTGTCCCTGGGGGCATGGGAGGGCACCTCTGGGCTCCTTCCGAGCCCACAGGTCCCTTAACGCCTGCCTTGTCCAGGTGCTTAAAAACGGCGCAAAAGCGGGCGTACGTCATTTTTTTGGACCCGCCCACTCCCGGGCGTGAATTTTGCCCGGGAGTGTAAATACGGCGCACATGCCGCAGAGTCAATTTTTTAGACGGGAACGCCTACCTTGCATCTCATTAACGCAAAGTAGGTGTCCACGCTAAAAAATTACGCAAACTCCATGGACTTTGGCGCTAGACGCATCTAACGCCAAAGTATAAATATGGAGTTAGTTTTGCGTCGGAATTGCGTAAAAAAAAACAACGCAATTCCGGCACAAACAGAGTATAAATATGCCCCTAAATATTTGTCACCATGAAGTTAAGTGACTCCTTTATTTAAAACGTACACTGGCTCCAAAGCTGCCTTTATATTTGGTGGTTAACCATTGCACACATTTACATTTGTTTAAGGTGGTGGGTACCTTGCTGAGAAGGCATGTTTTTTCTTTAGTTCTTTACTATCTGTTTCACAGCACAGGAGGCACCGCTCACCCCAACCCTCTGTGTTTGAACACTGGACCCCAGTCACAGCTGTCTTACTATGAATAAGAATATATGGTGCATTGTCCTTGCTAGCATTAGAGCCCAGGTCACCACTGTTGCACACAGAATAGGTCCCAAGCAATTGGGGTGAAGTTGGAGAGGGGTAAATGTGCTTTTTTGCTGTTATTTTTAACAAAACTTGGCAGAAAGTCTGCTTTGGGCATTTGGCCTAGACTTAATGGCCCTGTTAAGTGGGCTGAGTAGACAGCCTGCTTTGCAGAGCTGTAGGTATCACTGGTGCTGCAGCTGCATGAGAGGCCCAGTGCATACTTCCTGAGCCAGTTTTTCTTTGAGCCTTGGAGCAATGGCCCAAGGGAGGGGAAAAATTAAGCACAGGAGACACCTTGACTAGGGCATTAAAGAGATGAGAGGGAGAGGGGCGATAAGAGATGGGAGGGAAAAGGACAGTGTGAGATGGGAGCCCATGTCGTTAAAAAAGGTCAGAGGCGACAGCAAGGCAGTAGCTATCATTAGTGAAACAGGTGCAGTGACACGTTTGCCCAAGGGCCCACTGCATCACAATTTTGAATGTTTTACAATAGGAAATAGGTATGGGAAGCTCATTTTCCTTGCTAGAACTAGGGCAGATGGTGCCCTTTGAGCATAAAAGGGGGGCAGCATGCAGTAGCTAATTGTCTTTCAGAAAGAAACCGGACTTGTTTTGAGATTTAAGTGATGGTCAGACATGGTGGGGAAGGAGTGAAAGAAGAGGAGCTAGCCTGCTTCTCATAGCTACAGCCATCACTGATGTAGCAGGTGGTGTGCACTGGGGCACACAGCAGCTCAATAATGGGAATAATGTTTTTGGTCAGTTCTTTTCTTGTTTGATGTTGCTTTTTCATAAGTCTCACATTTAGTGAGGATCACAAATTACAGAAAGGCACCCCTAAAATGATCTCATGACCCCCTCCCCCCTATGATCATCCCTCAAATCCATACCATATAGTTTTGGAGGAGGACAAACTTCAAAACATTATGCTTAGAGGGGCTCAGAGCAAAAATGATCGAGGACCTCTGCATTATATGTATATGCATGATACAGAACACATTACAAAATATATTATTGGAGTCAATGAAGGCATGATGCAACTTATCTCCTCTCTCACTCTCCTTTAAACAGAGTGGCCAGGCACATACAAGCATTTTCTTGACATGTCACTGAAGCAGTGAGGACTAAAAAGAAAAACATGCAGACTGGAAAGAAAAGTATGTGTGGGAGGCTGGGGTCTTTTCTTGGCCAAGGTGTGACTGTGTTTTTCTTGACTGCATGTTTAGTGTGCTGACCAGTGTGAATAGCCTTCTGGCACCTAATCAGACTGAAATTAACAAATGAGTTGGGTGCTCTCTCATTTGTTTGCTTTACTTTTAGAGCTCAGACCAAAGCATGTTATGCAGCATTAATAGAGCTGGTCTCTCTTTCCCTTTCTTTTCGCGAGCCTTCTTAATGTTATTTAAAATAAACAAACAGGCCTTCTCTGTGGACTACATAAAATGCTACAGGCATGGGGTGAGGGCTTCAACATTGTGGCTAAACCTGCTCTACTGAACCTTGACCCTGATAATCTCACAAATTGCCATTCAATCAATCAACTTCTATTCATACGCAAGCTAACTGGGATGGGCTTCTCTATGTAGCTTCGCAAGAAGAACAAGATAAAAACTATCCTGCAAGACTACAAAGCTGGTCTCAAGCCACATGATGGGCATTTAAGAGGTCAATAACATGCAGGAGATTCAAGCACTGGTCAACCATGTCAGTTTATCCTATTCAACCTCTCCACATTTGTTAGCACATTCTGCCAAGTTTAGCATCATACAGTCTCCTCAATAATAGACTGAGAAATTAATAATATATCAGTTCTCATCATCTGTAATGACAAGAACATAGCCAAATTAACTCTTTTAGATCCAAGTCCATCTCCATATGCTTCTATATATGCTGAGCTATTCCCCAAGGTTCAACCACATTGCTAGTTGTCTTCAGTCTCTACCTGGAACGCATCAGCAAATGGCTGAAGAAAAAGAATATCAAGGCTCATTGGTATGCAGATGATACACAGATCTACTTGAAGATCTCATTGCGGACTAACATCACCTGCCTCAACGATTGCCTCCACACAATCCATATGTGGATGTTGATGGCATACCACAAGTTCACTTTGTCAGAATTCTGACTTATTGCCAGTGACAATAAGTAAGAACATATGATAGAGTTGCTCACAGCAATAACCCACAACTGCTTCATCAGAAATAGTCAGCAACACCAACTCCCTTGTATTCTACATTGATGCTAGTCAACTTCAGAATCCTTACTGAGAAGAGGATGAAAATTGCCTGACTCACACTCACACACTCTTTGCAAATGTAAGGCTTCCATCTCAGAATCAGACATGAGAACACTGATCGACTGGTCCCATCACATCTTAATGAGGCAACACACTTCTAGCAGGCATTCTACAGTTCCACCTGAGGCCTTTCAGGAGAAATTCATCATGATACCACCTGACTGACTAAAGGGCCAAATAACTTTCACCTGATACAGTCAAATCAAACTGAACTCCACTGGATGCATGTACTGCTCGCTTCCTTAATTAGAAAAGAGGATGTAGTTCTAGTAGATCTCTCTTGACCCACAGACGCTTGGAGATAGTGGGTGAACCTGCAGGCTAGCAGACAGCAGGTTTATTGACCCACTTGTGAGTAATTGCGCAGGACAGGTGAGCCTGAATCTGTAGACGCGTACCAGAGGCCATAGAAGGGTTGTTTTAGTAGGGTCCCACACTTAGGGGGTCATTCCAACCCTGGTGGTAAAAGCCGCTTACCGCTGTTAGAAGACCGCCAACATACTGCCGCGGCCGCGGTAAAGCGCCACGGTCATTCTGACCCACAACAGGCAAACCGCCGAAATACAGACATCCACAAAAGTCCGCCACACCAAAGGGCAGCGAGAAACTGGCGATGACCAAACCTCCACCATCACGCCAACAGAAATACGCCCACACTATCACGACACACGAATCCACGCGGCGGTCTTTCAACCGCGGTATTCCATTGACGGTACACACCGCCGCGCTCAAAATACACACACTCTTACAAAACACATCCACATTGGACAATTCAAAATACACACACCTGATACACATACACACACAACTCCCACACACCCAACACAATATAAAATACACACCCACATCACTTACAAACCCCCACTTCTACAGAATCAGGACCACGCACTGAGAAAAAGAGAACTGAGCACCCAGACGTGCATTTTACTTTCACCCAGCAATATTTCCACGCACTTCACACAACACACCAATACACATCACCACACAATCCACCCCACACATCACCCACACCACCCCATGGCACCGCAAGGAAACCCCAGGTTCTCCGAGGATGAACTCAGGGTCATGGTGGAGGAAATTGTACGGGTAGAGTCACAGCTCTTCGGGACACAGGTGCAGCACACCACCATTGCCAGGAAGATGGAGCTAGGGAGCAGAATAGTCGATAGGGTCAACGCTGTGGGACAGCACCCAAGAAATAGGGACAACATCAGGAAGCGGTGGAACGACCTACGGTGGAAGGTGCGTTCAATGGTATCCAGGCACAACATCGCGGTGCAGCAGACTGGCGGTGGACCACCACCTCCTCCCCCAGAATTTACAACATGGGAGGAGCAAGTCTTGGCGATCCTGCATCCTGAGGGCCTCGCAGGAGTATCTGGAGGAAAGGACTCTGGTAAGTCTCATCTTCACTACTTCATCCCCCCCACCCCACCAGCATGCCAACTCATACCCCCACCCTCACCCCATCACATCCTGCACCTTGCAAATGTCTCACCATCACAGCCCACCCATCCCAACACCAAGCCCTGCATGCGACCACAAAGCATGGACACCCATCACCAAAGCATGCCCACTGCACATACCCATCCCCCACCAAATCACCGTCACAAAAGCCCCCACACGGGAATGCCAGCACTGGGGTACAAGGGCACCCACCCATTACACGCTATGGCACACAAAAATCCAATAACCATACTTTTATACCCCTGCAGGACCCGAACGCCACGTCACCGCGCAGGAGGGTCCACAAATGTCCACTCCACCCCCAGAAGAGGCCCACAGTGAGGACAGCACCTCTGTCGACCTGGATCTAGATGACCAGCCCGGCCCATCGGGGGCCTCGGGACAGTCGGTTCCCCTCAGACAGCCACAGCCCATAGCAGACCTTCCCCCCTCTGGGAACACCAGCACAGCACCCACCCAGCGGGCCCATCCCTCAGTCCCCAGGACACGTCAATCAGCGGTGTGTCCACCACTACAGGGCACCCAGGTTAACCCACCACCCCAACAACAACAGGGACCTGGGGGCAGTGGTAGTGGGCACACGGTCCAGGGGACAGAGGCACAGGGAAACAGGGGAACTGGGAGGGCTGCTATTCGACTGGGGGGGGACAGGCCCAGGGAACCCACTCTCCACGAGGCCCTCTCCAACATCATGGGAGCCTACCACCACTCCCAGGAGACGATTGCGAACGGTCCTGGCCAGGTTTCAGGAGATCCAGCTTCTGCAGGAGGAACAGTATTTGGGGTTCAGGGAGGAACTACGAAACATCAGTTCCGCCCTGGCCACCATTGTAGGGGCTCTGAATCAGGTAGTCACCACATTGCGGGACACTGTGGCAGGACAAAGGGCCCCTGACACTAGCATGGACCAAGAACTGCCTACCACCTCCGCCGGCGCTAGTGGACAGGAGGCCCCGCCACAGGACCAACAGGCCACCAGCACCCCACCCCCTGCAGAAGGAGAACCACCCCGTAAGCGGGCCCTGAGATCCAGGAAGAAGACAGAGTAAGATGCCAAGACCCCCGCCAGGAAAGGATACCTCCCTGATTGTCATCCCACTGTCCCACATTGACACCCTGCCCATTCTTATACTGCCCATGCTCCACTTTCCACAGGCATTTGGACATTGCACCTGTGATACTTATAGTCTGGACTCTGCCATGGACAATCCTCCACCATCACCCCTCACCGACTTGCAACCACCCACCAATATAGATCACTGCAATAAACAGTTATACGACCAAACAATCAGGAGTCTGGCTGTGATTTTGTACTAATGTATTAGACATTACCATCCCAAAATGCATTTTTACATTGTGATGCCAACATACCACTGTCACACAGCTGTAGTCCATGGGGAAACAAAGCAGATGTCACGCAGTATGGCCCACATCTCTGAAATTGGAAGGGAAAGTCACAACTCAGTTACCATACACAGGGGGAAAAGGTCAAACAGTAGAGAGGTAGTAGGGGTTAAGTATATGTAATATGACGGGTTGGACTCTTACCTGTGGGTCATTGAAAATACTGCTGTATTACTGTGTTCCTGTTGTCTATGTCGTACTCTTCGGCTTCCTCTTCTTCACTCTCCACAGGCTCCACAGCTGCTACAACACCACCATCTGGACCATCCTCCTGCAGAAAAGGCACCTGGCGTCGCAAAGCCAGGTTGTGAAGCATACAGCAGGCCACGATGATCTGGCACACCTTCTTTGGTGAGTATAATAGGGATCCAGCTGTCATATGGAGGCAGCGGAACCTGGCCTTCAGAAGGCCGAAGGTCCGCTCAATCACCCTCCTAGTTCTCCCATGGGCCTCATTGTACCGTTCCTCTGCCCTTGTCCGGAGATTCCTCACTGGGGTCAGTAGCCATGACAGGTTGGGGTAACCAGAGTCACCAATTAGCCACACACGGTGCCTCTGGAGTTGACCCATCACGTAAGGGATGCTGCTATTCTGCATGATGTAGGCGTCATGCACAGAGGCAGGGAACTTGGCATTAACATGGGAGATGTACTGGTCTGCCAAACACACCATCTGTACATTCATCGAATGATAACTCTTTCTGTTTCTGTACACTTGTTCACTCCTGCTGGGGGGTACTAAAGCCACATGGGTCCCTTCAATGGCACCTATGATGTTGGGGATATGTCCAAGGGCATAGAAATCACCTTTCACTGTAGGCAAATCCTCCACCTCAGGGAAAACAATGTAGCTCCGCATGTATTTCAGAAGGGCAGACAACACTCTGGACAACACCTTGGAAAACATAGGCTGGGACATCCCTGATGATATGGCCACTATTGTTTGAAATGACCCACTTGCAAAGAAATGGAGTACTGACAGCAGCTGCAGTAAAGGGGGGATCCCTGTGGGTTGGCGGATGGGTGACATCAGGTCTGGCTCCAGCTGGGCACACAGTTCCTGAATAGTGGCTCGGTCAAGCCTGTATGTCAGTATGACATGTCTTTCCTCCATTGTCGACAGGTCTACCAGCGGTCTGTACACGGGAAGATTCCTCCATCTCCTCGCATGTCCCATTGGACGGTGCCTATGAAGGACAACAGCGAGCACAGAGTCAATCAGCCCACAGGTACGTAACCACAGTTTGCACAAAACACGATTCCCAATGCATTGAATGGTTTGTATGAGTGTTGATGCAAGGCCTAGGTATGTGTGACGCAGTTAAAAGTAAGCCATGTGGGCCCTTGAAATGGCGGCCGCCTGACCTGTGAAGTGTGACAATGGGATGTGAGGTCAATGCGCTGGCGTGGCACACCGTGGCGGTAGGCGGTCGAAGACCGCGGCGCAAAACAGCATTGGTTAACATTGAACCCTACGGGTCTCAGGAGCCAATGACGATGTGCGCCGGCGGTCGCGGTACGCACCGCTGCGGGCGTGACCGCCATTTTCTATCTGCTTAATCACTCGATACCTGATCTTCGACAGGAGAGGACCTACACTGCAAGTGCTGCTGTGACCTCGGTCTGGAAGAGACAATGGCTCATGCGACTGGGGAAAGGGCCCCTGCCTTCACTGCTCAGGAATTGGAGAAACTCGTGGATGGGGTCCTCCCCCAGTATGCGCTACTCTACGGTCCTCCAGACCAACAGGTAAGTACACTGGGACCATGCTTTGGGGGCAATGCCTGTGTTGAGTGGGGTGGATGAAAGATGGTGGGGAGTGGAGCGAATGAGGCATGCATCAAACGACGGATGACAGGATGTGCCACATGGCAAGGGTAGGGATGGGGGGCCACTCACATTGAGGGTGCAGAAGGTGATGACTCTTTTCCTCCCCCTGTACATTTCACATAGGTCAGCGCCCACCAGAAGATCGCCATTTGGCGTGCCATCGCCAAGGACGTCCGGGCCCTGGGGGTCCACCAGAGACGGGGCACCCACTGCCGGAAGAGATGGGAGGACATCCGACGCTGGAGCAGGAAGACGGCGGAGGCTCAGCTGGGGATGGCCTCCCAACGTGGGAGGGGTGCCAGTCGGACTTTGACCCCCCTGATGTCCCGGATCCTGGCGGTGGCCTACCCCGATTTGGATGGGCGCGTGAGGACATCACAGCAGACACAAGGGGATGAGTACAACCTCATTCTGCTGACTTTGCGCGCAGTGGAGGTGTCTGGGTGGGGGAGGAGGGCTGTGGGTATCCCTAGGCCAGGGCGATTTCTGTAGGCTAGGCCCCTCCGTAAGGCATGGCCCTGTGCCCCCGCCCCCCACCTCTGTAGGGTGCCAAGTACAGTTATCCATGGCCCTGTGTCATCTATGTGTGCAGTTGTCGTCCATAGGCTTGTAGGCCATGTCCCACGGATTGAGTAGTGGACCCCAAGTGCGCGGCGTAGTGCAGGGGGCTTCTGTGTCTGTCCTCTCCGCCAACGGTGTCGCCAATGCATGCACTCAACATGTCTTTATTCCCCCCCCCCTTTTTTGTGGTCTTCCTGTTCATGTGTGCATTAGCATCATCAGGCGGAGGAGAAGTGGCATCGGAGCACGAGGGAGCTGCATCCCACATTGCCCTGGAGGGCCATGCAACGGATACCGAATACACCAGTGGGACGGAGGGCGAGGGGAGCTCCACAGCGGGGACTCGTGCAGACATTAGTGACATGGACTCGTCCTCTGAAGGGAGCTCCCTTGTGGTGGCGGCAACATCCGTGACCCCCGCAACAACAGGTACAGCCGCCACCCAGCGCACCAGCACTGCCCTCCCAGCAGCCCCTCAGCATTTGGCCCGTGCCCGCTCACCCAGGAAGGTGGGCATCTCCTTCGCCCCAGGCACCTCAGGCCCTGCCCCTGTCACCCCTGCTGCCCTCAGTGAGGAGGTCATTGACCTCCTGAGGACGCTCATTGTTGGGCAGTCTACCCTTTTGAATGCCATCTAGGGTGTAGAAAGGGAGGTGCACCAGAGTAATGCATACCTGGAGGGCATTCATTCGGGTCAGGCTGCCCATCAGCGATCATTCCAGACTCTGGCCTCAGCACTGATGGCAGCCATTGTCCCTGTCTCTAGCCTCCCCCCTCCAACTTCCTCCACCCAGACCCTATCACCTGTACCTCTGCCTATCCCAGACACACCATCAGACCAGCCTGCACACACCTCAACACCCAAGGGAAGCTCATCCAGACATAAGCACCACACATCACACAAGCATTCACACAAGCAACATCCACATACAGACATACCAACACCCACTGCCTCCACTGTGTCCCCCTCCTCCTCGTCTCCCTCCTCCCTCCCTGTCACGTCTCCACTCACACTTGCATGCACAACATCTTCAGCCACTACGTCCATTACCAGCACACCCACCAGAACCCCCCGCACACGTGCAGTCACCACCCCCACTACCATTTACACGTCCCCTGTGTCCTCTCCCAGTGTGTCTGTCTCCACCTCTTCCAAGATACACAAACGCAGGCAGCCACCCACCCAACAGCCATCCACCTCACGACAGCCTCCAGCCCAAGCACCTGCACCCAAAGACACCAGACTTAAAACTCCTACAACCACAACCTCTTCCTCCACTCCCATACCCACTACACCTACCCGTCCCACTGGTCCTAAATTGCTTTTCCTGTCCAAACTTGACCTCTTTCCTACAACTCCCCCACCCCGTCCATCTCATAGGACTCCAGTCAGCACCTCAGCCACCACAAAACCGGGCCCTGGGATGACAGTCTGCCATGGACTGTGGAGTCCCCCACCCTCAAGGGCAGCCAGTTCAGTACGGAGCCAAGGCACGGGCAGCCCACCCCCGGAGAAACACCCGAAGATAGTCAGCGGCCGGCGTGAGAGGGTGAAAGTGCCAGGCACTAAAATCCCTACCATGGCTCCGGCACGAAGTGTGGAGACAGGTGGAACACCGCCCAAGGTGGGGAAGGGCCACAGGCGAACAGGGAAGGCTGGGAAGGGCAGCACGCCCGAGGAGACCGCTATCAGCCCAGCTGGCCAGGAGGGCCCCGCCCGCCCCATCCCAGGTGGGCAGGAGGACACCAACAGGCCCGGTACTGCAGACCAGGAAGGCCCCGCCAGCCACCCGACAGATGGGCAGGAAGGCCCCGCCAGCCACAGGACAGGTGGCAAATGACCTGCACGCCATGGCCGGATCAGTTGAACTGGGCCCTTTCACTCAAGCACCGCTGAACTGGGCACCGCTGTCTCAAGCACCGCTGAACTGGGCCCTTTCACACCGCTGAATGGGCACCGCCGTCTCAAGCACCGCTGAACTGGGCACCGCCGTCTCAAGCACCGCTGAACTGGGCCCTTTCACTCAAGCACCGCTGAACTGGGCCCTTTCACTCAAGCACCGCTGAACTGGGCACCGCCGTCTCAAGCACCGCTGAACTGGGCACCGCCGTCTCAAGCACCGCTGAACTGGGCCCTTTCACTCAAGCACCGCTGAACTGGGCACCGCCGTCTCAAGCACCGCTGAACTGGGCACCGCCGTCTCAAGCACCGCTGAACTGGGCCCTTTCACTCAAGCACCGCTGAACTGGGCCCTTTCACTCAAGCACCGCTGAACTGGGCACCGCCGTCTCAAGCACCGCTGAACTGGGCACTGCCGTCTCAAGCACCGCTGAACTGGGCCCTTTCACTCAAGCACCGCTGAACTGGGCACCGCCGTCTCAAGCACCGCTGAACTGGGCACCGCCGTCTCAAGCACCGCTGAACTGGGCCCTTTCACTCAAGCACCGCTGAACTGGGCACCGCCGTCTCAAGCACCGCTGAACTGGGCACCGCCGTCTCAAGCACCGCTGGCCCATTTGCGGCTGGGGCAGGCCCGCATCTGTGTCGGGCAGGGCTGCACGAAGCACTCTGGGCACCAGTCCCCCTCCAGAACCAGTGGAGACTGTCATCCACTTGAGAGACTGTGGCTTTGCACTCCCCAGGATGTTACAGTGGGCAACCCACCCACTGTAGAGACTTGTGAGACTGTGGCTTTGCACTCCCCAGGATATGGCAGTGGGCAGCCCACCCACTGTCATCCACTTGAGAGACTGTGGCTTTGCACTCCCCAGGATGTTACAGTGGGCAACCCACCCACTGTAGAGACTTGTGAGACTGTGGCTTTGCACTCCCCAGGATATGGCAGTGGGCAGCCCACCCACTGTAGAGACTTGAGAGACTGTGGCTTTGCACTCCCCAGGATTGAACAGTGGGCATGGAGGCCCCTCGTGGATCTGGCGTCGTGCACTCATCTGGCTGAGGTGCCCCCCCTTCCCTTCCCCCTGAGGTGCCTGTAGTTTTCCTATCTGATGCCCCTGCAGTGTTCTCTCCGTTGGAGTCAGGTATCCTGTGTGGGCTTTGCCCATGTGATTTGGGCCCAGTGGTCCACGGACAATTCCTACTACAATGCTCGGACTTGTACATATATGTTTATAAGTGTTTTTGATGTGTAGAAATATATATATATAATTCAACCAGTATTACAATATATTCCAATGTTTAGAATCATTTCCTTTTGTCTTTGCTTTCTTCCAGCGGGTTTGGGGTGGGGAACAGTGATGTATTTCTATGCATTGATGTGTGTGTTGTATTGGGTGAGGGTGGGGGTGGGTGTGTCGCGTATGTGTGTGCCCGTAATATTTTCTCCTCCCCCCTCCCCTGTGTCGTAGGTGCAGTACTCACCGTTGTCTTATGCGCTGGCGTTCGTGCTCCTGGTAGAGGAGCAGGAAGACAATCGCTGGGAGGATGTGGAGTTCGAGTTCCATGCTGTCCTGATTCCTCGTGGGGTGTATGGAGGTGAGCGTTTCCCATTTGAAATGGCTGTTTCTGCCGTGTTTTTATCGGCGGGGCTACCGCCCTGGAAAAGGTGGCGGATTGGTGTGTTGTGATAGGGTGGGCGGTACGTTGTCTCTCGCCTGTCTGTTGGCGGTGACCGCTGCGCTGTTTGTTTGTCCCGCCGTGGCGGCCGGTGTGTTGATGTGGCGGTCTCTGTTGGCGGTGTCCGCCAGGGTCGGAATTCCATTTTTTTTACCGCCTGCCTGTTGGCGGTTTAGCCGCATCTTTAACACCGACCGCCAGGGTTGGAATGACCACCTTAGTTCTGAGAAGGTAATGAACACATCAGTGTGTATCTACAAATCTTTATTATTAACCAAATGTATGTAGCAAAAATAGCAAGCAACCATTGCAATGAGAATTACAGCATTAGCACAGAAACATTATAATAGAAATTCAATAGTTCTCCCCAATGCTGTGCTACATGGCTAAAGAATTTTAAGAAAAGATTTTGATGTGACAATTTTTTAAAGCAGGTTGGGAGAAAGAACACAGGGGTGTAGGTGGGGTGGCGCAAGCAACATGGTTGCGGGTTGGCTTTTAAAGCAGATGGGGCGGAAGCAATAAAGGAGGGCAGAAGAAACAGGGCCACAGGTGGAGGATGAAAGCAATATGGGAGCGCAGAGGGATCACACAGACAAAAGACTGCCATGGGTAGAAAGAAAGCACGCAGGTGAGAAGACAACACAGAGGAGAGTGGAGGAACAAATAGGTGAGAGAGAAGAACATGGAGTCCGGCGAGACATCTGGAAAAAACATGCACTGTCGTAGCCCGTTTAAGGGAAAAGTACAAAGTAGCGCTCGAAAAAGTGAGCAATAGAAAGACAGAGGAATGCGGCCATGCTCTAGGAGCTGGACAAACACAAGAAAAGGAAGGAAAACCCACACAGCTAACGAATATGAATCAATCAATGAGAGTGACAATGAAGAAAACCAATGGCAAGCAAAGGGATGGCTCTAGGCTCACTGTAAGATAACAATATATCACACAGCAGACAGCACATGCGCTGCATTAGACGAAACCTAAACATAAGAATGTAAAGAAAATGCCTTACATATTATACACAAAGTCTAACAGAATCACGTCTTTGTTTCTTCCATTGTGTAGAAATGTATCCAGTCTCACAACCCTTTCCCTACACTGCCTCTGTGAACGCGGCATTCACCTTTGTTTTTTCCAAGTCCATAGGGTGAGGAATTATACCCAGAGTACGCCCTTTTTATGCTGTGTTAGATTGAATGCTAAGCGTGTGAACAGCCAAAACAAGCAAGAAACGTGAACAGACAGCACAATGACAATTCATTTTCCCAAACAGGCCATACATAACAGTTACCAAACAAAAGCATACATACTGCTACTGCTATACAAAAAATGCCAAAGCATAATAAAAAAATTACAAAGCTACATTTTGAGAATATAAACAAATATGCATATTATTACAATACCAAAGAGAGATGCCAAAGGTAATGGGTCAAAAACCCAAGGTCTTAAATCAGATGTCACAACATCCTGTTCACACTTTGATGCATCAATTCAAGCATCTCTTCATACCTGGAAAGACAGATAAAGATCGGGGGACACCCGCAATGGCAACATATTCTGGCTAGAGATTAAAATGTCCTGTAGGGATCAGACAAGAAAACCGGCCTTCTGCAAAAGCTCTGGACCTCCACTCTAATCCAGATCCCTTACACTTCATATCTCTGCCTCTAGTATCTGCTGGACAAATAGTATGCACAGGATGTGGCCTTTGCTCATGCCCTAGGGCCAATAAAATACCCTTGGATCATTCTGGACAACGCCTATGAGCATTTCTAGCAGTTACTGAGCACAGGGAGTTGTATTCCAGTAGTGGCTCGCATGTTCGGAAGGGGCGGGGCAGGCGTGCGGGGGGGAGGAAATAAATATATATATTTTTTTTTTAAACGTACCTTCTCCAACGCCGCGCTCCACTCCACTGCTTCCTCACTGGCTTTTCAGGCACAGACTCCCAGACTGCCCTGTGCAATCCTGACACTGCTCAGAGCAGCGTTGAATTTGCTGGGAGCGCCCAGGGTGGACGCTCCCAGGCAGACTGGGAGCCTGAGAGAGCCCTGTGCGCATGTGTGTTTGGCCAGCCCGAGACGTCACCCCGTGAGAAAATGTACATAAACTTAATCAAATACCATAGCTGCTAGGCATCTGTTTATCTTTATTATATTGCCATGTGCTCAACAAACCTCCTGAACTTTGATGATTGACCTTGTGCTCGCAGCCTTTGGCTGCAATCTGCTTATCGCTGTAATTTACTTGTTCTAACCGTAGTTCCGAGAATTTTTGTGCTTAATCAGTAACTGCCAGAACAGGTTCGTACAGGTCGTTGCCACCTCCTGACAGCTGCATCTGTACCTTCTCCCACCACACGTGTATCCCTGAAATATTCTGAAGGCCGCAGAGGACCTTGAATACGCTAGGGGTGGAGTTGTCCTCTGACTAAGCAGTTTTGTGTGTATATAAGGTTGGGTGCCCCAGAGTGAAGGGGCAGCCTCCGTAGGATAGTCACTTGACTGTCCTGGGACTCTGTATTAGCTCGAGCTATAATCCATGTAATAAACTTCTCTTTATTCCTCCAGTTGGTGACTCCGCTTGATTTGTGTACTCTCTGCTAAATGGACCCTGAGGACTAGGGTGTCCCTCCACCGCTGGGAAGAAGACCCCGGGTGGGGATTCTATCTTTCCTGGTTCCTCACCCCGTGGCACCGCCCCCTTTATCAGAAAACAATCGTAAACAAAGTCTATGATTGTTTTCTGGTAAAGGTTGTGCAGCTGCTGCTGCTGGCGGGGGGGTGCTGTGACGCTCCTCCTCCCAAAAGGAGGAGCCGCCACTGTTGTATTCCCTCATGATGAACACCGAGCAGCAAGCTCATCATCTCTGGTGGATCTCAGCACATCCACAGCCAGGACACCTTCAGACTACAGACGAAGAAGTGTAAAAAAATAAATAAAAAGACAGCAGCCTTATCCATCTATGCACCATGGACATCATTTAGGGGTCGCCAGGGTTGCAGATGCGACCCCTGGCATACCCTTTGATACCCCTAGCACTGCCTTTGTGACCCTTGGCCTCAGAGGTGGCAAATTCAGTGCCAGAAACACAATGGCAGCTTGTCCTTATGAACATCAGTTGAGCCTCCACTTTCTTTGTTTTCTGTTAATTTTTTTATGGTACTATTATTGAATAATATTATATTATTCACTATTAGTGTAATAACAATGGAGTACAATTAGCTGGAATATGCCCTTCCATAGCAGTTGAGTTAAGTAAAAAATCCCTTTAAAAGGATGTTGTGTGTGTGCTTGCGGGCGAGTGTGCTAGTGTGCGAAAGTGTGCATTTGTGTGTATGTGTAAATATGTGTGTATTAGTGAAAGTGGAGGTCAAAGGCCATGTAATGTCACTTCTCCTACCCCTTGCACTTCGGTGAATTGATGTCCATGCTAAGCACCCAGAATCTGAACCAACCTCACCCGATCCATCAGGACTGCCCAACGCTGTTCCAATTGTAGAGAGAGACTCAGCTCTTTAAAGAACACTAAATAACAATGCATTAATCTTCCACAGTTTAGCACCCCCGAGTACTCATTGATGTTATGCTTGGCCACCTTAAGGGCGTAATAAAGACAGTCTGACCTCGCAGTGGGTGATGGCAGAATTTAGGTATTAAACGGGTACTAACAAGGTGCGGCTCTTCCCAAGCCATTGTTAACAAGGTAATGAAATGACAAAATAAGTCTGTCACAAATTGTGCTAGGACTAGGCAGGGCTAAAAAATGTACCTTTCCTTGCCACATAATTTCGACAGCGATGCCACATGATTTAACCCGCCATGGCAGCATAATTCCAGTAGCCCAGAAGGCACGGCATTAACATGAGTTAATTTTTCTTTCCCTTTATTAAGTGACATAGGGGCAGCATAATTCCAGTAGCCCAGAAGGCACGGCATTAACATGAGTTAATTTTTCTTTCCCTTTATTAAGTAACATAGGGGCATATTTAAGAGCCCCTAGTACCTCCTTGCACCACATTAGCGTAATTGTTTTTGACACTAATGTGGCTCAGCGAGGCCTAAATCCCTGCGTCATATTTACAAAGTGGCGCAATGAATGCATTGCGCCACTTTGTAACTCTTTGTGCTACATTATGCCTGCACCAGAAATACTATATGCAAAGGGATCGTTCCCCCATTAGGAGAGGAGGGGGCGAAAAAAGGGTGCAAATAAACCTAACATATTTGTTTGCATCATTTTTTTCGGCATGTTTAACGCCTGGCATTAAAAGGAAGCACACCATTGATTACTATGGGCCTCAATGAGCTATGCAGGATTAGTGTCAATATTTTTTACACTAATCCTGCAAAGCTCTGGATTGGCGTCAAAAATTCTGACGCTAGTCCCCTAACTACTGCCATGGTGCACCTTATTTTAAATATGGTGCACAAAATGGTGTCATTGGGGGGGCACAAGAAAAGTGGCGCTGCACTGTGTGCAGCGCCACTTTTCTTAAATATGCATCTTAGGCCTACATTTTTTTGCACTGCATTTGCATCTTTTTTTTACGCAAAAGAGGCGCAAACTTACAAAATACAATTATATTTTCTAAGTGTGCACCGCTTTTGCGTCACAAATTACGCAAATGTGGCGCAAAAAAAGTGTAAATATGGGCCTTCGTTTTTCCCTACCCTGCATAATTCTAGGGTAGGCAATTAGTAGCTGCTATGTCGTCAGTCGAGGGCATTGGCAACTGTTGGGGCCATCAACAGAGGCCAAATAAGCTTCCAAAGAGGAAATTAACTAGGAGTATAGCAGTACTTAATTTGTAAATAAAGAGGTGCCGGTGCTCAAAGCCCTTCTCTTAAACACGAGGCTGCTGTAATTAAATCTGCCAGCACTGAATACTGAGGCAGCGTAATCCTGAAGCCATCTCGGGCCTCTTCAATCCATTTAGGGCAGCCCCTGCCCCTTCAGCTCATCCTGCAACTTTCTACTTTCTCCCTTTATGACGCTTTTCAGTTTTTCCTTCTTCCGTCTTTCCCATATGTGTCTTGTGCTCGCAGCAAATGCTTGAGGCATAAGAATAAGCCCCGGCCCTCACAAATAAGTGCCGGTGCTCAGCACCGGGAACAACAAGGACAAATTAAGCACTGGAGTATAGTGTAGAAGTGGGACTGTATACTTGCATGAACACGAAAAGTTCATTTTTTAACCGTTTTCAGTTTCCAATCCATCATATTATGGACGCTATGCTAGAAGGAATGAATGCTATAAAAAAAAAATCTAGACTATCTTTATTTAACAATGAACAGTTCATCTAAACTATAATCAGCATTTTTTTACATCTTTGCTTAGCAACCGACTCTGCACTAAAGTCAGCTGAACTGTATTGCCACGGAACAGCAATTGTGTAAATAAAGATGGCAGATGCAGAGGCAGGCAGTGGAGAGGGTTAGTGATAACTCCATGCGTTATCTCGCCGCCTGCATATCAGGCGACCATCTGAACAAACTATCAGCTGGGACAGGAAGCCCTGGGACAAGATCTTTCACCTTCCTTTGATTGTCAGCTTCCAATTGTTTTTTTCTGGGTAACATCAGGGAGCCGGTTCATTGATGTCTCTTTCTGGCCTTGCTAAGGTCAGTCCCGCCCAGAGGAGACCGGAGACGGCCAGACGCGGGGCAGAGAATAGGCACCAAGGCCTGCAAAGGATCCGCCACATCTCTAAGCAGTATCCTCTTTATTTTACTGGGTCTTGGAAGCATTCATATAGATGCAAAGTGGTCTGTAATGAAGCTTTAAGGGGTTCAATACAATAGAGAGCCAATCGGTGTTTTTGCTGTTCAGAAACTCCTATGTCGTTAATATGCATAAAGAATTAAAACTAAAACTTCATTAAGATTTCATTGGACGAGACCTACAAACCAGGTCATATAACCTACCAGGGTATTGCTCATTTAACCTAAGGTACTATTTGGTACTTCATTACTTATTGTAATCAGTAGTGATTTTCGGTAGCAAAAAAGAAATGGGGAATCTTTCCAGTCTTTTGACTCAGGGCAGCGCTGCAAGCCTATAGAATTCTACGCCGCAAGCATATAGGATACAGTGCATTCCTGTTCTGGCACTCAATGCACTGCCATGCGCCAACGCAGGGGGGCTGCAAGGGTGTCTGCATTGCAGGGATGATTGTTTGTGTAGTGGTGGTATAG
This sequence comes from Pleurodeles waltl, assembly GCF_031143425.1. Classification (NCBI taxonomy): domain Eukaryota; kingdom Metazoa; phylum Chordata; class Amphibia; order Caudata; family Salamandridae; genus Pleurodeles; species Pleurodeles waltl. The sequence goes on along the minus strand of NC_090440.1, from coordinate 90,933,854 downwards.
AGCGGTGCACCTCCTAACCGTTATGAGAGTATAATCAATGATAGTTCATCTGGGTGGTTGTCCAAAGTGGGGTAGAACACGGTGCTAAGCGGTTAGGTTTGCTCCACTACCCAAAAGCATAATATAGTGTTCCAGAGAAACACCATGCAAATATTTTTCCAAGATGCCGCAGCACTAGGTTCTACTACAACCAAACTCATCTGAATGACATGTTGATTACAAATTACTTATATCTTGGAAAAATGATTGTGTGCAGGAAGGGACACTTTCCTGCACAAAAGCAATCATGAGAGGTGTTTTCCTCTTTCTATGTGTGCTGCAGAATGCAGCATGCAGCACACATAGAATGCAGAATGCAGTACACATAGAAAAAGGACAAAATGAGGCAAAATAAAAGTATTCTCCTCGTTGTGCCACCCTTATACCTCCTCTGGGAGGTGTAAGCTTTTGACGTATTCCCAGATTTACAAAATCTCGTAAATCTGGGATTGTGCAAATGCATGGGTGTTACGTGGGAACACCCACAGTAATGCCGATGGCACACCTCCCTGTTGCAGGGTGAGTAAATGCAGCAACTTGTGCTGTATTGGCTCAATCCGTATTTACAAGGCCACGAAAAGCCACGCAGGGTGGTCTTACTTGGCCTTGTCAATATGGCCCTGCAGTGTGTGCTGCCAGACCGTCACTCAAAGTGACGTTTCGGTAGTGCAAATGGGCTTGTAAATATGCCCTGATATTTATACACAATGGAATACAAAAAGCAAGTCTATACCATAAATGCTAAAGTGAGAGAAGTCATATTGCCTTCATCAGAACCAAGGGTATGACAAATATGTGGCCTTGTGAGCGCCACGTATGGGCCCTCATGTACAGGGTTTTGGCATGGGGCAGCGCAGCCCTATGCTAAAGTTAAAGAGAAGGAATTAACCATGTTTATGCAATATGGTGCATTCCTGTCCTTTTCCCCTGTGCTGGCGCCGTTTCGGCAACCTAGCGCCAATGCAGGCACCCTTGCACCATGGTGCAAGGGTGCCTGCATTGCATGCAAGATTGTTTCTGTGCAGGAAGGGGCATCTTCCCGCAGAAAATCAATCCAGAGAGGCGTTTTTATGTGTGAAAAGAGAAAAAAACAGAAGAAGTACAAAAACGTCTCCTCCTTACGCCTCACCTCGGGAGGCGTAAGGTTTTGGCGCTTCCCCAAGTTTACATGATTTTGTAAATCTGGGGCAATGTCAAAATCCATAGGTGTTGCATGGGAAATTCCACCGCAACACCCATGGAACGCCTCCCTGACGCAGAGTAAGGCAACACAGCGACTTGCGCTGACTTGCCTTACTCCATGTCTATGAGGCCATGCAAAACCACACAAAGTGGCTTTGTGGGGCCTCATAGATATGATTATGTAGTCTGCTGCCCTGAAGCATCAAAAAAAGTGATGCTCCGGCGGCACACAGGGCTCATAAATTTGCCCCATGGTTTTTAAACTCTGGGAGCTTTGCAAGGTGTTAACAGCTCAAAGTTTAAAAATAAAAAAAGAAACACTACAAAGGCAACTCTTGTGGTAGGGGGAAACTGTTATTACCACAGTAAGGGGCAGCAGAGGGCAATGGGGAGACTAATGCTGGCCCGGCAGATGTCTATCTGCTCCCCCAAGCCTCTCCAACCCAATGTACAAACCTCTTGGCTATGTCAAACTTCCTACATTGCACTTCTACCACCACAATACCCTTTTCCAGTCAACATTGATATGAACACCCTACATCCATCAGAAACAACCAAGCCCACCTGCCGTCACCATCATGGGCTCCTCTTATTGGTACCTGTTGGAAGGTGCAACTTTCAACCCACAGATTCCTTCTCAAGGATATCCAACCCATGGGACTTCTAGGAAGTGGAAACAGCTTTGGGGAGGCAGGACTGAAGTTTTTTACAATGCCTTGTTTAGTCTGGTGAATCTGGGACTCAATCAATCAATCAAAGATTTGTATAGCGCTGCTTATCACCCATAGGATCTCAAGGCACTTTATGTGGGCATGATGCTCAGTCAAAGAGCCAGGTCTTGAGGTCCTTCCTGAACTGCTTCAGTGATGTGGTCTGCCTGAGCTTGAGAGGTAGATCCTTCCATGTCCGGGCTGCTAGGTAGGAGAAGATCTTCCTCCTGCTATACTTTTCCAGATCATGGGGGTGGCTCCAAGGGTGAGCTAGGAAGAACAGAAACGACTGCTGGGTACGTAGAAGGTGAGGCGGTGGTTTAGGTATTCCGGTCCTATGTTGTGCAGTGCCTTGTAGGTGTGGATCAGGAGTTTGTATGTGACGCACTTGTTGACTTGAAGCCAGTGTAGGTCTCTGAGATGGGAGAAGATGCGACTGTGTTGGAGGATGTCTGGACTTTTCAGCAAACTTCTCAAAGTCTAGAAATTCCTGATTTTGCTCATGTGGATAGGAATAAGAAAAAAGTGATTCATCAAGCATATTGTTCTTCATATATGGTTCATGGGTCATGACACTACATTGGTCCATCATGATCACATATATTGTGTTCATCTGTCACCCTGCATGCATGCGCATATGGCCTATGCATGATGTGCCTACCATTTTGGTTTTTTTATTTACCGTTCCAAGATAGCAAATGCCAATCTTGCAGCCACAAATAAAGCATTGCTAAAAATTCCTTGTAAGAGAGGAGAAGCCCAACAGAAAATTGTATCTGCAATAAACAGATAACCGATGGACAAATTGTTTTTAAAGTGGCTAAAGCAATGGAATAGCTATGAAGAAAGAGGGGAATAGCACAGAGAGCGAAGGAAGAAGCAGCACATTAGGGAGAGAGCAGGAACACAATAACACTCCAACGGACTGCTAGAAGAAAAAGAAGCAGGAAATTCCCTGAATAGAACCAGAAGAAGGGCACAAGTCATTCAATCAGAGAAATGCTGGAAGAAAAAGAAAAAAGAAGTTCCCCAAAAACAAGCAGTGGAAAGGCACTAGTCAACCAATCAGAACACAATAAAGAAGGAAAGGAAAGACAGACAGACAAAGAATAAAAACAAAAGCCATCAAAAACAAAGCAGGGAAATTAGATGTATAAGAAATCATTCCAAGAAAGGGTTTTGGTATATTGTAAGCTACTTGCTTTTGTATGTTGGTGGAAGAGGCAAGTGAGCAGCTTTTGTTGGGACCCCAGACTCCTTGATTCAGTATTCCTTGAGCATTATGCATATAGTTTGTAATTTCTTTTGGGCCCCTGGAGTGTGTGCCAGTGAAGGGTGTTTAGTTCAAGTTTTGTGTGGTTGTGTCTTTTAAGACTAAAGTTTAGCTATACTACCTGGTTTTACAGTGGTTGCTTGTTTAGTAATTTCTTTTTAGGTGGTCAGCATAGACAATATTACAACAGCCTAAAGGCGTCATCACCAGGTCTGTCACTATTACCATTCAATAGTTTACCTGCATGAAATGAGAGCTCTTTCAGAGAGTTGAAATGTAGTTCTGTTGAGCACTTTAACTGGCTTGAAAATGGTAGATCTGCATAAAAATGTGTTCGCGTTTTGCTTTTTTTCTACTAGGGAAGTTGTTCACCCCATTGTTTTCATCTATTGAAAGGAGATACATTATTATTAGAGATGGTCATTACTAACATCTCCTTAATACACCATTCAAACAAGGGCATATCTCCTCCTCCTCTTATGGATGTCATCAGTGCAACTATAGATGCTGAACAATAATAGTGTGGGGCGATGGAGAGACCCATGACCGTGTGAGCCTTGGAGGTCCAATTGATACAGTTCAAGAGCACCCCACAGGGTCCCAAGGAGGCCATATCTCCATGCCGGGGGAGGACCTGAAGTAAAGAGGCTCCACATGGGTGATGCCTTCAGAGAGCCCCTGCAGGAGCCGCGATTGGCAGCCAGTGAGGCACAACGTGAATCAACCACATCCCTCATAAGATGGTGGTGCCTTGAATCAGAGATGAGACCTGCCCAGCGAAGCTGTTGAGAGCAGGGCTGGGCTTACAGTGGAATTCTCCCCACCACGATGGAAATGGCTTGGTGGGCCCTGGACCTTCCTGCTACACCTGTAGCTGAAAGCCTGAGCTCTGAAGGGAGGCCCCTGGCATGGAGCCCTTACAATAGAGTAGAGACTGTAGGGTGGTTTTCGAGGCATCATGGTGCAGGTGGCCTCCCTGGCTCCTGAAGGAGCGAGAGTGACTGGCCCTAACAGCAGTGCTTTAAATGGGCCGGTACTGTCTGGGACTAAGTACCGGCACTTTTTGAGAGGAAGAGTACCTGCACTTCTTGAGAAAAACATAATACTTTTCATTGGAGAGTACCGGCACTTCTCAGAAACAAGCAGGTACTCAGATACAGAATATCTGCACTTCTTCTTTTCCATTTCAAGCACTGCCCAACAGTGAACAGGATCCTACATGTTTCAGACATTGGTCTTCATATTCACTGAGTCGACATCACTGCCCTTCAGTCAATGTGCTTTTCCTTGATATGGCAGTGTAAGGCAGAGAGAATCCGTAGGAGACAGGGTGAAGAATTTCATATCTCTCCTGCTTTAATGTGGAGGCTCACCTCCACTTCCTGATAGGCTAGGCTAGGAGGAAAACTGAAAAGGGATGGGGTATGGTTGACCGCATGATGGCCACGGTCTGGGATGGGAAGTCCCATGGCAAACTAAACCTGAGCGAATGAAAAACTCTTTGTCCCAGATTGAAGAGGGCCTAGCGCCTCCTTGCGGCACATTAGCATCATTTTTTTTACGCTAATGTGGCCCAACGAGTCTAAAATGCATGCATTGCACCACTTTGTAAACCCTTGTGCCACATTATGACTGCGTCAAGCATAATGTATGCAAGGGGGGTGTTCCCCCGTTGGACGGGGCTGAAAAAATGGTGCAAAGAAATCTGGAAGATTTCTTTGTGCCATTTTTGCGGCATTTGTAACGCCTGCTCCGTGAAGGCGTTAAAAGGAGGCCCACTATTACTTATAATGGACCGCCATGTGCCTTGGAGGATTAGGATCAAAAATGTTTACACTAATCCTGCAAAGCGCCAAGCTAGTGTCAAAAATATTGACGCTAGTTCCCTAACTACTACCATGGTGCACCATATCTTAAATATGGCGCACATATTGTGGTGTAAGGGGGGCACTAAGGCATTGGATGCAGCACCTCGTTTCTTAAATCTGCCCCTTTGTAAGTCTGGTCATGAGGGTCACATTAGATGTATGGGACAGAACTGGGGTCAAATGAGGCCTTACCTCTTGTCCATCCCTGTTTATGCCCTTATGGGAAAATCAGAAGTGCATCCTAGGTCTGAATAGAGCCTCCTACCACAAATGGTTATGGGGTGTAAACGTTACGAGACATGTTTAACCTAAGAACAATAAGGTCTTTTGAGGAATACGCTCTTCTGGAAACCAAAAGGTAACACTAGATGCAGCTACCATTGGCTACTCTACCCTAGAATCAGGAGCCCTCACCCCTTTCAGAAAATATCACGTCAGTTATCTATAATATGCTCAATGTCATGCAGGGAACTGCTGAACACACAAACCTAGCCGGGGGAACTGGGCATTACATTAGATCAAAAACAATGGAAAGAAATAATGATACGAGTTTACAGATTTGCATCTCAAGCAGAGGGTGGGAAACAATGCTAAGCTTCTGTACAGATGATACTACACCCCAGCATGCCTGGCCAAAATGAAGGAGGGGAAGTTCTCTTTGTTGGAGGGACTGTATAGAGGAGGAGATACTGACCCATATACTGTAGTCCTGGCCATTGTAGTCTGCAAAGCTGACCACAATAGATCTAATCACTGGGTCAGACTTGGCTAGATGCCCCGAGATGATCCTGCTAAGGCACCCAGCTGATGATATTTACCTCTACTTTGGTGGGCTCATATCCCACCTATTACTGGTGGCCTAGCAAGCAATCCTTGGGCTGCGAGGACAACAGTTGCCACCTTATGAACACAAGTGGATTGACTGAGAAACCATGGTGGATCTTGGGCACTGAAAAACTAAGAGAACTGGCTCAGCATAAAGAAAAAGACTTTGCCAAACAAAGGGGTCCCCTCTTGGAATATTTAAGTAGAGACTTGACAGAATTTTCCAGTCCTAAATGCCTTCAAGTACTAAAACTCTTAGATACTTCTAAACTGGATGATTATTATTCCGCTGTTCATAGACATCCCAACGATCAATCAACTTCTGGCCTAGTCAAAAGAGAAGACAAAGGAGCAGAAGGACTGTAATGAACCAAGGTATCATCATCGGACAGCACCGGTGGGTGAGGGACGGCATTGTTAGGAGGGAGTAAAGTTTGGGTGGATGAGGGAGGAATTTAGTGGCTTCTGTTTGTTGTTTGTTACTGGGTTTCCTGCTTTTCCCCTTATAAGACTGTGGATGTTGAGAAGCTATGTCAAAATGTCAATAAAAACATATTCGAACCCAAAAAATGGATGAACACCCACAGATTTTAACTAATTAGGGTGCCTGCAGAAAATATTCATGTTGTTGCTCACCAGTTCTTCCATTTGAATCGATACCGTAGAAATAGCGTGATGGTTGGTCTACCCATGAAAATATAGAAATCATCACTTAGCGTTCTGAACTGAAATGCAAGTGTAATGAATGTGACACAAACAGTGGACAACATAAGAGTCATAAACTGCACTAGAGTTCTGTACCAGCACCCAAACTCACTCACTGGCCCTCACCTGGACAAAAAACATAGTCAATGTATGGAACAATAGTAGCAGAGGCACAAACTGGAAATGTATCCAAAAAGAAATTGGCCAAACAAAATGCAACAATCATAATAAATATGTAAGGGTAAAGCCAGAGAATATATAGCTTGGGACAAATGTATGAGATACAGCTTTTGGACTCTGCAGGTGTCATCTTGTATGAAAGACAGCATACCATACAAGTAGTTTGCAACAATTATTCCTTCTATTTTTAAAAACATAGTGAGAAGATAATTATCTTCGAGTTGGTGGGCAAATGTTGCTGGCAACATCATCTGCAGTAATTGCTCAATATATATCCGGAGTACCTTCCCGAGCCCATCATGGCCTATGGAACATTTACTTGGATACCAGATCATTTCAAGTGATGGGATGGGGCAGGTGTGGTTTTCTGAGAATGCACTGGAGTGAAGGTTCTGAGATGTTGAGGGAGTGCTGGGCTGAACTGACTAATGTGCAGTGGCTGAAGTGTCTTGGACTCATCTTTAAAAAAATCATCACTCGTCTTTATTGGATTGCCTACCAGGGTCATCTTTTCTACACTGGCAACGTGCAGAAGAACCTGCTGAATCTCTAAAACCTAAAGGTTATGGAGGGGGACCCATTAAATTACTGGGCTATTTTAAAGGGGACATAGAATTTGGTGGTAGAAAAGTTATGTTTCCTCAAAAGGGGATTCCATCATTAGTTAGTTTTATCAGAGGGATTCAACTATGTATCTAGATCCCAATGAAATTCCATCAGTTATGTTAAAGTAAAGTGTTGCAGTGGTACAGGTCTCCACCAATGCTTCTTCTTACATGATGGAATTTCCTGATGTTTTTAGAAAGGAGTTGGGATGCCTTAAGAATTATCTCCATCTTGTAAAAACGAAGGCCCTCATTATGAGTCTGGCGATCCTAGGACCGCGAGACTTGCGGTGGCAGTTGGACTGCCGCTAATGCGAAGGTCTGGCCTCCACATTAGGACTGTGGCGAAGGCGCCAAGGTCGGACCGCCTGCACTGCCACTTTTTCACCGGAAGAATGCCTGGTGGTGCCGGCGGTCTTAATTCGCCAGGGCAGGGCTGCAAGCAGCGCTGCCCTGGGGATTATGAGTCCCCATTCCGTCTGCTTTTACATGGTGGTTGCACTGCCATGTAAAAGCTGGAAGACAGGGCTCCATGGGGGCCCATGCACTTGCCTTCTGGGGCCTAGCTTTGGATATTGTTAACTGATTCATCCAACAAGTGTGGATAAATATATCTTAAGTTGCATAAATATGCACTCAATCTGGTCATAGATTAAGGTTGTAAATACTACTCAGACCCGTGTTGCAATGTGTTTCTTTGAAGATTTGTTTGCTAGGTGAGGTTATGGTTCAGTTTTGTTGACTGATAATGTGGTGCAGCTCACCTCTAGAAATATGGAAGTTTTTTTTTTTTTAAATGTTCCTAAGAAGACACATTTGAATCATGCAAGGCCAGTGGAATGATTGAGCGCTTCAACAAGGTTTTGAAGAAAACTTTAAAAAGTTCAATAGTTTGTGAGATCTGTTGTAAGGATGAATTGATGTAGATGGTTAGAGTACATTACATTAACCCCACATTCCAAAGATACTTCTCTATTTGATCTCCTTTAAAAAAAGAAAGCCAATTGCATAATGTGTCCAACTTTGGTTAATAAAACAAGAGGGTGACCCATAGGTGTGGGATCTGAGGAGAAGGCTTGGAGACAGAAAAAAGGGAAAAATCGTCAAAAGACAGATTGTTTTTGATGAGCGGATGACAGTCAAAGTTACTGGTGAAGATGTAGGTGACTGGGTTAAAATCAAGGGTCCAAAGAAGCACACATTTAATAAACCAGTTAAGGTCATCTCACTGTTTAAGAATGCTGCTAAAACAGAAGATCACAAAATTTGGGAATGTAGGGAGGATTGGATGCTGTTTTCCATCTATTAAGGATACTAAAATGTCTCAGGACTTACCTTCTACATCGTTCAGTTCATCTAACTCGAAGCCGGTATTAGGAGGAGACTTTGTGTACGAAGAAAACCTTCATATTTTAATGATTTTGTTTAATTCATTATTGGGACTCTGATAGTTTTTTGTTTTTTGTTGTTTTGGGGCGGGGGGAAGATGTGTGGTATTCTTACGTTTGCACAGGAGTGAAGGTTCTGAGATTGTAGAAGGATGCTGGGCTGAATTGACCAAGGGGCATATTTAAGAGCCCCTAGTGCCACCTTAGCGCTCCCATAGCATCATTTTTTATACCATAAGGTGGCGCTGAAGTTGCTTTTTTCACACGCCATATTTACAAAGTGGCGCAGCCATGGTGCATTAGGTGCCAGTAGGGGAAGCACAGAAAAAGTGGCGCATCAGCTCTGATGCGCCACTTTTTCTTAAATATGGGCCTAAGAGTCACAGCTAACGTATGGTGACTGATATTTCTTGGATTCACATGAAATAATTTCAGTTTCTCTCTTTACTGGATTACCTACTGGAGCCGTCTTTTCTACAGCAGCATCAGAGGAGGCATGGCAACATCACTACGGTGGACTGCAGGCAGACTGAGAAGGTGAAAGTGGCAATGGTTGAAATTAATTTGGAACCCAATTATCGCCAAACCAGAACATTAAAAACATTTTTTTTTTAAAGTCTGTGATTAGAAAAAGTGTCAGGCTGAGTATCAAGAAAATTCTGGCTTTTAGGCCCTTCAAGTAGTTGGCGTAATTATATACAAGGTTGAGAAATAATCCCCCTTATTTGAAACAAGTGTAGGTCTTACCTTGTTCCCCAGCTGGCTTTTCTAACAATTGGTGCCGATGCTATGCAGCATCAGCAACAATCAATCTGATGTTGTGCAGCATCAGCAAAAAAAAAAAAGAGAGAGAGAGAGAAAGGGCACAATGAGAGGTCTTTGGTGCACCCGCATCATTGTATAGGCGTGCGCATGCATGATGACATGATCAGACCTAGGCAACCATGCATTTGCCATTGTGTTTTTTTTTTAATTTACTGATGAAAGATAATGTTATTTAGATTGACATATAAAAAGATTAAATTGTATTTGCGCAAAAGCGATCTTCCTCCTCAAAAAAATAAATAAATAACCGCAAGGGATGGGCGAGCATGTGGGGGCTGAAGCAAGAGGGTGTTGGGGAGTGAGGGAGCAGTGGAGGCTTACATATGCACCTTACGCAATGTGGGGCAACCAATGCTTAATTTGTGCTTGTTGTTACCGGTTCGGAGCACCGGCAATTATCTTTGAGGGCCGGCACTTATTTTTTTGCCTCAAGCATTTACTGTGAGCAAAAGTGACATATGGGAAAGATGGAGGAAGAGAAAAACGAGATAGTGTCACAATGGGAGAAAGCAGAAAGCTCCAAGAGTGAGCTGAAGGGGCAGGGAGTGCCTTTATATGGATTGAAGAGGCCCAAGATGACTTTCGGATATTGCTGCCTCAGGCTTTGGGCACCGGCAGATTTTTATTTACAAATTAAGCACTGGGAGCAACCCTAGCAAATGGGAGCTTCCACGATCTCCCCAAAAAATTACACCTCCCGCTAGATGAGTAGGGAAATAACACAGGAGCGTGATGGAGGGGCAGGTGAAAGGAAAGCAGTCAGGAGCTTTCACCTCTTGTGGGCCATACCATAAACTAAGTGGAAATTCACTGGAGGGCAGCGCATCGGTACCGCCAAGAGTCCTCCGTCTGCCAGAATCTCATGCTTAATGTGAAATGCCCAAATCCCATTCCAGTTCCATGTGGGTGGGCAGGCAAGAAGCCTAGGCGGATGGATATAGGATGTATTTTTTCATTACTTCGATGTACATTGTGTTTCTATGTGTGGAATGCATGTCAATAGAACAGTTGCATTTGCATTAGACACAAATCTTTGCCAAAAACAAAAACAACGTGATCAGCACAAGTTGTTGCTGCCCGTGCACGCCAGTACTGGCGGCCATCCATCTATGTAGTGTCAAAACCGAGCAAGGCCTAAGAATGCGGAGCCGGCGGAGGGCCGTGTTCCGCTTCATGCACAAAAGGCCTCGCCAGGCCCAGACTTCTAACTAGACATTGTTTCTTGGCGTCAAATCGCATTTTATCTACGTGCCCGCCAGGCCTGTCAATCCACGTCTTAAAGTTGTGTCTCGGAAATCCTGGGACAAGCGACTGAGGTCGGGGCCAGCTCCATTTCAAGACACTCGGCCTTAGCTCTAGAAACAGCGTCAACTCTTTTTTCCTTCCACGCCTCAAATTGTGATTTTAATAGCGATGACGTCACGACTGCAGTGTGGGTCCTTGTTTGCTTATCTAGTTTATTGACTAAGACATCTGATCATGAATTACTTGAACATTAACTTCAGGGCTGTTTTTAAAAGCCTCGTGTTTGGAAAGTTCTTCGGAGCAACACACTTTACAAGCTGATTGGCAAATACTTCTTTATTCGAATATCTACAGCAAGTACGAGCACAGGAGGGTGTCAAAATAAAAGTTTATAAACTTTATATTTCTATCTTTCTCTGATTTCAATGAAAACGTTTCACAGTGACGTAGAACCCGAGTAAACCGTGCAGGTATTGTGCAATCCACTGTCCTTTGCTGTGGCTGCTGCCTATTTTGCAGAGTTTACAGGGAATTATATATAGATTTTGCTGAATAAGGGCACCAACTACGCTATGATTGGTTCACAGACAGGCACAGATGATGATGTCAGATAATGGAGTATGCAAACAACCATCCCCCGGCATCTTACACTTAAGACGTCCTATTCCCCACAGGTAAGTACCAATCTGTCCCTCTTGCAAAAACGTGGTAATAGGCCAGCTGTTCAGTGTAATGGAGATGTCTGCTCAGAAATACAGTAACTCCTGGTCGAACTGGGAGTGAGCTGTAGAAGTACCTTTCTTTTCAAGAAGAATCGAGCTATACTCAGTCCAGCATCTGCCAAACTCTAACAAACATTGGCAAAGTCAATAGGTCTCACCTATGCAAGAGCTATTGGCTTTGCCTATGTGTTTTAGCCAATTTGCACACCAGTGTGACTGCTGTTCAGCATAACTAAAAGTTAGTGGTGTAGAGTGGAACGGCGAGTTGAGTAGAGTGTCATAGAGTGGAGTGGCATAGAGTGTTGTGTATTGGAGTGGCATAGAGTGGAGTGGTGTATATAGAGTGGCATACAGTGGCATGGCCTAGAGTAGTGCTGAGTATAGTATAGCACCGTAGAGTTCAGTGGGATAGAGAGCAGTGACATAAAATCCAGTGATGGACAGTAGAGTGGCATAGAGTGCATTGACATAGAATGCAGTAGTAGTGCACAGTAGAGTGTCGTAGAGTACAATGGTATACAGTGGCATAGAGTGCAGTGATACAGAGTGCAGTGGCACACAGTAGATTAGAATGCAGTGGCGCAGAGTGGATTAGCATAGAGCGTTGCAGAGTATAGAGGCATACAGTGCAGTTGCGCCAAGTGTTGCAGAGTATAGTGGCGTAAACTGCAGTGGAGTAGAATTCAGCGGTGTAGAATGCTGTGTCATAGAATGCAGTGGTGCAGATTAGAGTGGTGCAGCATAGAGTGCAGTGGTGCAGAGTGGAGTGGTGCACAGTAGAGTGGCATGGAGAGCAGTGGCATAGAGTACAGTGGTATAGAGTGCAGTGGTGTAAAGTAGGTTGTTTAAGAGTAGAGTGAAGTGGCATAGAGTGGAGTGGTGCAGGGTAGAGCGCAGTGACATAGAGCAGAGTGGCGTAGGGTGTAATGGCATAGAGTGCAGTGGTGTAGAATCGATCAGAGTACCATATAGTTGGCATATAGTGCAGTGGTGCAGAGTTGAGTGCCACAGAGTAGAGTGCACCGGCATAGAGTGCCGTGGCATAGAGACCAGTGTTACAGAGTAGAGTTGTGCAGACAGAAGTGGAGTGGCCTAGACTGGAGTGGTGTAAAATGCAGTGATGTGCAGTGGCAAAGACTGCATTGGCATGGAGTAGTGTGGTGCAGAGTAGAGTGAAGTGGCATACAGTAGAGTGTGCAAAGTGCAGTGGAGTCATGCAGAGTAGAGTGCAGGAACATGGAGTGGTGCAGAGTAGAATGGAGTGGCATACAGTGGACTTTGTGTGGGGCAGAGCATTACAGGCAATACAATTTAATTGAAATTACCATTACATTTGCACAATCAGTTTTATTTATACAAGTATACAGCACACAAAAGATAATGTGTGGAAGTGGCTCCACTTAGTGTATTGATTTATTTTGATCATATTAAAGTATTTGTTTCCAACACACTTCAGAACTAACAAAGAATGTGCTTCGTTTGTCCATTCCAAATTCTGATATATTTACAAATACTTGCACAGTTCATTTAAATGATGTGTGCTAGAAAAAAAACCTTAGATTATCACATAATTCCTATCAATTTGAAGTCAGAAAAAGAAAAGTAAACACCAAGCTAACTCCAAGACAGAGCCTGACATTTGACCTCTGTCTTTGAATGCACAGCAAATGTGACAAGATACGAACAAGAATTACAGGCCTGTTTACAGAAAGGAGCAGTCATGGAAGAATACAAGGAGAAGTAGTGTGAGAAGGCTTTGCTCCTTGGGAGGGACATACTCCCACTGGAAAGCCTAAAACAAATAAAACCACCAAATAGAAAACCAGAAAATTAAAGTTACAAAGCACATACCCAGTGGTAAGCAACAGGAAGATTTCTGAATGTCCCCAGAATGTCTTTAGCAAATCATAAAGCTGCACTGTTTGTTAGGCTCCGGCCTAAAAAATGTCCACAGTCTTTAAAACTGTGTTGTTCTTGAACAAGTTGGATCAGAAAATATAGGAGAAGAAATCTGATATCTCACAGAACAGCGATGCCAAAGCAACATGAATGAGACAGTATCCATATATGTCTGAGCAAGCACTTCTTTTTTTCAGAAGGAATTGCCTAAAAACAGCCGTAACCGGTTCTTTTGGCTAAACTGGTGCAATTAATGATCTCAGGGTGCATGTTTATATTGCCACAAGAGAGTATCATCCTTTTGTATCACCTTTGTTTCAAATACTAGGTAATGGCCTCACTATGGCAAGGTACAAAAGGAGAAACTCTCAAGTCTAGTATGGAATATGTTATGTGAAGTGATGGAGACAAATGAAAAATAAAAACTTTGTTAGGTTGCAATCCACAAAAAGGAGTAGAGGCTCTCTAGGTGTTGCAACTGAGTGGGGAACTTGTCAGACCAGATGGGCTTAGACATCTTTTACGTTGTCAATTTTATTGGGTCCAATTTCAAGCTAGAAGGTGCAGGATGTACATAAATACTTGGGTCGATATTACCCTTCCTGGGCAGTATTCTTCCCTTACATGTGCAATTTCAAGTATTTGGCTCTGTAATCGTGATTTACATTTGAGTGTTGCTCAAAAGTGAATTTACCTTAAAGAAATGAAAGACAAGAGGTGCTGGCACAGCAAGAACAGTCCAGTTGTTGAAAGCAGCTTCCTGGAGAGATCAGTACAGAGTCGGAGTCTGACGACTCTGTCCCAAAGTTACAGAGTTCTGAACATCCTTTTATACAATTCTCAAAGGGTAATAAAACAATTCTCTACATTCTTTGCAGAAAGGAAAATGTATCTAGTCATGGAGTCGTAAATCTGACCATCTGATGAAGTGCTCATTTGAGTCTCTACCATTCATGGACAAAATGCGAGCTAGTAGGTAACGTGTCCAGATGGTCGGAATGGGGACTGCATGTTGTGTGTGGTGTTCTGATTGCCTGAGTATTCCTAACTTTATGTGGTATGGCTTTTATGGTGTTTTGAGAATTTGTGCCCTTCCGGCCAAATGTGTTTTGTTGGGGGCCAATATCCTACAGTAGTTGCCGCCTATCTGGGGAATCAATCTGGGTTTTTCCTTTTTGCGTGTTTGTTACCCCACCTGTGATCTATTAATCATTTGCTTCAAGTCTAGGTCGTAAGGCTTGACTGACCACGTATTTTTGACAGGGGGTTGATGGGGAGGTCATGTTGAGTGTATTTGACAACAGTGATGCAAGTTCGTTGTTGCTGGCTCATATCGTGGCATACATTGACATTGTTTTTATGCATATTAAAATTCCCCCTCTAGTTGAACTTTCAACTATTTTATCCACCCCGTTCTTCATAATAGTCACATTGTTTGAGGTTTGACATGTTTCTGTTGTGTCCACTACTATTTCCCTAGTTACTTGCATTTTACCCAATTTGGGGACTGTTTTTTTACAAAGGAAACCCCCATTTGTAAGAAACAACCCAAAAACAGCACAGGAATGAGAATTGGCAACAATGACATGTACAGTCAGGTCACCCACTGAGGGAGCCAGGAAAACCAATCATACAACCAGTCCTGCTAAGGGGCACCTCCCTCCTTTTTCATATCGACTTGTAGACAATGCAGTATTTGGATGGCAACAGTCAGTGTCCCATTGTTCAGGTTACTAGGTATAAATGTATACCAGAATGCACCGATCTTGGTGCATACCCCACCCTCCATCGCAGACATCAAGTCCAACACATGCCTATGTTGCATCATCCCGAGGGGGATGGCTCTTAGTTGTTCCTTGATAGCGTTTAGGCTGAGCTTAGTATTGTTGATAATTTTCAGCATTTTCCCCCTGGTTATCTGCAACCCAGTGGCGTTCGTTTTTGTTTGCAGGGTGAAGAAGGGGATGGACCCTCCCACGTTTAATTGAGTATCAGTGAATAGTCTGAATTCTTCCGGAATGTCCTTATACAGAGCCCAGCTAAAATAATCACAGTTCTTTTCTCTTGAGCCTGATGCAACAGAGTTGGTTTCTTCTGTAGCAAATGTTGGAACAACTTGGACAGGTCTTCTCCAGGGTCAGGGTCAGAGTCAGGGTGTGCACAGTCATGAGGGAGCAGAGGCCCTGCCATCTGGGGATGAGCTCAGCGTAGGTGAATTTTCCACATAGCCAGTAGTAGTCTATCAGCACAGAGGTGCCCCAGTACCCGTCTGGTATATGCAGTATTTCTCCACAGTTTTCATTTGTGCTGATAGAGATCGTCCCTTTGCCTCTGACACAATAAATAGAGTGTAGGTTTCTGCACAATTAGGGGTTGCCCTTCCCTTCCAACCATGTGTACCTATCTATTTCAGTATCCCATATTTCCTGACATGGGGTATCTATGCTGGTATTTGATCCTTCCATAAGAGGCAATTCCCCTTGGATCAGTGAGGTGGATGGCCCTGCACAGGAACGTAATGTCTGGGGTCTACTTGTTACTCAAGAAGACTGCCCCAGACATGCTAAGGGCCGCCCTGGGACCACAGATGGATGTGCTTGTGCACTGATGCAGTGGTTTTGCTATCTCTAAGAACTTCTTTTGTGGAAAGTGTTGTGGTCAAACAGTGTCCTCCCCTACGGTGCCTGTGCATCATATTTAGCTCAGTTTGAATATTGCTAGGCTTGGTGTAAAGGTACAGTGCGGTGGGACTGGTCTCATATCGAATGACGTCTATTACTTCTCTATGGGGTTCTACCGTACAAGGCTGTATCTTGGCCCTAATTCTACAAAGGTACAGGTAGATGAGACATCTGGCTTTCTTGGGGGCTACTTCCTGGAATAAATAAAGCCTATCTGCACCTACAGTGTGTGGTATCAGTGAACAGACATAGCATGGTCTGGCAGATATCTGGGCCCCCATGGCAGTCATGTGCTGATACCATGTGGTATGTACAAGTGTGCTGTTTAGTGCGTGTACTATAATTGTAAGTGATGTAGGAAAGGCCCTTTCGCAAGCGCTGAAGTAATGTCGAGGTAAGCTCCATCTGACTAGGTGGATTTCTGGCTATGGCTGGATCTGGCCCACAACAAACAGAGGGTATACAATGGTGCAAGAATACGTAACTTTTGGAATTTTGCAGGTTTTGGGATGGTTTTCTGGGGAAGCATCTGTGGTCTTCTGGTGATCGGGATGTTTCTGCTCTGGGAAATGCTGCTGGTGGTGTCCTTATTTTGGTAAGACAGTTCGTAGAGGAGAGACGTAAAAACAGCCCTAAAACAAAAATAGTCTGTGGTCTTTGTCTTTGCACATTTAGATCTTGGCAGAGTTCTGTAAATTATTGCTGAGGAGGTGGCAGGCCTCTGTAAAGGTGGTGCACTCATGGTTTGGTCTCAGACCTGTTAGGTAAGAGCTGTGGTTTGTAGGTTAGCTTAGAAAAACATACATCATTATTTAGTCTCAGGAGAATCCTGTGCCTTTCTTTTTTACTTATGTTCTGTACATTTATTTTGGAGGTGGCTTCCAGTTGGGGCAATTGTTTTAGGGAGCGGTGACTGTTTTAATCATGGGTTGCCCTAGTTTTATTTTGTAGGTCATTTGGTCCTCTCCTCTCACCATGGCAGAGGAGATTGTTTCTATGGGGTGATCTTCGTGGGGCTATTCCTTACCTATTTTTCAGAACATACATGTGTGCGAGTGCTTTACAGACGTGGATGGAACCTTTTTAGCTATATGTGCATAGAGCGATGTGAAAGGAAGGGGGCGTGTCACAACTGGGAGTTGCTGGTGTTCACAACTCCTCCAAGGACACGTGGATGCTGCTCTAATCCCTGCAGGTGATGTGCACTGAGGTTCTTCTTAACAGAGGTAGGTGTTTTTGTCCAGGCCCCTTTTTTGTAAAACACCGTTTAGGGCTACCTTTTGGGCTTCTTTTTGCAGGTTGCTGAGCGCTTCCCTAGATCTTCATTTGATGGTGTTTTATTGTGGTATGTTGAAGGGAGTTGGAGAGGTGCTCCGTGGCCCCCATATGATTTTGATGCAGCAATGACTGGGATCAGGCTTATTGCTTCCCCCGACTGTGTGTGCGGGAGGCCCAGTGTGAACTCACCGATGGGCGGAATGCGACGGTGAGCATATCTGTGCACCTCACATGGGGCTGTGATGGTCATTTACAGAGTCCCTTTCTCTCCCAGCAACCCCATCTCTTCAGATCCAGAATGTTTTAGGCCTGCCGCCCCCGGGTGTGGCCAGGGACTTCTATCCGATAACACTGCTGTTTGGAGGGACATGATCCAACGAGCAGACTTTGAATGTTTGGAAGCTGTTTGGGGAGAGGAGGAGGTAAAGCATTTGCTACGATGGAAGTCAAGTGCCTGATTAGGACTCATTGAGATTTCCCCGAAACAGGCAATAAGTTGGGACGCTGACTGAATTTTCCTACTTACTTGGTGCTATGTCATGCTTCGCAATCTGTTGGATTTTGCGCATAGACTTCTGAATTTTATGGGGGCATAATCATCCCAAGTGCACAGGAAACCTGGCTCTGAACACTGGAGCATCACTTTGTTTTGGAACTAAAGGGGGTCTCCAATAGCTGCAGACTACTGGTTTTGGAGGCGCTGTAGCTGGGACTGCGTAACACGAGGGAACTTTGGTAGCCAGCAAAGAGCCCTTGAATTGGGACCGTTTGACCTGGTGATAGGAACTCGTAGTGACTTCTTTATACGCACATTAAAATACTTAACAATACATAGCATTTCCACATGAAATATAGTTGCAACAATTTATCAGCACCACAATATCAATAATGCATCAATTGAAAGCCACAATGGAAACAAAGAGAAAATGACATGGAAAAATTATGACTTTGTCCAAAAAAGGCCCCTTAGCCCGCTCCTAGCTCACGCTGGACGATGCCAAGGGGAGGTGCTACACAGTACACGGGACCAAGTGAGCCAGCCAGTCTGTCAATATCGGCTCAAGGACAAAGATACCAACAATTTACAAAGAGAAGGGACAACTCAACAACTATAGGCCCTCCTCGGCCAAGCACAAGCTACACCTAATCTCCAAGGTCCAAATCTTTCCCTAACATCCAAATTGCACCCTGTTTCACACCCAGAAACTTTGCACACCATCTGTGTAACGCTCAGTGGTCCAAGCAAATAACACCTCTCACTTCTTTCAAACACCACCAGTGTTTAAGAGACCGTTAGCACAGAGAAAACCCTTTTAGACTAAAAATAAGATTGAAGTATTGGCCCTATAGAACACCCAGAGCCTATGCATACCATCTGTGTCATGCCCAGCAGTCCAAGTGTTGGGGCCTCGTCCCCATGTCACACTCAGGGGTCAAGCGTACCATCTGTATCTCACCAAGCGGTTCATGCGGAGCTCTATATCACTCCCACAGTCATGTGTACCATCTGTATCTCATCCAATGGTCCAAGCAGAGCCCTATATGACACCCAGGGTCATGCACACCATCTGTATCTCATCCAGTGGTCCAAGTGGAACCCTATGTCACACCCAAGATCAGACATACCACCTGGATCCCGCCCAGCAGTCCAAGAGGAGCCCTATATCACACCCAGGGTTCGGCATACCATATGTATCTCACCCAGTGGTCCAACTGGAACCCTATATCAAACCAAGGGTCAGGTGTACCATCTGTGTCTCACCCAGCGGTTCAAGCGGAGCCCTAGTTTGTAATAAGCCAGATGCTGGGACTAAGGATCAGATATGGTCTCTTACCCACTGATGACATCCTCAGGATGGACCTTAGCCCCGCGGATTCAGCAGAACTTTCAATCAATTGCGGCCTCTGCTCACCTCTCTTATTTGCGCAGATGTGAATCCGTACAGGTCGGGTACCCTTACTTCGACTGCAGAGGGCGGGAGAGTGCAATACAGAGTCGGGGTCTGATGACTGTCTCTCAAAGTTAGAGAGTTCTGAGTGCCCTTTTATACACTTCTTTTAGAGGCATAAAACAATTCTACACATTCTTTTCAGAAAGAAATCCGGGCCTAGTTGGGGAGTCATAAATCTGACTACCTGATAAAGTGCTCAGATGGGACTCGACCTTGCATGGACAAAATGTGGGCCAGTAGGTAACATGTCCAGACGTACGACACAGAGAGCGCGTGATGACTGTGTGTTGTCTTCTGATTGGTGAGCGAGTCATGTGACATTTGACTTTCATGGTGTTTTGGGAATGTGTGCCCCTCTGGCAAAATGTGTTTTATTGGGAGCCAATCTCCTAGGACCTTTGTGGTGTCTGCTGCCTATCTAGGGAATTGATCTGTTTTTTTTTATCTGTTTGCGCGTTTGTCTACGGGATACATGTTACCCCGCCTGTGATCTGTCAATCAGTTGCATCAGGCCTAAGTCACAGGGCTTGCCTGACCACATATTTTGGACTCAGGGATGATGGAGCGGTCATGTCGGGTATATTTGGCAACAGCGATGAAAGTTCATTGTTATGCTGGCACATATCATGGCGTACATTGTCATCCTTTTTAAGCATATTAACAAGTATTTTGGAATTACCAACCCGTTCTGCATGTTTTATCCTAATTCTTCGTATGGACCAAGGATCAGGATAAAATATGCAGAAAAGGGTGAGTCTGAACAGAACTTTTTTCTGTTTGGAAACAGAAGTGAAGGTATAGCGAGCGCACAGAGTCATCTCAGAATAGAGTGGGATGGTATCACGGTAATTTGTTCGATTTATAATCGGCAACTATGTGACTTGGCGCATGCTCTTACTGCTCTTCCTGCTTCCCACCATGATACGTAGCACATGCTTTGTTGGCCGCAACTGTTTGCATTTTCTGATCACCTTTAGTGTATCAAAGTCAGGAACACTGGAACAAACTATTTTGCCAAAAGCCACCGATTTATGTACGTTTTATGAAACATACCTTCAAATTTATTTCAGATGTCACAAGAGATCATTTTTAGGTTCCTGAAGGTCCAAATCTACATGTTTTAACGTCAGCGGACAAAGAAGCCTTTAGGATGTCTAAAGCGTGGCACAAAACTGTGGTCAGACTCATTGCAACTGAAGAGAGTCAAGAAAATCTAACTCCTATCAGGATTCTAGGAGGAACTGCAGGAAGTGGTAGAATTTGATGCAGTAAATGATGTAGAGGAAGTGAAAGTAGCAGATTTGACTCAGATGTATGTGGAGAAGAAAATGGCTGTCAGAACTGTGTGGCTATAAAAGATTACTGAACAGCTTCAGTGGAAAGCAGGTGGTGGCTACCCCACATTTCAGCTTGCAGTACTGTTGGCCATCATTCTTGCATGACCTACACAAGTAAACATCCACAAGAGAGGTTAGAGATTATGCTGCCTAAATGTATGACTCTATGGTCAAACTATCTGTAGGGTGCAAAATGGATTTGCGGACTAATGGTGCGTTAACTGGTGGCAGCTGCTGCTGCATTGAATACAGAAGTACGTGACCTGCTCCCAAACGGACATCAGCACCCTCTTCATGACACAGAAACAAGAAAGTACTGTGAAATGCGTTTTGCAGATTATATTAAAGATTGGGAGATGGCAATACAAAATGCGCACAATGCAGTGAGTGGAGCAAGGCAACTCTGGTAACCCTAAATCCCAAGTAGTCGACACCGTTCTGCAAATCCTGAAGTTTACCAGAATTCAGAAAGTTTTACTGATACTCATTAACCGTTAGTTAATTAGGGCGCAACAGCTAATTTAATAATTTTCTGTTCATAGGCGTTTTAGAACAGGACATATTTGCAATATGGAATGTTAGCCAGTAGAGGTCCTGTGAGTTTGGGCCTGTCCAGGCACTAGGCATTGTAAACCCACCAAACATGGGTTACACATCACAGACCCAGCCAAGAGCGACGGTCCGTCCCTTCATTTATATTGGAGGTCGAGCGCGTGCAAGGTCAGGCGCAGCTGACGCGTTCCCTGGAAACACTAGACAAGGACATCCCTCCCACCTCAGCTGTTGTGACACACAGAGTTCTTGTCAGCTATGTGGTGTTCCATGATGGCTGGATCGTCTTTGACAAATTCTTTGAGCTGGGTGGATGGCTCTGGGTTTGGCCTTAGATTGTATCTTTGGTGACTCCTGGCCTTCTTCGACGGGAGGAGGAAGTCTTCGGGGATGGTTGAAAGTATAGGTAATGGTCTCGCTTTGGGTTGGGGAAATATCCTCAAAGATTTCTTGAGAACAGTCCAGAGATTTCAGCTCAGCATCTTCCCAGGAGGTATTGTGACTTTGACACTGTTGGTCATCTCTAGGGTGGCTTCCCACTGGGTATGGGGCCTTTTAAAACCATGAGATGTTCCTCTGGTGGTGGTGATCATGGTCCCTTTCTGGTTGGCCACAATCTATGTCCCTCTGTCATAGGGGGTACGGTATTTCCACCCCAGATGTCGGTCTCTGAGAAATAGATGATTGCTTCTGCCAAGGCCACTGTCTCATGCTTCTGTTTCACTGATGCCCAGCTGTCTTTGCTCCTTCTCCATTGAAGACTGCCTTTGCCCTGTAACTGGGGAGGCCTCCACTTGGAAGCTTTTGGTTATACGTCTTGAATTTATCTCCCAGACATAAGTGACGCCGGGGAACATTGTGTCATGCAATGGTTTTTTTTTCGATATGCCCGGAAAAAGTTGTGCAGCACCCAATCAGGGTCATCTCTTTGGTCTACTCCAAATCTGAGTGCTTTTGTCAGAGTTTTCAAACATCCTATAATCTCTCCAGTAGCTTGGGGCCACCGAGGAGTACTGTGCTTATGTTTGATGCTGTCAAGATATGTTTGAAAAGCTGGGCCCTTGTGGGTCCTCACTGTCAGGGGTAAACCAAAAATTGCAAAGGTTTTTTCTAGCTTTGGTTTCACATGTTCAAATGTCTTGCTTTGGGCAAGCTCCACTACTGGAAATTTAGAGTGGCAGTCGACAAAGTCTACTGTCAATTGTCATACTTGAAAGCTCCCAATGCTCAAGCTCACATGCATCCATAAAGCCGTGCTGGGCTCTTCTGTGATCACTCAAGTGGGTTTGTCAGCCTCCCCATTTATCTGCCATAGTATATACACAGTGGCGTATGTGCTCATCTACCTTGAAGTCAATACTGGGGAACTACAGATTTTTTACGAACGCATGCTTTTATGACTCCTTGATGTCTGTGGTGCACTTACATCACAACTATATTTTGCATTGTGCTGAGGGATACAATTTTGCATCCTTTCAGAACTAGTCCTTCACTTGTTGGGCTGAGTTCAGTTCGAACCTTCTAGAGTTGTTCCAGTGTCCAACTAGGAGTATGGTCCGATCCCTTGCAATATACCAGGCAAGTCACCCACTGTATGGTTTTGATAGGTACTCTGGCGCATTCTAGACAGGAGTCTTGTCACAAGACGCGGTTGAGCTCATCTAGTGATAGGGCACGGGGCATGATGCTTGATATAGAGTTCTTAAGTACTCTTCAGTCTGTTGGCCATTGTTTGTGGTCCTCCTCAGGTATGTAGACAAGAAGTCTGAAAGGTTGTCTGTGCCAGGCCTGCACTGGATACCGAATTGATATTAATGGAACTGGACAGCAGTTGCAGGTCGCCTGAAGTGCCTTGAAAAATGCTCACTAGTGGCTCTGTGACAACTTGAAAGCTGCGGATTAAGAGGTACAAGTGGAAATGAGTGCAGCCCCACTTGATGGCGAGGGTCTCATGCTCAATTTGGGCATAGTGGGTCTCGACATCGGAGAGAGCTCAGCTTCCAAAAGTGATGGGCACCTATTGTTCTGACTGCTTTTGCTGTACCAAAATGGCCACCAACCTTACCAGGCTTGCCTCGACAATGAGTTCTGTTTCCAGGTCTAGGTCAAAATATGCCATAGTTATGTCATGCAGCAGTGCGTCCTTGATTTTCTTGAATGCTTGTTGAACTGTGCCCCAAACCCATTTCGTGTAAGCTTTAATGAGTGCTCTCAAAGGTTTAGTGAGGGTTGCGAGGTTGGGCATAAACCTCCCACAATAACTTGCCGTACCTAGAAAGCTCTGAACTTTGGAGAATGCATTGGAGGTTGGGCATTTTTGGGCATTCTTGATGGTGTCAGACTTCTTCGGGTGAACACTGATTCTGTTCACCAGGAATACGCCAAAAACACAAAGCCAAAGAAATCAACTTTTTACTCAAAGAAGGAGAACTTTGCTTGCTTTAAAGTTATGCTGCCGTCTGTTAGCCTCTGTAGAACTGCTTGGATGTGTGAATTGTGCTCTTCTTTGGACTTGGAGTACATGATGATATTGTTACTAATGTTAGTTACTCCTTGTAGGCCAAACAGACCCTACCTCACACAAGTACTGCATTTTGGAATACTTCACTGGTGGGCGATAAGCTGATATTTAGCCTGGTGTAGGAGCAAGGCCTGAGGTGTGTAGAGAAAGTCTTAATATTCCTACTTTTGGGGTCGAGTGTCAGTTGCGGGTATCCTGAGTTGAGGTTGATTTTTGAAAATCATTTTGCTCCTGTGAGGTCGGCTATGATATCATTCATAGTGGCTGTGATGTGGCATTCCTGTCTGCTTTCCTGGTTGGGAAGTCTCATATCTGCTGATTCTCACTGCTCCTGGCTGCTTTGGTTTAGGAGCAGTTACCATCGAGGAAACCCACGGGTAGGATTGTTAACCTATGACTCAAAGTTGTTGGAGCATTGTGAGTTCCCCCTCCACATGGGGGCGAAAGTGGAATAGGACTCAATGGTAATGCAGCACAACCAGCTTGACAGTCATCAGTGTGTAATATGACAACTTATTCCTTCAGACAGTCCAACCCTGAGAATATACGACTGAACTCCTGAAGAATGTGATCTAGTGGATGATTGAGTATTTGCGCTGTAAATGCTACCAGCCCCAGAATGTCAGCTGTTCTACAACTGATGAACTTGTCTACTCCATTCATTGTGACATAGAACTTGGCTTGTGTTTCAGAAGTCTCATGGCCGATCATCGTGGTAAAAGTACCCACAGTCACAGTTTATTTGTTTATTCTTTTCAGTTCCCCACCAGCATTGGAAGCTAACCAAGCTTCATTTCTTCATGATACACGAACACCTAGCCTCTAAAACAAAAAACGAGCCACTATAGGGAAATAAAGTACCTTGAAGTGGAGTTGTTACCAACTTTTTGCTAAGGGCTGGAAGGGCACAGTACTTTTTTAAGCATTATCCAAATGAAGGTCAACTTTATATTCCAATATTGCATCCAAACACCAGTCCTCTACCAACAAACGGTCTAATATAATGCTCAGTCAAAAGGACTCGTATAACGTGCTAATTACAGAGCATTCTCACTGACAGAGATACCAAACTACCATCCAATCTATAGATAGAAACATCCCACAGGTAATTTCCAAGCAAGTGCACAAAGACAGAGTAGAATTCGTTTTAGTACGCTAGGTAGGTAGCAATGTCATGCTATATCTAAAGTCACAAAAGCACTTAAACAAGGTAAATGTAAGAGACCTAATGAGTAACCCATTACTGGACCCTGATTCTCAAATTAGACTTTCATGGTGTCCAATGGGGACATCTCTTTAGCATCCTTCTGTTAACACTGGAAAATGGCTCCACCACTTACGTGATATGTACTAATATTTCACTGCCTGACTCAACTGAATAATTGCTCAAATAAGCCTGACTCAACTGAATAATTGCTAAAATCAGCCTGACGCAACTGAATAATTGCTAAAATCAGCCTGACGCAACTGAATAATTGCTCATCTAAGCACCATCTCTATGAATATATTTGACTGGTTGAAGTCCTAGGAAATTGATCTATCTTCCGGTACGATCAAGTCGATAACATATTTGGAAGCAGTAGGTCTTGCTATAGCTCTTTGGATGAAACTCAAAGTCATTACCCAGTGGATTGTCCAACATGCATTTATATTCCGGTACAACCTACCTTTCTATTCTTAAAGGAACTTTTGTGTCATGCACAAGAAAAATTCAGGTTTAAATACATCCAGTAGCCTTCCTTCACACAACCGCATATTCCCGGAGTCTATCCTTGCAGACTGTCTCTCCTCTGCCTTCGTGGCTATCTTCAGCTTGTCTTCCACCCCCTGAACCTGAACACTACCGGAGCATCATCTGTTCTCTCTACATTCTTCATCCTCCCATTCTTATTTACCTATGCCTGTGTATTGGATCACTCTTGCACCCACACTTTCATCTCCTTCACCTGCCACCCTCCTTGTATGATGCAACTAGGCTGGGGGTCTTAAAAGCAGGTAGTGGGCTCTGACACCTCACCTGTAGCAATCAGAATCCATACACACAGGTACGTCCAAAACTATCTCTCAAAGCTGCAGGGCTTTGGGAAGTGATGGTTTGTTGTTCTGGTCACAGCAGGCTGCATGTTCCTCAGGGATATCAGAGACTGCAGTGGGGAAATATGCTGAGTGCTGAGCTCCCAGAAGGAACTAAGCACTCAGCAATAAGCCATTGAAGTATATTGGCATAGGTCTCAATATCATACATTGAAATGCACCATTCTGAACAGGATACCTCTTACATTCTCCCTTGGTAGCTAGTAATTGAACTGAATCAAACATCTGGACCGAGCAGACTTAAGTAATTGTAATTATGGATTTCATTGTAAAAGGGTTTGCAGGCTACAAGGGAGACTTTTTAGAGCGACAAGAAACATTTTAAGACTCATATCCTCATTGTTATGTACATACTCTCCCTTGCATTAAACATTTGCATCTTATTTAACAGTTTCTTCAGCATTCCTCTCTCTTATTTATTTTATCACAATACTTATGTAGAACTGAACTAGCCACATAAGCAAAGGTACGCTTCACATGTAACAAAAAAAAAACACAACGAACTGGCAAAAACATCACAATGAAAGAAGAACTTCACTCTTCGAACTTCAGGTGCAGTTTACATAGGTTAGATTTTTGGAGCCTTTCGGAAAACTTGCAAATTCGGATTAAGGGCCTGATTTAGATATCAACGGATGGCCCGTGGGTCTGCCACGCAGACAGAGAACCCCAGACTGAACAGTCACTGGGAACCATGGGACTGCAGATGAGAACAAGCCTCTGAGACCTCCTGGACCAATGCTGGGAGAGTGCTCTGGGACAAAAGTGCAGCCCTGAGAGGAAGAGCCCGCCACCAAACACCTGAAGGCAGCAGATGGAGTGCTGTAGAGGACTTGATACCCAAGCTAACTGGGACCTACACCAGACGGATGCGGTGAGAGTGGCTAGGTGTGCCCCACATAACAGTGATGTGTTCACAAAAATGAAGGTCAGTGGAGGGACACGGTACAGTTGAAAAGAGATAGAGAGGGTGAGTGGTGCTGGCTAGATGTCTCTGTTAACTGAGGCAAGTAAAAGTAAGAGGCACTGGCATGTGCAAGGAGTTGCTCTGTCCATCGAACTGGGGTGAGGTGCTCTGGGTAGAAGAGATAACACCGCTAAGCGGACTTGCTGTTAACACTAGCTCATTAGAACATTGATGATGGTGGGCTGAAAGAAATATGGGAGCCAGATCCAATCAGCAGTGCCTACAACAGCACAGAAGACGAGAAGCCCTCACAAGACCTCCAGACCTTGGATTTGCAACACAGGAGCCAGATCACATCAAGGTGGCAGCAGCCAAATGCCTGGGAAAGCGGAAAGTGAGACCCCCCCCCCCAGTGACGGCCACAGTGGTGAGACTGAATAAATCAAAGATGGGGGGAACCATGGAGGTGTTAAAACTAATAAAGAAGCAGAGAGTGAGGTCAATGCACAGACTCAACGAGCCCCCCTCCAAACCCGCTACAACATCATCTGGACAAAATACTGCAGGCAGTTTCTGCCTCACATGAGGCCCGTGAAACAAAAACAGACACTGTGGTCATAGAAGTGGAG
Source organism: Pleurodeles waltl (assembly GCF_031143425.1). Taxonomy (NCBI): domain Eukaryota; kingdom Metazoa; phylum Chordata; class Amphibia; order Caudata; family Salamandridae; genus Pleurodeles; species Pleurodeles waltl. The sequence continues at coordinate 90,906,437 of NC_090440.1, read as the reverse complement.
GTCCTGCGAACTGATCAACATAAGTTATCTGAAAGAGTGAACATGAATGAGGATTCATTGAAAGAGATTAACTCAGTAGTCTAGAAAACACTGAAATAGGTAACAGTTCTTACCGTGGAAATACAAGTGCAGGAACGTAGGCCGGCAGAATCCGAGAGCAGAAACCAACGCAACAACATAGGTTTGGTTGGGCTGCCTGAAGGGGCGAATGGCTCCAGCATGATGTACCTGGAGAATTGGTTGCGAGGAGAAGTGGCACCTCCAGAGCTATCTCAATTTTATGCCCTGTATGGGGCGCACAGCGGTGGTGAAACGCTCTCTTCCTGGGAGCCCACCCATGACCAATGGTGGCCAGGCTTCTCCATTATCAAGACCAGCATATTCTGTTGCAAAAGGCACATGAGGCTGGCCCCTTCAAGGCTGTGATCTGTTTGGTCTTGTTTCCCAACTACATTCTTGCTGTTCAGAGCAAAAAGTCCTCTTTCCTGGAAGTCAAACAGGTATTAAGAGAGGAAGGCCTGATATATACATTGAGGTTTCCAGCTAAGCTTAAGATCAAGTTAGATGAGAAAACATTGGGGCAGAGTTATGGAAAGTGACGCTGCACTGCGTGCAGCGCGACTTTCGCTGCACCCCTTAGTGCCCCCCTACCGCCACCATGTGTATTTAAAATACGGCGCACCATGGCGCTGGGTATGGGGCAATAGCGTAATTTTTCATGACGCTATTGATGTACTCTGCAGGAGTAGCGCCAAAATATTGGCGCTACTCCTGCAGAGTACAGAGGAGCCCATTTTAAATTATGGAAGCCCCCTTTTAACGCCTGCTCTGAGCACGCTTTAAAAGTGCCGTACAGAACGACGCAAGGAAATCTAATAGATTTCCTTGCACCACTTTTTCCGCCCCCCCTAACGGGTGAACGCCCCCTTTGCATACATTATACCTGGCGCAGGCATAATGTAGCGCAAAGGGATGCAATGCATCAGTCTGTAAATATGGCACTATGATTTTGGCCTTGTTGGGCCACATTAGCGTCAAAATAAATTATGCTAAGGTGGCGCAAGGTGGCACTATGTGCTTATTAATATGCCCCATTATTTTTTAAGGAACTATCTGAAGCTTGGGGCTAGCCAGTGAAGCATTAGAGTGTTAAATTGCCTCAGCTGAAGGAGCCCTTAGCTTGGTGGGTTAGAAAGGAGGAGGATTATAGATGCAATGTTATCCAAAAGTCAGCAAAAGGGCAGCACTAGAGACGTTGATGCAGCTTCTGCCATTTGCCTAATAAGGTGCCCAATAAAGTTAATTATTGCTCTACCCCAGGATGTTCTTGAAAGACCTTTGCATCTTTCGTATCTCAGATGCAGTTCTAGGAGATCAAGCTTTTCCTTTGATGAACTGCTATCTATGCACCTCAGCCAGGTGAAGAACAGCTTGTACATGCTACCATTTTTGAATAAACATATCACAAACCATGGTGTTTGAATGCAGAGTGATCAAAGATGTTACCTTTTCTTGAAAACAACAAGCCAGGATACCCTTGTGAGTGATGGTGTGCTTTACAAATATACACTACATAATGTACCTTTACAAGTGACTCAAAGAAACTAAATACAACTCATATGGTTGGTAGGATATCTGTAAATAAGCATTGTGGTCATCAAATGATTGTAAGCTGCCAGCAGGTATGATCCTGTCAAGTACCAGAATTATTTTTAGGTCAGGTCTCTCCTACAGGCAGCACTTAGCTGCTCTTGTGAATCATACCAAAAACATACAGGGCTTAGAGCCAGCTCTTTGCCCACTCTTGGTTGACTTCCATGTCACGTTTCTTTACTTGCTTTTTATTCAGTGGCTTTCCTTCCTGTCCCTGGGTGGGCCTCTCTTCTGTATCAAATGTTCTTTACTGTCTTTTGACTGGACAACTCGTATCCTTCCAGTGCTCATATGTTCAGGAAACTTTGTTCTTTTTCCTTCAGCACTCAACGAGAGCGCATTTGTTTCTTGCTCTTTCCCTCATGTGCTGCTGATCTGCCAAATAGCAACTCCCATTCATGCTCTGTGTTGCTCCCTCCTACCCCACTTACCTTCTCCATCATATGCTGCTTATACCTTTAAAAGTCACCCCGAACACTCCATGTTGCTTCCTCCACATGCCACACTGGCTTTTTAAAATAAAAAATATATATTTCTGCCCCACCCCTTCTTCCATTCTCATGTGGTCCACAAAACAAAAATTGTTTACCTAAGTTGTCTGGCAGACCCATGGCAGTTACCCTTTGCAGTGAAATTTCGGGCTAGATTTACAAGGCCCTTGCGCCTCTTTGTACCACACTAGCGTCATTGTTTTAAGGCTAATGTGGCATTAAGGAGGCCATTTCCCTGCGCCATATTTACAGAGTGGTGCAACGCTACCAGGGAGGCCACAAAAAAATGGTGCAGTGAAATCTACAAGATTTCACTGCAATATTTTTTCCATCATTTTTATCGCCTGCTCGGGACAAGCGTTAAAGTGACGGGCCCATAGTAACCTATGGGCCTCCCTGGTGCTTTGTTGAACTAGCTCCATAACTTATGGCACTAATCCAGCAAAGCACCACAATAGCATCATGAATTATGGCGCTATTGTGGAAATGAGTGCCATGGTGTGCCATATTGTAAGTATGGTACAATCATGGTGTCGTTAGGTGGGGCAGGATCGGCGCAAGAAAAGTGGTGCATTGGGACCAGTGGGCTACTTTGCTGTGGATCTTTTTTATTCACTGTTCTCAGGTGGTAGCCACTATTTTGGATCTGTAAATTAAGAAAAAACAAATACAGTGGAGTCCACATACAACAGACACATGCATGCGCCAACACATATGCATGCTTCTACGGAATGACATGCCAGGAGCGGCATGATGAGTGGACACTCACGCAGGCATTGTGTAATCATATCTTCTTTTTTTTTTTTTTGGCAGGTGCTGCATCGCATCAGCAAAAAGCATGCTAAATAAAGCCAGTGTGTCAATAAGGCGAGGTTTACTAGCTTAGGGAATGCTTGATCAAGTCGTTTTCAGGTTAGCATCATCGTTTGGAAAGGAAACAAGACTACAGCTCCCACCATGCTCTGCTTTGTTAAATGAAAATCCAGGACTGGTACGCTTGTGTTCTGGTGACATGGAGCCATCTGGTCACCATAGATACCCAGTTACTCATATGCAATCCTGCACTCTTCACTACTCGTGCGCTTTAGGACAGTAGAACGCAATTATAAAACGGCCTGCGGTCCCTTGAAACAAATAAAAGCATCTAACCACAGTTCTAAAAACAAGTGCTTTTAAAAAGTCCACCAAAAGCCACAGCCTTGTCCTCGGAAGGCGCAATTTTTGGAATTCCTGAGCAGTGAGAAGAGGCTCAGTTGTCAACAGAGTTCTGTTCACAGAAACTAGGCAGGGGGATGAAAGAAGGCCCTCCATTGTTCTGCAGCGTGGTGTGGGCCGCAAGAATGCGCGGGGAATCCACCGTCTGCATGTCAGGGAGAGAGGGGCCCATTGTGGCAGAGCACTGGCTCCGCGTGGAAGGCACCGGGCACGGCAATCACCGCATGTTCGCCAGCTTTAGCCGGAATCTAGGATCATACGCTGATGTGGGGAGGTGCGAAGCCCAATGCGACGCAGATTCCCAGCTCAGTGGCATTCTTTGGGGTCTGCAAGCTTCAGCCACCGAGGTCCGTGGGAAGGGAGATACGCAGAACCATTTCAAGGACCCACTTACATTTTACAAGGCTGCCAGGGCTATTTTAAAGTAGTTGTTATTTCGCCGCACGCATACTTCAGAAAAGGGAGCAACAGAACGCCCAGGCTTTGTCCACGAGCACGCAAGACACCGCATGTAGGTGCAGACAGCTCATTCGAAGGAGGACTTCAGGGCGACCCCAGGTGTTGAAGGTCACGGCCCTAGAGGCATTATTTAATCGTCCCATAATGCGTCTCTATGATAATTTCTTCTACCGCGTTGTAATTTGGAGTTCTAACTCGTTTTTAAATAAAAAACCTTTACGAACTGTAAGGCTTAGCAATAAGCACAAACAAAGGTTTGTGGGAGGTGCTAAAAAGGTGTTCAGGGCCTTCCATAAGCGCCATATGTTAAGCAAAAAAAAAAAAATTGGATTGACTGCTCGGGGCCTATCCCACTCGTGTTAATTTCTACTAAAAGTGACAGCGCAATGCAGCTGAGTGAGTGAAGGAACTTGATTAACAGAAGATTGATGGTCAAACACATAGGGGGTCATTCTGACCCTGGCGGTAAAATCCGCCAGGGCCAACGACCACGGGAGCACCGCCAACAGGCTGGCGGTGCTCCCTTGGGCATTCTGACCGCGGCGGTACAGCCGCGGTCAGAAACGGAAAACCGGCGGTGTACCGCCGGTTCTCCGCTGCCCTGGGGAATCCTCGCCGCCATGGGGATTCCGAGCCCCATACCGCCATCCTGTTCCCAGCGGTTTTGGCCGCCAGGAAGAGAATGGCGGTATGAGGTGTCGTGGGGGCCCCTGCAGTGCCCATGCCAATGGCATGGGCACTGCAGGGGCCCCCGTAACAGGGCCCCACAAAGATTTTCAGTGTCTGCCATGCAGACACTGAAAATCGCGACGGGTGCAACTGCACCCGTCGCACCCCTTCCACTCCGCCGGCTCCATTCGGAGCCGGCATCCTCATGGAAGGGTGTTTCCCGCTGGGCTGGCGGGTGGCCTTCTGGCGGTCGCCCGCCAGCCCAGCGAGAAACCCAGAATACCTGCGGCGGTCTTTTGACCGCGCAGCGGTATTCTGGCGGGCCCCGCCCGGCCCGGCGGCTACCGCCGCCGGCCAGGGTCGGAATGAGGCCCATAGTTTGATGTCCGGCTCATTTAGAAGGTAGCTGCTGCTTTTGGGACAGCATTTTACCTGTGAGTAATGTGAGCAGCGGTGGCCGCTGCATAACGCAGGGGCGCGGGGGGTAACAGGGATGAGGTACAATTAAAAAATAAATAAAAAGAACTTACCTCACCCCGTCCCTGCTGCCTCGCGGTCCTCTTCTGTTATCCCAGCATTCACTGCTGGGACAACAGCGCAGGCTCCCCAGCAATCCTGGCACTGCTTTCATGCAAAACCTTGAATGAAAGCAGCACCAGGATTGGTCTGAGCAGCAGTGACTGTCGATCAGACACTACCCTGGGGTCTGTGCAGTTTCTCCAGCCCGGCTGGAGAAACCTAAGTGTGCATGTGTGTTTGGCCAGCCTCAGACGGCCAGCCTCAGACGGGCGGCCAAACATACATGCGCACTTAGGTTCACTCTTTCCTCATTCCCCCCCAACCTCCTGTGGTCCAGCACCGCCCTCCCGAACTGCTGACTCTGCCAGAAGCAGACAAATAAAACAATCTATAGTTTTATTTGTCTAGCTCTGGCACAGCTAGTGGGGCGACGCTCCTTCGCCGTAGCAAAGGAGGAGCCCCCTGAATGTGAGTTATCCATCTGCTTCTGGTGAAGCAGCAGACAATCCCTTAAGACAGCCACGCCATGCCCCTGATCTGAAAGAGAGTGAAAAGGAAATCTCGGAAGATCATACCCTGTTTTGACATATCTGTCTCTCTGATGCTTCTGGGTTCATAGCTGATAAAGGAGAGATGTGTTATTGAAGTTAAAGCTGGCAATAGTGCTCAAAGCTTGTTTATTTATGTTGGCAAATATTTCTAGGGATATCACTGTCACTAGAAGCCGTAGTCATCCCCCAGCACTTGTCACATGTCATTTGGTATGTTGTGTCGTCATCATCAGGCCACATGACGCTTTTTCCAGCATCATCTCTATGAGCAATATTGGTTTTCAAACAAGAAATATCCTACCTCTTCCTTATCCAGGAAGTTGACAAGTATGGATAACTGTCCTCTAATCAATTGCAGAAAAGATCTGGGTAATGTGGCTGTGCTATGTCCGCTTGCCTAAGTGTCTGGGTGTAAAACAAGGACCCTGGTTAGCGAGGCCAATCCATTTGACATGCTGGCCTCATTTTCTGGGAAACCAGAGAACGTAGGTTGAAACTGGGACAGTCTTTTACACATTAATGCCACATGCTCACCACATGTCTGAAGCACATCCCAATCAGCCAGCCTTCCAAGTAGAAATCTGAACTCATTAATCCAGTCTATAATACGTGTGAATGCAAACAAATCACGTGACGGGCGGCCCCTCCGCAATGGTGGAGGAGCATCGCCCCCCTGGCCAAGAGCCAGGAGATGAAAAAATAAAACAATAGTTACAATATTGTTTTATTTTTCATCTGCTGGCTCAGCCAGCAGTACAGGGAGGGGAGGGGCTGGGCTGCGGGAGGTGTGAGGGGCAGGAGGAGACAGTGCACTTAAGTGCGCATGTGTGTTTGGGACACACATGAGCACTTAAGATTTATCCAGACCGGCTGTATTTAACAGCTGGGCAGGAGAAACTGCACAGACACCACGGCTGTGTCTGTGCAGCAGTCACTGCCACTCAGATCAATCCTGACGCTGCTTTCATGCTAGGTTTTGCATGAAAGCAGTTCCAGGATTGCTAGGGAGTCTGTGCTGGTGTCCCAGTGAATGCTGGGACACCAGAAGAGGAGTGAGGCAGCAGGAGGCAGCAGTGGTCGGCAGGAACGGCGAAAAGGTATGGTTTAAAAATGTTTTAATTTTTTTCCCCCCGTCCTTTAACATCCCCCCTTAACATTTGCAGCTGCCACCACTGTCACATGACCCTTTCAGTGTGCATGCTAACTTGGCTTCAAAATGATTTTGCCCTTGCGCTAATACCAATAAACTATATACCAGCCTAGAACGTGTGATGCTTACTTCTCCTATGGTCCACAAAGCTTTATTGTGGGCATAATATCATGATGACTGCACAGACATTGACTACAGGTAGCCAGAGGTAGGTTACTGCCCATAGATAGCACTTTGCTAACAACTGCACAGCCTCTGCTAATCTTGTTCGCATGGATCAGTAAGGCAATACTTTCTGTAGTTTTCATTTCCTTTCCTTCTTCGATCCCCTCAAAAGCAGATAAGATGCTGTTGGGACAAAGGGGCAACCCTGTGATGTCACTGGGGTGAACGGGTGCATGATGACTGATGCAACTGATGGGATTTTGGTGAGTAGATGTCCACGGATAACTGCTTGCATTGTGAATCCCCACAGTTCCATGGTTTTGGAAAGCAGAGACACAGACCTGGAAAGACAACACAAGCTCGTCTGCACAGCTGGCAAAAACTGGATGTCAAAATCTGTATTTTTGCTTTTCATTAAACTCATGTTGCTGAACAAATGCAGTGAGCTTTGCCAACAATCCCTCTCGCGGAGGAAGTTTGCTAAGATGTTTTTCTTGATCCCCCTGCAGCCCATGGGAAATGGATAAGTTTTGGACAACTGGAGAGAAAAAGAATACGTCATAACTTTACTTGGCTGCAGCATTGTTTAATGGACGGAAAATCGACCTTCTAGGAAAACAGCTGTAATTGTACTTTCTCTGCACAGAGCACAAACTACGGCCAGAAACTGTCAAGTACAGAAAACTACAACTTCCATGTACCCTCGAGGAATTCTTCTCGTATAGACCAAGAGCCATATTTATGGCTTGGTTTGCGTCGCTCTTGCGCCACGCCACGTGGTGCATGAGTGACGCAAACCTTACGTGAGATTTATGAAGCCATGCAAGGCCACCTTGCGTCGCCCTGCATGGCTTCATAAATTTTGTGTAATGTAACACAGCACAAATAGCTGCGTTACATTACTCTGGCTCAGGGAGGCGTTTCCATGTGTGTTGTGTGGGTGTTCCCATGCAATATCCATGGAATTTGATGCATTTGCAGATTTATAGGAACTTGTAAACTTGTAAATATGGCAAGAAATGTGCCTCCCCAGCAGAGGCGTAAGGAGGAGAAACATGTTAATTTCTCCTAATTTTTTCTTCTTTCTATGTTTGCTGCATTCTGCACACATAGAAAGAGGAAAATGCCTCTAAAGATAGTTTTTGAGCAGGAAGGCGCCCCTTCCTGCACAAAAACAATCCTGCCTACAACACAGCCACCCTTGCACCATGGTGAAAGGGTGTCTGCGTTGGCACTAGGCTGCCAAAGAGCACCAGCACAGGGAGAACAAACAGGAATTTGCCATTTTGGATAAATACGTCACATCCCTGCCCTTTCCCTTTGACTTGCTCTGCTCCCCTGTGCCACAAATCCCATAAATATGGGCCTAAATATAGACTGGTAGAAAGCTACTCCACTCTACACGGTTGTGTTCTGCATCACTGCACTCTACGCCACTCTAGTGTACTCTGCACCACTGTACTCTACGCCACTGCTCTCTGCACCACTCTACTATGCACCATTCTACTGTGCACCACTGTATTATATGGCACTGCACTCTGCTCGGCACCACGCAATCCTTTGCCAAACTACTGCACTCCACACCACTACACTCTACAATACTCTAATGTACTGTGCACCACTGCAGTCTATGATACTGGACTCTACACCACTCCACTCTACTCTGCACCACTCCACTCTGCCACTCTACTCTGTGTCGCTGCACTCTACTCCACTGCACTCTATCCTCCACCACTGCACTCCACTCTACATCACTTCACTCTACTATGAAACAATCTACTGTACACCACTACACTCTGTGCTACTGCACTCTACACCTCTCTACTCCACTCTGCTCCACTGAATTCTATGACACTGCACTCCCTCTATGGTGCACCACTCTACTCTACGCCACGGTGCTCTACACCACTCTACTCTAAACCACTTGCCATGTACTTCAGTGCACTCAACACCATTTTACTGAAAAGCAGTGCACTCTACACCACTGCACTCTACGTCACTACACCATTGTGCTCTGTCACTGCACTCTATGCCACTCTATTTTACTCTGCACCACTCCACTCCACTCCACTCTGTGCCAATGCACTCTATGATTCTGCACTCTACGAAAATATATTCTGCAAGACTGCACTGTCCGCCACTGCACTCTATGTTGCTGCACTCTACGCCACTCTATTCTGCTCTGCACCACTTTACTATACGCCACTGCTCTATGCACCACTTTATTCTATGCCACTGCACTCTACTCTGCACTACTCAATTCTACTCCACTCTTCTGCACTCTTCACCAATGCGCTCTACAACACTATACTCTATGCCACACCACTCTACATCACTCCATGCCACTCTAATCTACTCTGCACCACTCCACACCACTGCACTCCACACCTCTCTAATCTATGCCACTCTACTTTACACCTCTGCATTCTACCCTGCACCACTCTACTCTACTCTGCACTTCTCCACTTTAGGCCACTTCAGTCCACTCTGAAACAATCTACTCTGTGCCACTGCAGTATACTCTGTATCACGCTAATCAACACGACTACACTCTGCCACTCTACTCTGTGTTGCTGCACTCTACGCCAATTCAGTTCACACCACTTTACTCAAAACCAATGCACTATATGCCAATCTATCTGCACTACTTACTCTTACGCCACTTCACTCTAGGCCCCTCCACTATATGCAGCTGCACTCTACAAGTGTCTACTGTGTCGTGCTACTCCATTAAACTCTACTCCACTTTGACACTGTACTACACTCTATGCCACTCCACTCTACAACACTCTACTCCACTGTATGCCACTCAAAAACACTACTCCACTCTACAACATTCTATGCAATTCCATCTATGACACTCTATGCCACTTTACTCCACTCTATTCTATGACACATCACTCCACTCTACTCCTCTACCCAACACCACCCTATGCCATTCCACTTTACTCTATGCCACTTGACTCTACAACACTGTATTCCACTCCATGCCGTTCCACTTTACAACTGTCTACTCTGCTGTATGCCACCTACCCATTCTACCGAACACTTTTTATGCCACTCCTCTCCACTCTGCTGTACACCACTTCACAACACTCTTTGCCACTCCACTCTATGACATTCTACTCCACTCTGACACTCTACTCAACTGTACTCCACTCTATGCCCACTCTTCTCCCTCCCCGACACTCCACAACATTCTACACCCCTCCATGGCACTCCACTTCACTCCATGCCACTCAACTCTTCACCACTCCTTAGCACTCCACTGTACTACATTTCATGGCACTCCACTTTACCCTGCTACTTTAGCCTTTACCATGCTGAATGGCAGCTGCACTGGTTTACAGAATGGCTACAACATATTGGCAAAGCCACTTGCTCTGTCATAGGCAAGACCTAGTGGCTTTGCAAGTGTTTGTTGTAAGGTAAGTTGATAATGACAAAACACCCTTGGAATCAGAAGTGACCAATCCTATTAGCAGAAGAATGTAGAGACACGAGGAGTGCAGTCCACTGCTCATCACTCATGTCCCTGTATAAAATGTTGAATTAATGTGCATGTCCTTTAATCATGTGTTCTTACTCATGCTAACCTTATCCCCCCCAAGAGTGCCAGTCTCTGACGTTAATGCATGCTGCATATTGACACTCGAGATAATTAAAGAAATGTTTGCTGGGTGAATACTGTATACATTTTATAACTCTTGAGGATATTTCACTGGTGCTAATGAGCTCAGCTGGCACCTGTATGTATTCTTTGCGAAAATCCAGCAAGGTGATATCAGAAAAAAGTACAAATTTGAGTCTTGCTTGTACTCGACCAGCTTGACTTCACCAGTCATTTTCTGGGGATCCACTGCTGGGTTATATGTGAATAAATATTTATTTTGTTATTAAAAGGTTTTAGACTAAAGCCAATATGAAACTTCCTTTTGCAGAATTTGATGCATCAAGGCGTGGCCAGCAGCAGAGATCAAAAGTGAATTGAACTTTACTCGACAATCCCTTTCACCAAAGTTAAAAAGGATTTTTCTCCATGGGAAGCTTGGGTGGAGGATGGCCTGGAGTTCGCTCCTCAGGTCACATACTGAAGATGCGAATCTGTTTGTGATTATTGATTACTTATTAGGTATGTCTGGGCAGGTGACAATGGGATGAACCAGTTGGGTAGCAGAAGGAGAGGAGTGCCTGCAATGCTTTAGATGGAAATGTAGATGTGCATGTACTCCATCTTTAGAGTACCTATTAGCTCCTGTGAAGTGCTGGTACTTTCCCATTTAATGTATTGCAGCACTACTGAGTGGTGCAGGTACTCTCCCTTTGAAATTAAAGAAGTGCATCTACTCAGTACCAGCCAGTACCTGCCCATTTAAAGCACTGAGGCCCATATTTAAACTTTTTTAGCGCCGCATTTGCGTCATTTTATGACGCAAAAGCGGTGCAAACTTACAAAATACAATTGTATTTGTCTGAGTACCTGGGAATTAGGAGGTGGTGTAAGTGATATTTCGAAAACTAGAGCAGAATGCCCAGGAAGGATGGAAATTGTCACTTAGGTCCCAGTGCAGTTGGATGAATGCTTTGGAAGAAGTGCACCGGATCAGCTGGCCAGACCTTCTGCAAGCCTCAGTGGGCTGTGACCAGAGGTGATCCTTCCCCCAACTCCTCCACGGATGAACTGGAGTGTAAGAGAGCAGACTACATAAATGAATCCCTTGTTGTGAATGCAGCTGTAGCAAATGAAAATGAGAGCTAAATAATCAGGAGTAATCACAGCAACTTGAAAATGCACCACCTAAAGGGATTTCTGCTCATGCCATACCATCAACAAGCACACGTATATGGAGAATTGGAATTGGATGCAGTGCCTAGTGGTGAGAAGGGCAAGACCTGCCTGGGAGAAACTACCTTCCATATTGAAAACTGAATAACCTTGAGAAAAGGTTAAAACAACTTGAGAACTAACCTACTCCAGAGTGATGGTTCGTTTTTCAGAATTGATATGTGGATTCCATGAAAAGCCAGCAGGAATCACAAATGCAGGTCCGGAAAAACAAAATTATCAATTCGAGGGATAGGGTATGAACTTGTGCCACTACACACTGTCTCCTTCAGATGTTTTCTCCAAATGACTAATGTTATCCCTGAAGAAACAGAGAAGAGGGAGGATGCAATTTTGGATGTCTTTAGTTTACCTATTTGGTGGGTGTTGCAGGGGGTGCACCACAGGTTGCACCAACAAATGGTGCAGTGGAAGTCAAGGGGCTGCCGAAAATGGCATAAGCAGGATATGTGCGAGCGAGCGAAACAGGATCCAGCTTGACTGACAACAGTATGATAAACACAAGAGGAAAACAAGAGGCTGACAGAACTCAAACTTTGCTACCATTGGTGTGGTCTCAATTGGTGCCCCACTGATCACACATACATGTTCGGAGCAGTCAAGCATGTATTCTGACTATTACCCTGTTCGTCTGATACTGACAGCTACACGAAGACCTGGAACAAGTAGCTAGACCTCCTAGTGATGAGGACAGCAATGACTCCAATGACCTAGAACAAGTACCTAGACCTTCTCCTAGCGATGAGAAGACCAATGACTCCAATGACCTTCTGCATGTTCATCTCTATGTCCTTCATCCTTTATGACAGACTGAGCTCACAAAAGGGAAACATGTCCCATGGCCACCATCTGGTCTGTTGAATGTTACCTGTCAATTCCCTAAAAATGTGATGGAATCCAAAGAAATTCAGGGAAAATTGCAAACAGTCCTTGAATTTTATAATCCCATTTAGGTGGATGGAATCAATTATGGGCTGCCTCCAGAGATGCTTTATTTAATAATATCACTGACCTCTGCCCTACTAAAGCTGCCTGGACCAGACTTAATAATTGTAAACAAAACAAAGGTGGATCCCCTGCTCAATTCCTTGATCGTTTGAAAGATTTATTTGATTGGCATGCTCGCATTATAATTGCTGCCAAGCCAGATCAAGAAGTGGTATGAGCTGCTTGTGTTCAGTGATTATTACCAAAAGTAGAAGAGAAATGGAGAACTCTGTGTATTGGATAGCAACCAAAAATGTGTCTGAATTAGTTTTTGCAGCAAATCATTGTATAGCTGTTCATGAAATTAAGAAATAATCCAATTAATTCAAATGAATGTTTTAGCAAATCTAGTTTCTCCAGCAACGTTTAGAGAGGGGTTAGGGAGGAATGGGGAAGCAGGATGAATGGGGTGGGCAGGGTGGAGCAGGGTGGACAGCGAGCTGGAAGACTAGGGATGAGGACAAGGGTGGGAAAAAGGCCATTTTTCTCTGCTTCGTAATTCCTCCTGTTTCAATTCTGTTCATTTAGGGCACTAGAAACGAGGTTCCTCAAATATACCCCAGAGATCTCAAGATCAGCCAGAACAATCTGATTTTCAAGCACCTGATCTGTACACACTTTAATGCCGCTAGATCAGGAAGGGTTGTATGTGCACCGTGTCATGAAGGGAAAGCCCAATTCATGCCTTTTTGATGCTGGTGCTAGTCGATCCACTCAAAGAACCTCTGAAATGCCTACCTGTCCCCCTCTCCCAATTGATGAAGCTGCCGTTTCATCCACACATTTCTCATGCCAAGTTTATCTTTGTGCTGAAAACAATCCTGCATCCTTTCCTTCTAAGCCCCACCACTTCGACAAACCTGCTGGGAAGGAATCTACTGTGTACCCTAAATGGTACTGTGCATTGTTCTAGCAGTGGTATATATTTATTATTTATTTATTGTTAGGGGATTTCTAGAGTGCCACAGCTACTCGGTGAGTATCCCGGTGCTGACAATAAATCCAAACCTCAGTTAATACGTGATTCTTGAACGCAGACCCAAAGAGCCAGGTTTTAGGGGAACATTTAAAGGTCTGGTTGTCCTCTGTGGCGCATAGCTGTTGCGGGAGGGCATTCCACTCCTTTGCAGCCAGGTAGGAGAAGGAACTACCACCCTATTTTTTCCTTCTGAATTGAGGAGTCACCACCAGGAGGGAGTTCAAGGATCAAAGTGGTCGGGAAGGGTGGTAAGGAGATAAGTCTGTTGGAAAGATACTGAGGGCTCGTGCAGTGAAAAGCCCTGTGTGTCAGAACCAGCCCCTTGCACCTTACACAGTCCTTGATAGACAGCCAGTGTAGTTCTTTCAAATCAGGTTGTATATGGACTCTTCTAGAAAGTCGCAGCAGAAGCCTAGCAGCGGCATTGTGGACCAGCTGTAGTCTCTTCAAGAGATAGGCCAGCAAGCCCCAGTATAGTGAGTTTGCATAGTCCAATCATAATGTGATCATGGTCTGTATAATTGTATTTTGCTGCGGAAGGGAGAGTAAGTAAAGGGACTTTATTAGTAGTTGTAAAAGTCCAAAGCAGGACTCAACCACGCCAGCCACCTGTGGGGAAAAGGATGCCACTCTATCAAATTTCACCCTGAGATTGCGAGCCATGGTGGTAGAGGGGAGGCGGGGGGATGTGATAGGCCAGAGGTTACTGTCCCAGCTGAGCAATGGAATTCCAAACAGCATGATTTCTCTTTTGCTGGTGGTTTATTGGAGGCAGCTATTGTGCATCCATTGGAATGCTGCAGACCAGCTGGCTTCAAATTACTCTGTGCACGCTGGAGGGTTTTTATCCAGGGTGCGGCGCAATTGCATATCACCAGCATAAAATACAATTTGTACTCCACGTGATTCAATCCAATGGAGTCATATATACCTTGAATAATGAGGGACTCAACACAGAGTCCTGCGGAACCCCACAACCCAAGGGTTTAGGTTCTGAGGCAAATGGAGCCATCCAAATAGATTGGGATCTATCCTTTAGCAAAGAGTAGAACCAAGACAGTGAGGAGCCGCAGACGCCTATAGGACCCCGACCATGTAGAAGTGGTGTGAGCGATACAGTGTCAAAGCCACAGAAAGGTCCAGGAGGATCAGTACCACCTGATAACATTCTCAGGTTCCAATTAAAAATAAAAATGTTATCATAGGTGTGTTATGTGAACATGACTGGGCTTATAATACTCATGATACTCTGAACAATTCACCTCAAGGACCGGCTGGTAACCAAAGAAAACTTGCTCCAATAAATCTGAAGTTTTATTGAACGAAATAATTGAAGTCTGCCCTCTAAAACTGTCTGGCCTGAAAATAACAATAGAAACAGCTCAAGAAGCATTAGGAGCAGAGGTACAACATCTACAGAGAACTAACTCTATGAACTGGATGGGAAAACTAAAATACATCTGAATTGGCTACTGTAGAAAATAGCTGTGTAGCTGAAGAGCTGCGTCAAATTCTGTCTTCCTCGTGGTCTCAGCACGTTAGGGATATAGGTTGTGTTTAACTGCTGACCCAGTCAAAATAAGGTTGAATACAATAAAAAAATGTCACAAAACCCATTGCACCCAGATGCTGAAGAAGAAATCCTCCCTGTTATTGGTGCTCTGTTAAAGTCTGTCAACATGTGTAACAGCCCTATTCAGGCTTTCAAAACGGCTTGTAAAGGCACATATTGATTTCTGCACGACTTGCGCATGTTTAATGCTGTTGTATTACCGTGTCTTCCTGTTGTGCATGACACAGCAACCATTTTATCATGTATTCCAAATGCCATCACATGTTTTACTGTCGTTGATCTGTGTCCCATATTCTTTTTTCTCCCTGAAAGTCAATTTCTTTTCGCCTTTACTTTTGGTGGGTCCCAAACAGCCTGGACCTGACTTGGTCAAGTGTATACAGTCACTCTGTATCTTTCTCAACCACTCAGGAAAGATTTAGACACTTCACTGGTGGATCCACCATTGTACAATATATTGATGATTTGTAGACTGACCCCATGCATTTGTTACTGAATTAGGCCAACGAAGGCATTGCGTTTCTATAGAGAAAATACATTTTGTTTACCCAGTGTTCGCTATTTTTATTCCATGAGTATTGCACCTGTTTGCTGATCGCTTCGAGGTTGTCTGCAGGCTGCCCAGATCTACTACGGTCTTACAAGTATGTACTCTCTTGAGGATGGTGGGTCACTGGAGGCAGTGGCTCTTGGGCTATATTAGCATAGTGAAACCCTTGAGAGATTTGTGACACCAAAGATGCACTAGAACCTCTGCTTTAATCCAAGGAGACCCAGCAATCTGTTCTTTCTTTGGAATTTGCATTGTTATCTGCCCTGTCTCATCCTTTGGGTTGCACTGCATGTGAAGTAGATTGTGCACTGAAAGTACTGGTACATAAAAGAAACCTACTGCTTATTCCTCCCCTGCTCTTGATGCTGAGACAGCAGGATCTCAGTGCTTGCAAGCCCTCACTATTGGAGAGCCTCATGCTTTAGCTGATTAGATGGTAATGAATAAAACTTGGCATTTTTCTATGTCTGGATTATCAAAAATAAAATATTGTTGCATTCTGCTTCTCACACCATTTTGGTACGGTATCTTGAGTTTAGACGAGCTGCGCTGTTTCCCTCAAACCTCAATGGATAACTGCATGATTGCATCCTCATTACCGCATATCATACTCACCCATGTTGATCACACTGACATGCCAAAGTCAATGTTTACAGTCGGTAGACTCCACTCTATTAGCAGAACTGACTGCCCTTACACTTGTACTGACACTCTGTATATGAGCTAACCCCAACACTGTAATCTTTTTTTACTTATTAGGAGTATGCAGTAGGGGTTGTCCATGGCTTTGAACTCCTGTGGGTACAATGAGTGACTCTCAATTCTGTAGGAACCCCAAGAAAACATGGGTCCTTTGTCAATGGTTTACTCAAAATTCTCCAATTGCCTCTGAAAGTAGCTATTGTGAAGTGTGCTGCCCACCAGTCACCCTAAGATGTATCCAGAGGTAACAGTTTTGTTGACAGTGTTGCAAAAATGCTGCTTTGTTCCCTAGCTACAAAGTGAATGTGTGAGTCCCTAACAGCTGAACACCTCATGCCAACTTTACAGGATACTGCTGATCTACAAATTGCAATACCTTCTATGACTTCTTTTGGACCTATACCTCTGAAAATCCACCACAAAGAGACAGGTGTCCCTTGAAACTCTACTGCCAAAAGGGTTTGACTCTGTTGACACACTCACTCTGCAACACTTACATTTCTTCCACGCCCTCTGACCTTTTGAGGTGACATCAAGGTGACCTTGATGGCCAGCACCCTCACATTGAAACCGTTTCCAGCACCACAGGTCAGAACTGAATATAAACCTTCTGTGGCCCTTCTTGTCCATAGTCATTATGCAGATTTTGGAAAACAACAGACACCAGACCAAGGGCATCATTCAAAATAAGATAAACTGGATCTCTTTTCCATACATCTAAAAGTGGAAACCAAGACCCCAGACAAACTGGTCTAAAGACAGGAGACTGATGTGGAGAACAAGGCACTTCACAATGTTAGTTTGAGGAAAGGGGTGTTTAGACAGAATATAAGAAACAAAAACATGGTGAGACAAAAAAGTGTCAGGAATATCGAGGACAAAAATATTGGAAGGTAAGTTTCTATAGGTAAGTAACGTTTTACTATATATAACTCCACATATATGTACGTTGATGACATCTATATGTATCTTCAAGGTACAGAAATAAATGTAAAGTTAATAATAGTAAATCTATACTTACCTATTTGCACTTACCTTCTCGATATTTTCGTCCTCAATATTTTTGGCACAATATTCTGTTGTCACAATATTTTTGTTTCCAATATTCTGTCAGTGATCAGAGGAAAGGTGAACCCTGTAAGTAAAACAAATTTGGGTATCATTTGAGTAAATTTGGAAAGTCATACCAGCCTGAAATGAAACCATTCAGTGGACAATGTCCAAAGTTACAAAATACTGGCAAGAACAACATACATGTGTCATGTGAGATCCTTGTCCCCCCCAGCTATCACTTGAATGTAGCTTTCTAATACAGATAGGGCTAGCTGCTCTTGCCCCAAAATAAAGGGTTCTCCCTGTCAAAGAGTTAAGAGAGATTTAGCAGCATTACCTCATCAAGGATGCCTTAGTCTGCAATTCCAGGAAGCTCCTATCTGTTGCGCAATATTTGCTTCTTAGCCATGTGTTGCTGCAACCTTAATGGATAGTCTAGTGAAAATTACTTTCTAGATGGTTCTGTATTTAAAAACTTCCCTTCTGATGAGCTTGGACAGAAACTGGAGATGCAATACAGGTTAAAATTTTGAAAGCAAAATACTTGATTTGCTCTGATTTTTTAAAAGGAGGCACCTTTCAGCTTACTTTAAAAGAAACTCTGTCTCAAGCAGTTGCAACAGAATGCAGCGCCTCTGCAGCACCCAGGAATCACATAAAAGTTTTTGGGGATGGCAGCCCAGAGCCACTTAGGTGAATTTAATTTGTTGAATAAGATGAGACGCATAAGATTAAAGAACAACCAAAGAAATGATGGTGTACGGATCCCCCGTACAACTGTTTAGGGCACCTCACCAGTTCATGACAGTATACAATGAAAAAGAAAAAACAGAAACAATGGCCAGGCCCTGCGGCCCATAGGAGTGAAGACACTCCCCCGGCACCTATGGCAATAGAGTTATCATGAATCAACCAATGAAGGGCAAAGGTAGTGTTTTGAATAGGCCTTTGTGGATCTTTCCGTGAGTCATCCACGTGACTCCTCAAATCTTGGGGCAGACTCTATACGGTTGCCTGACCTTTAGGTCAAAAGTTTTTCTTCAAGACCCTGAGGGAAGAGCAATTCCAAGCAGGAAGGGAACTACCCATTTTTCAACTTTGTGGGAAGAGCAAGCCTGAGCAGGACAGTGTGATTACAAAGCCTAGGGCTATTGAGCAGGGGCCTTTCCCATTCCGAGTAGGTACTGGACAAATCTACTGCTACTGACTGAATCCAATAATACTATACTTATTCATGTGCCCAATGTGTCCTGTCACCCCTCCTCCTATCCTTTACACAGTGACTGGTGAGGGAATTTGGCTAAGGGTTTCTATCACTAATTATGGCTAGAGGTGGGCGAATATTTGTGAAAAAGTGTGCAATGGGCAGAGCTGGGACACAGCTTTTAAGCAATGCTGTAGAACCTGTTTTTCACAGAGCTACATGCTGGTCACCCAATATAATCATAAAGCAATGAGGCAATACCCTCTAACTCTTTTGACCAGGGCAATAGACAAAAGTTAATATTGTATGGTCATTGCAAGGGCGAAGTAATCCTAGACTTCCACGGTAAGATATCTATTTAGCAATTAAATATATCCAATCTTTATTGTATTAATTGATATGTATTTTATTTCTTTTTCACAATTTGTTCAATTCTTGAAAAATTTACAACACATATTGCACATTTCTAAAGATTTATATTGTTACTTATGATTCTAGGTGCTCCTAATTATTAAAACACACCCATATAATAAATATAATTAGCATACAAAAGTCCAGACTCTGGGGAAGGTCTGGAGATTGCAGGCCTACCTATTGCTGGTGTCGCGGGCCCAAGATGAAGGCAGCAGAGAGATGTATGGAATAGTGGCATGCCAGACCACGCTAGACCAATGACCCGGTCAAGATAGCAGCTTAGTACCTGGTGGGGCTGGGAGAAGTTAACACCATCTGATAGTAAATACCACCTCACCCTGTGGAAAGATCTAGCTACACCATGGATGCAGAGTCTGCGGGGTGGACACCGCAGTGTGAAGAGTGGTGGCTTCCAGCTGCTGAGGTACTTGGGCCCTGGGGGCTGCGGACCACACTACTGACATAGAGGAAGGTGGGGCGCACTGGCTGGCCAAGTCTCCGTTGTGACCACAACTGTCCCACACACAAGTGCATACCACTACCTCTGCATCCTTTGAGCAGTGCAGAGCATGTAACCAGTCCGCCAGAGGGCATAAAGATAAATACAAGGACCACTGAGGCCCTCCTAAAAGAGTAAGCAAAGTGTGGGGTAAGAAGTTTCCAGACAATAAGGGGCAGATTTAGGACCCCCTAGCGCCTCCTTGCACCACATTGGTGTAATTTCTTTTTATGCTAATGTGGCCCAACAAGGCCAGATTTGCTGCGCTAAGTTTAAAAAGTGTCGCAGTGCATGGATTGTGCAACTTTCTAACATTTGCGATACATTATGCCTGTGCCAGGCACAATATATGCAAAGGGGGCATTCCCCCGTTAGGGGGCCCCGAAAAAACTGCACAAAGAAATCTAAAAGATTTGTTTGCGCCATTGGCACTTTTACCTCCTGCTCAAAGCAGGCATTAAAAGGAGGCCCACCATTGTTTTCAATGGGCTTTGCAGGATTAGCGTCAAAATTATTGATGCTAATCCTGCAAAGCTCCCAACTAGTGTCAATTTGTTTTACTCTAGTTCCCCTAGTTACCACCATGGTGCGCCGTATCTTAGTTACAGCGCACAGATGGTGGCATTAGGGGGGCGTTAAGGGGCGCACGAAAAGTGGCACTGCACTGGGTGCAACACCACTTTCCTTAAATCAGACCCTAAGTTTACTCACCTGTATAGGGAACAACTTGGGGCCTGAAAGACCGTGGCATGGACTGAGGGTTGAGTGATAGGTACACTCACCCTGATATGTGAACTGGGGCTGTAATCCCTTCCGGATGCTGTTCAGCACGTTAGACAGTGGAGACTGGTGTTGGCTGTTCAGCGAGCCTTGGACTTGAACAGATATGTTATGGGAGAAACTGTGGACCAGTTCTCCCACGTGGTGCTCATGTAGAGTCACTATTGAGCACCCCCCTCACACATATGAACCCGTGGGGGCTCAGGACCAAAAGTGAATTTCTAGTGCTCCAGTTTTCCTTGTAGCGCTGCTGGATGGCGCTGGCACTGCACTGCCCTGAGCTTAACACATACGCCTCCCCCCAGCCTTAGGAATCTCTCATATAGGGCAACCCCACAGCTACAAAGGTACAAGACTCCCCATGAGAAGAGCGTACGAAGCATGAGGACTGCCACCCTGAACAGATTCTCAAGCAATAATTGAATGGGACAGCACATACACCTGAGCACTCAAATGACAAGATTGATGTAATTCTAGCAGCTATCAAGCCTACAAGAGATGTCTTGAAGGATAATGCAAGTCCCACTTAATGCATTGCTCTCCACCTGATTAACCCTACCCTTTATCAACCCTAGTGGTGGGTGTGACAGAGTCTTGTCTAATTTATAACTAACAAGCACTGCAAACAACTTCTAAATGTATTTATTCCATTCAGAGAAACTAGGGAGATGCTGCAAAGGAGTTGTGCAAACACTGGCAATCCTGTTGCTGAATAAGTTGCCTCCAGCGTGGGCAAGGAAAGCGAGGCCTGGGCTGGCAATAAAATATGTCAGTAATAAATGCGGACACCCGTGAGTCCCAGCGTTCTGTGGTTGCATACATCAGCACTGGATGCAAGATAATGCATTTGTTCCACCCTCCCCCGCCAAACTCCTGAGGTTTGTGTTATTTATATCGCGTGTGGTCAGGAGAAACCATCTTGTGAAGTCAAATTTGCTTTTCCCTTTCTTATGGGTCCAAATAGCTGTGTGAAAATGAATGACGGGAGACTTCCCACATTTCCAAAGATGTTTGGTTTGTACCCACTCAACACCTGTAATAACAGCCATGAAATCCCCAAGTGGGCAGCTTATTGGTAGAGCCACCAACCACAGCTTTCAGCATTCTTTCTTATCCGCCTCCCCTTCGACCCCTCGGTTCTCCAACTCATCACTGCCACAGTAAACTCTCTTCCTCGATTTTCTACAGCGTCTGCTGTCATTACTCTGTTTCAGTGCACTGGCGCGTACGGCATATATGTTGGCCATTGCTCCAGCAAGGCAACAAAAACATGATCTAATGCCCGGTTGCAAGTGGAGGCGGGCAGGAGTTTTGGTTAATTTATCAAATGTGTGCATTAGTAACAACCTGCAAAATATAGATCGAATTTACAAGTATATGTTTATCTGATCTTATTGCCTTTGGAACGATTTTGCTATGACGTGTCTTTTCTTGGCTTATGCTAAATAGACCTCAGTTAGGGCTGACACCATCTTGTTTAAAATGGATGTCTCACCTTGCATGTTCACTGTTTATTATTTCTGCTGCACACAGCCAAGTGAAGACATGTTTGTTGATTTCCATTGACATTGTTCTCTCTGTTCTCAAAGAAACCGTCCCTATGTAGGATCAGTAATGCTGCTCACAGTGCTGCACTCATTCACAATAATTCACTGATGTTATGTAACTAGTTTGTTGACATCTCCAGATGATGTTAGCATAGAGGGGGCTAAATCAAATTCATGTATTGGGATAGTGCTTAGATGGTAAGGCAGTATAAGGTTAATAATTCTGTGTTCTAATTTGCCAAAACTGTATTTCTTTTGCTAACGCCATGATGATTTTGCAGTTTTAGTTATATTCTATAAGGTTTACTACATAATCTCTCAAATTTAGGGATGAGCCAGATGATTTTCCAAAGACACTAGGGATGCTGTCAGATTTCTACATGATTTTGCTGCTCATTTGGGACTTATAATTTTTCTGATTTTGTTCCCTTTTCTGTATTGCTGTGTTACTGAGAGCCTTCATGGCAATGATTTAATACATCTGCATTTACAACTTCTGTGTTGTATCTTTTGAATTTTTATAATAAATAATTTCCAATTTTATAATTCCACCCTAGGACTCACTTTTTGGGTCTGTTCTTACTTAATCAACTGGATTTCTGATATGTTGTGTGGTGGCTTGTCTCAGGACATATTGCCTCATGAAACTGAAGTTTAACATCATCCCAGACCCATCCACCTTTGGGCCTGCTTTTGAGGTGTCTTTTTAAGATATAAGAATATAGGGGTTCCCCGAACCTACAGGAGAATAGCAAATTGACTGTTCAGCCAAGGTGCCAAAACTGCCTACACTACGCATGCACAGGTAGTGTTCCCTACGTCATTTCTACGAGCTAATAAAATGGTATGTTGACCTAATTGCTTGATGCAAAATGATATGCACTCACCGCAGAATGTTGCAGGTGGCTTCTAAAAACGCCCACAACATGTGGGCTAACTACCCAGCTGTTAGAACAGTGCAGTTACATAAGCAATCTCACAGAGCTACAAATTCCTTATCTTCAAAGTGGTGCAAACCTCCTCTCTACACCACAGGAGCTGTATGGGCCAGCCAAGTACTAGAACTTATATTTAAATCAGGCCAACTGCCATATGCAGACAACGTCTGCATGCTTGATACCAACCTATGGCGCACCAGAGAATGGCAGAGGAAGAGTCATGTGCTAAGTGGATCACATCACCAGCTCCCTGTAAAATGTACCCAGGCAACCTTTGAGTATTTTCTACTCTCTGTGTAATGGGGCTGGCGGTCTGGCTTGGCTAATCAGTGATCGCTAGCTTGGTCTTTTTTTAAGTGGCTTACCAGACAAAAGTAAATATTAATAATACTTGAAAATTACTTGCAGAGAAAGCCCAACATAGTGGACACCGTTTCAACCGGTTATGATATCTTTGTTGTCATGGACATGGTTACATGTAGTGTAGGCGTGAGCACACTGAATGTCTCAAAACCTAATTGGGTGGAATTTGGGGTTAAAACTATTTTGTAGAAAAATGCTAGATTGTATAAATTGTAAACACACATCAATTTCTTACAAAGGTCTAGTGTTTTATGATACCCCTTTCATGAATTTAATGTGCTGGCCTACATGAGCCAACCAATTATGTAGTAGTGCATCATTTGATAATTGGCGTAGAAGTTTAACTTTTGTTGATATTTATTGTGGTCTACCACATACTATGGTAAATGTGAGACAGGATGTGGCATAACAGCCAGAGCTGCTGACTTCAGAGCTGGGGGTACCAGGCTCAAGTTTGGGCATCAGCTAAACATACTGTGATTCTGGGCAAAGCACTTAATTCCCCTGTGCCTACAATTCAGATCCTTGAGACCCTCATGGGTGATTTGACGTGCTTTATAAATCCAGTATTTATTTATGTTGTTCACTAAAAGACATCCACATTGCAGAAAAACATTATTGCTTCATTGATCTAAAGGCAGCTTTTGATTGCGTACCAAGAAACCGTCTATGGGAGAAACTGAAAGGTTGGGGCTTACCATGCAGCCTTCTTGGCGCAATGATGGACTTGTACACAGGTACTTGGGCGCAAGTAAAAATAGGAGAGGGCAGCCACCTCACCAACAGAACATTAACAGGAAAAGGACTTAAACAAGTGTGTGTATTGGCCCCCACGCTGTTCAACTTATATCTTGCAGACCTAGCCGAGGCTCTAGCTCCTGTAAATAGCCACCCGCCAGTCTTGGCCAAGAAAGGAATTGCATGGCTACAGTACGCAGACGACATAGTTTTACTCAGCCAAACACCTGTTGGGCTACAGCATAGCATCTATGCATTTTATACATACATAACAATGCAAGGCCTAGAATTTAAATTGAGTAAAACTAAGGTTGTCCGCCTAGCTGACAGGAAGTTTAAATCTGCTTCATGGTTCATAAACGGATCCCGGGTGGAGGTTGCACCCACATATAAGTACTTGGGATTCACTATGGACCGTCTCTTGACTTTTAAGCCGCAGCTTGCTGTCGCTCAAGCAAAAGCCCTCTCACTGACCTATAGTTTTAAAGTTCTAAAGCAAAAACTGAGCTGCCCTTCATACACTCACCTGCTTGCTGTTATGGCAGCGCAACTAATGCCCACCATCACCTATGGTGCCGAAATCATGCTGGGGAAGGAGGCAGTTTTTCTCAATCGAATCCAGATGAAGGCCTACAAAACAGTTTTTCGGATACCACGATCAGCCTCTCCAGCTCAGGTCCGTTTTTAATTGGGTCTGAAAAACTATGAATATCAGAGTAGATGTGCCTTCATTAAACTATGCTGGAGGATGCGTGCAGCTGAGACTGGTACTCTAAACAACCTGTGTTGGATGGAAATTGAGGAGCAACAGCGTCACAATGACAAAAGCACCTGGGGTCATCACTTAAACAACTCCATTAATGAACTAGGTCTGCTAGAAGCCTGGGACCGGAACCCGGACAAAAAGGAGTTTCTTCGGAAGGCAAACGCTGTCACCAAGAAGAAATCTTTAAATTCTGACAAACAGAAATTGGCAAGCAGACAGCATGCCTGGACTATAATAACATCATACAAAACTTTATGGGCACAGGAATATCTAGCAGCAACCTTCAACCAGTCGCTGAAACATCGGTTCATGTTCTTCTGCTTTGGGTCGATGGAAACAAAGGATGTGATCCCTTCATGGAAACAGCAGGATCCAACACTTTTCTGTCGACTGTGTGGGTACAGAAAAGAGTCATTAGAACACATTTTTTGTGTGCGCCCGGCTTTGCTAAGCAACAGGACATTATATTTGAAAAACATTTTTAAGACACTGAACTTACGCTCATGCAGACTGCCATCATTAGCTGGCTTAGCGGACTTTCGATCCTGTTTTCATGTCGAGGGACTAAATTCATGGTACAGGCCCAGAAATAATTAGTGAACAAAGTCGAAGTCGAGTGTGTAAGGGCCACTACTTAGGATTCTCACTTGGCTTCACTCATTTACTATCATCGTGTTCGCAAGGGAGCAAGAAAGTCCTAAAGTTAAGTTCAAGATCAAGCTTGGAAGTAGGGGAGAACATTTTAGATTGCACAACTCTTTAATCATGATATGTTTTAGTTTTAATAAGCTTTTATGTTTTTTATTATGGCTCTCCACTAACATATTGAATAGGCAAAGTATTTATATTATTATGCATTTTGGAATTGTGATGGTTTTAATTAACGGTGTCAATAAACTTACTTACTTACTTACCACATTGCAGAAAAACATTATTATCAACCAGAAAACTGGAACTGGCCAGGGATCAACTTATTACATACTGCATTCTGTTCTTCTTAAGTGTGCTTTACTGTCAAGGGCAAAGTTGTTAACAAAATACCTAAAAAAAACAAATTTCTAATCATAGCTTCCACATTTTATCACATTGGGTGGTCTTGAAAAAAACAACAATACTTCTGTGACTTAGGGGGTGATTATGACCCCGGCGGTCGGTGGTAATGTGGCGGTGGTACTGCCAACAGGCTGGCGGTACATACTGCCACATTATGACATTGGCGGGTTGGCTGAAGCCAACCTGCCAATGTACCACTCAGACAGCCATGGCGGTAGCAGCCGCTGGGTTGGAGATAAGAATCTCCAGCCCGGCGGGCGCTATTGTACCGCCTCAGGCATTTTGACCCTGCCTACCGCCATTGTTTCCTTGGCATTCATAACGCCATGAAAACCATGGTGGTAGGCCCTATCAGTGACAGGGAATTCTTTTTCTGTCACTGATAGGAGGCCTCCTCACCCCCAACAACTCCCCAGATGACCCCGCCCCCTTTCCATCCATGCCCCCCTTCCAATCCCCACCTCCCTACACACACACACACGCAGACACGCACCACACATACACAAACTCACTCACACAGGCATACACGCATATATACAAGCATGCATCCATTCATTCATGCGCACATCCGCACCTCATTCACACAGACACACATTCACATATACATACTTACACGCATTCTCACACATGCATACATGCATGCAAACAACACTACACATACATTTGCATTCACGCACACACTCACACCCTCATGCACACACCCCCACACACACACACAACAACCGCCAACTCCCTCCCCTGTCGGAAACCTGACTTACCTGAATCCAGGGGGTCTTATGGCAGGAGACAGGGTGCTGCTACCGCCAGCAGCACCCGCAAGCAGAACACCGCCAGGCCGTATTATTTTTCATAATACAGCTGGTGGCGGTCTACTGGCGTTGCACTGCTGGTGGTAGCAGCGCCACGTTAATGCCATCTGCCAGCATGGCCACAGCCACAGCGGTAGGCGGTACTTACCGCCAATGTCATAATGTAGGCCTTAGTTTCCATCTGACCAAAATATTGTATGCATAACAACTGATCAGCTACATTAACCCTTGACAAATGTATAAATAATCAACGTAAAATAAGATGTGAAAACCAGTACTCCTTGAAGAAAGTAAATTACTGTCTATACACGGTTATACCAAACTGGAGACATTATTTACATGGCAATATCACATTTCCAACCAATTTCACGTTTTTGCGTGCTGAAAAATGTGAACCACATAAAAATCACATGAGCAAAGACTCACTATTAGGCAATGATCTGAGCACACAGAAGTGTAAAATGGATTTTGATTTAGAGGTTAATAAATGCAGTTTTGTAAAAGAGTACTACACAACCAGTAAAGGGTCACCAATGAAGAAAGAGGACTGTCTCAAGTCATAGTCATGGCATCTACTCTGGTCACCAATACAGATCTCGACTATCTGGAAGGTCAGTTCTATAAAATGCATCGAACAGTAGTCGGGGACGTTTTGAAATTCAGCTGATGGTGGCGGGTGGTAATAAATGTCCTTGTGGTATGAGGCATTTATTCTGCCAAGCTCTACCTGGAGAAAATTGCAAAGAGAAAATCCTGGTGGTGCAATAATTACCTGACTGAGAGGGGGGATTGCTAGTCATTGGTCACAGTGCGAGGGTGATCACAACAGGCCTGCCTCTCCTTTATGCCCTGTTGGCCCCTGGGGAACTCGCTCCTACTTTGCACCGTGCACTTTACCTTAGGGGCCATTTAATACCTAGAACAAGCTCCTCCTTGACGGGGATGCTCTATGTTGGCTGTCCATCCCTAATTAGCTGTTATGGAGCATGCATGTACATCAGAGTTTTCGTAAGACTCTTTTTAATCTGAGTTATTTCCCTTTTATTATAGCTGCTATCGGGGTCCGCTGCTTATGCATGAGTTTTAGCTAGTCTAATTATAACTGCCTGTGGGGTTCGCTTGCTAATACATGGATTTTAACCGGCTTAATTAATTTGGGGACGTTATCTGTACCCATAACAAAATTGGTACTTTGGGCCCGATTTACAAGGCCCAGACGCCTTCTTGTGCTACTTTAGCATCACTATTTTATGCTACTGTGGCTCAACGAGGCAAAAATTGCTGCACCATTGTGACCCCTTGCGCCACATTAGGCCTACGCCAGGCATAATGTATGCAAGGGGGCGTTTCGGCGTTAGGAGGCCCGCAAAAATGGTGCGATGATATCTACAAGATTTAATTGTGCCTTTTTTTGCATCACTTTTAACGCCTGCTCAAAGCAGGTATTTAAAAGACACATCCATTGAGGTCAATGAGCCTCCTTGCACCTTGCTGTACTAGCATCAACATTTTTGACGCAATTGCAGTAAAGTGACACAATAGAGTCAAAAATGTTGACGCTATTGGCCTAACATGCGCCATGGTGCGCCGTATTGTAAATATGCACCCATGGTGTTGTTAGATGGCGTTGGGGGGGAGAAGAAATTTGACGCAACAGTATTGATGCGCCAGAGTCTTGTAAATCTGGGCCCTGTGTTTTAAGTTGTTTTATTGGAAAGGTTTTATGTAACTTCGTAATTCATATAAATCAATCATTTGAAATCATTGAGATTCCGATTTGGGCACAAGCTATCTGTGGCCCGTGAACTGAGATCCCATCGGGGAATTGAAATTAATGGAGACAGCAAAAAAAAAAAAATATATAAAGCACTATCAAAACAGGTTAATAATAATCGCAATACTGATTTTAACTCTCACAATAATGGCACTAATAGTAGTAATGATATTACTGTTAATAAAACTAGCTGTCGCAGAACCAGTTGCTTTTTTGTATTGTTCATATTTTTATTGCTACTATGTCAAAAACACTTGTCGATTGAGGTGAAGGATTGCACTAGAAATGAGCACTTGAGCACATCCTCTTTGATGCAGGGAGGCTGGATGTCCAGCCATGTTCATGCTTGAAGTTGTGATGTGTTAGCAGGGGCACAATCTGTCTGTAGCTGTCAGAGACAGTTGTCTTGGCAGTGCTGTCCCTCTGAATGTGTGGTCCAGTAATGCTCATCATTTAGGCTCACTTACTTGTCCTGTGAGTTATGTTGTTGACATCCCTTACAATGGGCTTCCCGGGCGATAATGTGGTTATCCACATACTCCATAGCAACTCAGTGACTCAGCCAGGACGTGTTAAAAGGAATTGGTTTCTAAGACAAGGATCAGGAACAACAGTAAAACTTGCTAAACTTTTATACTTCAGGCACCAGTCTGTCCGAGCCAAAGAAACATTCCATCAGAGGCAACCAGAGCCCTGGACAACAGTAACAGCCCTAAGAACCCCGCTAACACGCCCATCCGCGAAATAGGGTTAGAGGGAAATGGAAGAGAAGGCAATTTAACATTCTTAATCTTTTTACTCCTTGCATGCCCTCACCAGCACTAGAGCATGGAAATTAACTTAGACACCCTTAGGCCCATAGTATACTTTTTTAGCGCCGCATTTGCGTAATTTTTTTATGCAAAGCGGCGCAAACTTGCAAAATACAATTGTATTTTGTACGTTTGCTCTGTTTTTGTGTCAAAAAGTGGCGCAAATGCGGCACTAAAAAAGTATAAATTTGGGTCTTAATGTCATAGGAGTGGAAAGTGGAAGCACATTATGCCATATCCTAAATCTCATATTTAGAGAAGTATTTATTAAAGACTCGCAAAGGTGATGGAGTTCCCTCGCCTTGAGGGTTTCACCAACAAGTGCTCAAAAATGTGCCCTCAATTGTGTTTCACAGTCCAACAATAAATGTACTCAGGGACTAACTGTACCCCATTTAACTGGATAGAATATGGAGGTCACATTAACAATCAAGTATACTTTAATACAGACAAAGAAATCCAAAATGAATTAATGTTTGCTTATTTTTACTACACCACTGTATAGTTATTTATAGGTAAGAGTTTCCATGGGAAGAACATCTTTTCTGGTGAAGTTTGACAAATCATTACAAAACTTTCCTAAAAATTAGTTCTTCCACCTCGTTCCATCCTGGAAACTCTTGGGGTGATCTGTAAAGTGGGGGCAGAGAAAAAGGAGTGGTCTCAAAATGTGTGTTTTCTAATGCAAGTTCTGATAGGGATTTTTATAGGTGATACAAGAAAAATGACTGGAAAAAATGGCACCAAATCGTTATTTAGAAAGTGCGCTTTTTATGGTTTGGTGTTAAGCTAGTCAGTGGTTTTTGAGAAATCAATCTTCTAAATACAGTGATATCTGGAGTATTACTGTTGTCGCCAGGTACAGCTAATTAAAAAATATATCAATGACTGGCCGAGAGGGCTTTTCCCCCTATTGGCCCTGCAGGACCGAACAATCTGATTGGCTGGCTGCAACTCAAACAGAAATGTGGCTGCCATTGAAGGACACAGGAACTCAGTCCATGGGGACCACACGGGAGTCCCACAAGACTCTCACAAGATCACACTCTTGGTCCCGCTGACATACAGTGGGACCGTGGGAAAACTAAAAAACAAAAATCTCCTGAGAGCACAACTCTTAGGAGACTAACTCTTGCTCAACCAACCTCTCACGGGTGCGCAAGCTCCTGCTATGCACGGTCTTCACCCTGTGCACAACCCTCCACAGACAGCCTACTCCCTCCAGACACTCAAGCTTCCTTATGAGGCCAAACTTCTAATACGTATGGCTCTGCATTGTCTTCGCCCTATGCATAACCCCTAATGGAAAGCCCACTCCCTCCAGATATTTAAGCATTGTTAAATGGACAAACCTTTACTATGCATGGCATTTGCACTGTTCCAAACCCTTTATGGTCATCTGACCCCTTGTGGACAATCAGCTTCACATGGGTGGGCAAGCCCCTGCTGGTCAAGGTCTTCTCCCAGTACATAAACCCTCAGAGACAGTCCACTCCTTCTGGACACCCAGTCCCATTAATTATCCAAACTCCTACTATGCCCGCCTTTCTCACTGTTCTGAACCGGGCGGCCGACCCCTGTGCTCAACCAACCACAACTGGCTGAACAAACGTCTGCTGCACACTGTCTTCACCCATGTGCACAAGCCCTGACAGGCAGCCCCGTCCCTCTAGATACCCAAGCACTTTAAGTGGCTAAGCTCCTAATACGCACAACCTTCGCCCTGGGCCAAACCTTTCGCAGATAGCTGGCCTCTCATGAGAAACTAGCCAGATACAGGTGGGCAAACCCTTGGGGTGCATGGCCTTTGCCCTATACACAGCCCCTCACCCCACTTCGTTCAAACACTCGAGCCACCTTAGGAGGTCAAACCCCTACAATGCATAGATTTTGCGCCGTTCTGAAACCTTAGTGGCCAGCCAACTCCTTGTGCTCAGCCAACCGCACATGGATGGGCATATGAATGGGCTCACATATAGTGTGGCACCTCATACACGAGTTAATAATATTAAAGTAACAGGCAATCTCTCATATACACATTTCAATATATCAGCCTTGAGAAAGCCCCTGGCTCACAAGCCATTTAGGGGGTGAAACATGTCTGCATCTAAATCATTAAGAACAGTACCAAGGAGAGCTACACAAGGTGCAGTCTTGGGGTGCAACAATAGGTGTACAATTACATCTGTGAACTGCTGAAATTGTTACCCTGAAAACATTTTCCAGTTTCTACCTGAGGCACCCCATTATCAATTATGGGAAATAAATATGTATAATGAATGTTAAAAGATGCAGATGTCATGTGTCTAGTCTCTAAACTATATGTTTTATTCCCTGCAATTGTGCTATTATAGATTGCTAACTGTTAGGATATTCCCACAAACCAAGTTGGACTACACGCCACTTGAAGGCAAACATAGGAGAAAGAGAGGGCGAACTACAGAGCCATGACCAGCGGGAGAAAGGCAAGATAAAGAGCTTTGCTGAGGCAAGACCACATGCTGGAGGATCAGACATCAAGGAGGAGGGCTGGTAACAGTCAAATAACAGCAAAGGCGAATGTCGCGCCAAACACATGTATCAACTGCTGCAAGTAATCACCCTGAAAGGAACTGTGACCACTCTGGCAAAGAAGGGATGCAGGCAACCAAGAATGTCTCTCCCTTCAAGTCCTGTTATCATGCGTCCATTCCTCACAACTTGGTACTACAGACACTGACATGTTTGCACTGGCGGGCAGAGCCACGTGGAGTGAAAAGCAGATGGTTCCATGACCCGCTACAATGACACCATGGAAGTGCCAACCCTGCACCAAATGTGCAGTGTGTTGACGAGACAAGTGCAACTGAGAGAGTAGACTGAAGGAACTCGGTGCTAGCAGTGCGCATGCTCCATATGTATCAAGCCTAAGAGGGGGAGAGGCATTTGCTGAAGTGGGAAGAGATGTCATGTCTCTAGCACAAGAGACAACATAGAGTGTGGGCAGCAGAACCCTGAAGACACCAGCTGACCATCTGGACACAGGAGCCCACTTTCAACTAAAGAAAGGAAAACAGGAAGGGAGGCATAAAAGGACATTCCGGAGATGGAGCAGAGCGAGGATAAATGGCGAAACATTAGCCCGGCCAGGAGCACAAGAACAAGTACTAGCGAAGGTCCATCACATAAAACTAATTTAGCCTACTATACAAGCGTCTTTGTCTTTCATCTGGTGCGCTGGGTCCTGGTGACCCTAGACCTGGTAGGTATACAACAACTCCTGGGAGCTAATGGTTTCTTGTGTTATTTTCGGGATGCTTTATGGTCAAAGGTAGGAGATAGCAATTGCCACCAGTGGTGTCCTCTTCCCTACCACTGCACCGCCCTTGCTACCCCTGGTCTTAGGGGTCATGGAGTCAGCGGCAGGAATAAAAAATAATCAGGTGTAATACTTTCGTAGTTCCTTCCCTTGTACTTACACAAATCCACCAGCAGAAGATACAAGGCTGTGAAGGAGCAAGGAGTAGGGGGGGCTCCTCTGCTATGGTGGAGGAGCGTCCCCCCCACCTCACCGTCAGCAGCAGCTGCAAAACTCTTACAGCAAAAACCTAATAAACCCTGTTTATTATGTTTTACTATAAAAAGGGTGGGGCCATGGGCGTGACAGGGACAGAGGGGGAGTGCACGGCTTGGGCCGGCCAGACATACATGCGCACTAGGCTCTCTCCAAACCCAGCACTTCATTGCCTACTTGGAGAGAGCAGGCAGAGGCTTCCACTCTGCCTCAGAGTGCCCTGGCTGTGTACTCCGTCCAATCCTAACACTGTTTTCATGCTACTGGCAGCAGGAAAGCAGCAGTAGAATTGGACGCAGGGCAGGCTAGGAGCCTGTGCCTGCAATGCAAGACGTAGCAGCGCAGAGAGGATGGGAGCAGTGTGTGCAGAAAAAAAGGTACTTTTTTTTCAATATTAAATGTTTTTCTTTATTCCCCCCAACCCCACCGCCACGTGTCGCACTGCCCCGCCCCTTTTCCCACATGTGAGCTGTGCCTGGAAAGGAGTCGTCCATGCCAAGTAATTCCCGTGCAGATAGTATTTTCATGGGTAAAGAACGTCTAGTGCGTATTTTTATCCCCCATCCCCTAGGGATGTGTGGAAAGTAGGAACCAGGAAGTACATGTCCACAATTGTAACAATCCTAACGTTTTCCGTGATATTCTGTTATTTATTGAGTCTGATAGTCTGACTGGCAATAGGTTTAATGCAGTGATGCATGCAATTTAGCTTATTTTCTTTTTCAGCTGCTATAGCTCATGACAAGCCAATTGCATGCCTAGGCAGTGAGATCAAGTCGGCTTTCTTCGAGAGGGATCTGTAAAGCATGAGCTGCTTCCCTGGACATTTGTTCATAATGAAAGGGGAGGGCAGACTGATACTATTCACTCAAACGTGTGGGTGCCACCATATTTTCACTGGCTGATTTTTTTGTGTAGGCCTTTATGCATTTCTGTGTTTTTACTCTTGCTGTGCCAAGATTACCACGAGTCTCGGTGTTGGCTTCTTACTGAAAGGACCTTGCAGTCCTGCTATACATTCCTACAGTCAGTGCTTAATTTGTAAATAAAAACGTGCCGGTGCCCAAAGCCCTCCTCTTAAACACGCGGCTGCTGCAATTAAATGTGTGAACATGGAATATTGAGGCGGCGTAATCCTGAAGCCATCTCGGGCGTCTTCAATCCATAGAAAGTCACTCCCTGTCCCTTCAGCTCACTCTTGCACCTTTTTACTTTCTCCCTTTGTGACGCTTTTTCGTTTTTCCTTTCATCCGTCTTCCCCATATGTGTCTTTTGCTCGCAGCAAATGCTTGAGGCCAAAGAAAGCCCCGGCCCTCAAAAATAAGTGCCGGTGCTCAGCACCGGAAACAACAAGCACAAATTAAGCACTGCCTACAGTGTCACCACAAGAGTAGCGACTGTCTCCGTTTGTTCTTAGGATCTGAAAATAGTTTTTTTAACTGCAAAAGCCAGTTCACCTTAAATTTCTGCATCGCAGGTATGGCAAAAGCCATTTTTATTATATTTCCTGCTTCTGTTTTTCATATGTGATTGCAACAGGCACATATTGTGTTGTGTTTTGTTAAATGGTTTCTTTACAGTGCTGCATTTGCACATTCCTAGTATTGTACATGCTTTAGAAGACAGACTGCCGACTGTGTGGAGTAAATTTTCACAATGGAGGCTTTTCATTGGTGTTGGGAAGTTGTGGCTAGCGTAAACTTCCTTTGATCTGAGTAAGTGAGCCAATTTGTGCAGTGAGGTGGCCACCCAACCTAACTGGGGTAAATATGAACTATGTAATACTTTATCATTCTGAGGTACTCCACAAATGGGGTTGTGGTGAGACGACCATCATGCAAGCTACAGCAGTAGTGTTTGTTATTTTTAGATTCCCAGCAGACCTCTTTAGGGGTGGTGGTCTTGTGCCCTTCCATAACACTATGGGGGTCATTACAACCCTGGCGGAAGGCAGAGAACCGGCGGTAAGACCGCCAACAGGCTGGCGGTCTTTTTTTCCGTATTATGACCATGGCGGTTACCGCCATGGTCATCCGCCGGTTCTCCGTTCCGCCCGCCAGGGCGGAGACGACCGCCGGGCTGGAGACCTGGGTCTCCAGCCCAGCATCCATCACTATACCACTGGCGGTATTTTGACCCGGCTTACCGCTGCGGTTTTCCAGCGGTCTGAACCGCCATGAAAACCATGGCGGTAAGCACTATCAGTGCCAGGGAATTCCTTCCCTGGCACTGATAGAGGTCTCCCCCACCCGACTCCCTCCCCTACACCCCCCACCACCCCTGCCACCCCCCAAAGGTGGCAGGGCTCCCCTCCCCACCCGACCCCCAACATCACTGCACCCATACCCACACGACACGCACGCAGGCACCACCTACATACTTACACGCACACACATCGACATACAAGCCTACATCCACACACACAGTCATACACGCACACTCCCATTCACACATAAATGCATACATCCATACAGACATACCTGCAGGCATACACGCACTCACACACCCCCTCTACGTACACAGACGCACACCCCCATGCACCCACACAACACACAACACCCACCCACCCTCCTCCCCTCACGGACGATCGTCTTATCTGGTCCGACGATCCTCCGGGTGGGGACGGGAGCCATGGGGGCAGCTCCGCCGACACCACACCGCCAACAGAACACCGCCACGGTGACTCACAAGTCGTGATCCACTGGGCGGTGTTCTGTTGGCGTGGCGGTGGAGGTGGAGCAACCTCCACTTCTCCGCCTCCCGCCAGTATGGCTGTTGGCGGCTCTCCTTCGGAATAAGGACGGAGAGCAGCCAACAGTCATAATACGCCGAGCGGAAGACTGCTACCACTGGCGGTCTTCAGCACGGCGGTACCTCGGCGGTCTTGCAAAAAGACCGCCGAGGTTGTAATGACCCCCTATGTGCCTGATTTGGAGTTTGGGGGAGGGGTTTACTCTGTCACAAACAATATCCCGTCGGCCGATTTACAATCCCATAGTAACACATCCGCAAAACTCTATACCAGACCCTATGTTACGAAGGTGTCAGTCTCCATAGAACAGTGGATAACACTGTATCTGTACTTATCAGGTAGTTAATGGCACCCTCACTCCTTGCTTCTCAGAATGTTTCTACATTTTTGAGTCCTTTTCCCTAGTGTGCTTATGTGTAGTATTTTCCCGACCCAAAGTCACTCCATGTCATACTGGCCCTGTCCCCATATCTGCTTATCTTGAATCTCCCTGATCAATGTGTTCACTGTCCCAAGTACTGTATATGAAGGTATCACTACCCCAGGCTGCCCATTCCCTCTGTAGTTGTAGTTCGAAATTATCTTTCCTCGAGGCTTTCTGACGCAAGGCTCCCTGAGCATAAGCATAAGACTTATCAGTGCAATGTAGATGACCTGCTTAGTCAACATTGGGGAGGGAGAAATGCTCTCTGCATTTGCCAAGAAAATCAGCACCATAAAACACAACATTAACATCACTTCTGGAAACCGTGATGTACCCTCAATGCAACATCTCAGAGTAGCGTGCATTCTCTCCTCACATACTGCATAATGTCTCCTACATCTTCTCTTAGTGGAGGCCACTTTTTATGAGGATTACATTCAATCTCCTGCTTTTTAAAATCATTTAACATAGACATTCCTCCCTCTTCCACTCTAAATTTTCAACATATTTCTGTCAACAGGAACATTGTCTAATCTGCTAAAAGCCAACTAAACCTTTTTCCAACCAACTTGGCCTTTGTTGGTTAAACCTCAGAATAAACAGAAACACTATAACTCAAATCCCACATTGACCACAACAACCTCCTGCACTTGTACTTACCAGCTTTACACTCTCAAAGCAACAGTGAAAGAACATCTAGAACAATAGTCAAAGATGCTATATGCATTACGGAAAGAGAGGACCTATGTCTAATAGTGCCTCTGGACGTATGGGTAACTTTAAGAACTACTATCAATATCTCCTTATGACCCTGTACAGTTAAATGGGCATTAGCTAGACTCTCCTCAGGCTTTTCTCCTCTTTCTACTCTGGATGATGTCATTATGCAACATGATATGCCATTGATGTGGCAACATGCAAATCCCCCAACTCTCAATCATCTGCCTACTTTCCAAAGTTCCACAGAAAGGCCCATACTATCTAATTCATACACGGAGCCCCCAAGAATAAGTCTTGTGAACAGCAGCTCTCACAATACTTACATCGAATGTCAGCATCCAGCTTTACCTTCTAGGACATGACATTCAGGTCCTGCCTCCTCCTCACCCAATTTTGAGTTTCTGCTATCAACCTCAAAGGAAACCCAGCATTGACAGACTTCATTCCCAACTACTCCTACATACTAGCTCAGAGCTCACATTCAGGGACCATGTAACCAAGGATACACAAACATGAAACTACAAATTGTTGCCAATAGACAATAAAACCTATCCTCTCTACTAACTAGTTTCATTCTCTGCCCAATCTCTTGTGCTGTCCCAGAATGATGGGTGGAAATGTATTTAAGGATTTACCACATTCTGCCTTTATTCCCATAAAGGTAGACATCCATGCTGCCTAGTGCTTAATTGCCAATCAAAGGAAACTGAACAGCCATGAACATTACAACTCCACATTGGATATCCCTGCCATCAAACATCACATTCCAGGCATACTATATTATTTAGCAACACTGTTTTACCAACAAAGCAGACTATTTCACCAACAAGCTTGTGCTCTCAGTTGAGCAAAATACAACTCATTGCCTTGACAATGCTGCAACAGAAACTGGGGTAGATAATAAAGCAGGGTCTCAGAAAGAATGAAAGTCATGCATTGAGCCCTAAAACTGGATTGATTTGCTTGTGCTTTTAAGACTCTCTTTATCCCCATACCAATTCAAAAAATAACCACAACTTCCTTCAACTATCACTTCCAACCATCTAACAACACCATCCTTCCAGACACAACCATGTACTATAATACCTTAACGTAAAACATTCTGCTTCAAATCACTAAACACAGAATAATTCAAATGTGAATTGAGCACCTATGGCAAACTGCAAACCTTTCCGAATGTAAGAAATTGGGAGTATGAGTTGAGGGGGGCGGGTACCTACCTCAAATACTAATCCCAGTCCTTGTCAAGGTGAACCACGAAAGTCACTAAATCAACCTAAGCTAAATTCTAGTGCAAAGTTCTCTTCCAGCTGTGAGAGTTCATGATGGCGTAAGTGTAATGATAATGCTTTGATCTCTTCCAATGGTGAAGGACTATATTCTGTATTACTTACTCTTTCTGTTTCAGGTACTGCAATATCCAGTGGATTTACTTCCTCAGGCCCCATTACTACTGTTACCAGGTCGCATCATGACTAGAACTGTATTGATTTGCATAATAAGCTTTCTTCATATTTGTAAGCTACTGATGGTACCAGTATTTCACGGCTGGTCAGTACTAGGTTGGTTCGCAGTGCGTCAAGGTTCAAGGATTAACTGCAAGGTTTAAGGATGTTTACATGCAATAGTGTTCATGTTGTTTAAATAGTTTCTTTTTCTTTTTTTTTCTGTTTTTTACTTTGGGAAGGTGATGTACTGTACATGTATTGTCATCACATGATCATTAGATTTTACTTACCTTTACTTTTGTCAGTGTTCCATGTTCCAGAGGTTTGGGTCTTGGTGGTGTTTTACTCAGCTGACACTGTCTGAAGAGGCAGGAGCTGGACATAGGATCCCACTTTTGTTGAAAACAAACTTCTAGTTCTGCTGCATATGGTTATGCTGTTCTACTTCATACATATATCCCCTGGGAGGGCCCAGACTATTTATGAAGGCTGCCTTCAACGTCGAGGCTGATGGCTTTTATGAGCTATGCTACTGTTGAAGACAAGAATTGCACAAATGTTCCCTGTGTGCTTGGACAAACTCTGTGCATGTGCAAGACACCAGTTTTGTTTTTTCAAAGAAACAGCCCTACAATTTCTTCAGAATAAACAAAAATGCTGATATACTCACCATGCCACCACAGCATGCAGGCATGTCATTGAGGTTTCTTTTTTTACTAACGTGACACACAGGGTGGATCTACATATACTTAGGGCTGGCCACAGGTAGGCTCATAGAGCAGATACCTCTGCCATCCTAACCATATGGTGGCCAGTCTTCTTTACTCTACATGAAGCCCTTAAATACAATTCACACTCATGGCTCCTTGATGAAGAGCAAATAAATGTTAGGAACCTTCTAATGCTTGTGAGTGGCACAGATGCGCAAAAAAGATGTACTGAGTCAACTTATTCAGACATTCTCCGAATGGTTTATCAGGTTACAAAAAGAGTCAATTTGGCTTACAGTTAGATAGTAAATGAATATACACATATTATATTGCGCTCAAAAGTGAAAGGGATTGGGAGTTTGGGGTGTTTATTACTATTGGGCCAAGGCAGATAAAAAACTTTAGAGTTGTCACAGATCTAAATGAATAAGATGGATGCAGCAGAGGACTCCCTTTTTGACTTCTCTGGATACAAGAGAAATAAACTTTGAATTAGGATGAAGGACTGCAACCTACATTGGAACTGTGGAAACCACCCAGAATTTCAACACAGATACATTTTATATATTTTTTAAATGGTTCTTGTAGTATGGATTGAGTTGGTAAAAATAAATAGATTAAACTTAGCCAACATTATTACAACTGAGCCATGCCTTATCATTCTTTGTTGGACAACAAAACGTGTTAGATTACAGAAAGGTAAATTGCTACTGAATTTTACTCAATACTTAGTGTAAACTCTTGCTGCTCTGGAAACCTAACAAAAAAACTTGGTTATATTATAACTAGCACATCTTATTTTTCTTTGAGGTCTCTATAAGCATTTTTACAAAATAGACAGCATCTTGGACAGATTTAGTATGGCCCATATTTATACTTTTTTAGCACCGCATTTGCGTCGTTTTTTGACGCAAAATCGGCGCAAACTTACAAAATACCATTGTATTTTCTAAGTTTGCGCCGATTTTGCGTCAAAAAACGACGCAAATGCGGCGCAAAAAAAGTATAAATATGGGCCTATATGTTTTATAAAACGTGGTGTCTTTAGGAGTTGCCCCTATCTGTTACCATTTGCACTCCTTCATCTCATCTTTTATTGCTATCTTTTCTTCATCGTAAGATCACTATTTTCTGGTCTCTCTTCCATTTTTTTTGTTTTAACTCTCCTTCTCCACTCTAGACATCCAACACCCAAAGCACTGCCTCTGATTCATCTAGACTTGGATCTCCAGCACCTACTGGATGTTCAATGCTACCAAGACAGAATTCGTCTTATATTTCAAAAACAACAAGCAAGAAACAGTACAAACCTGGCTCAATATACTTGAACCTTGTCAACATCGAACCCCACTTGTGTTCACTCCATACACCAACCTCACTCCCAAGAAACATATCTCCAAGAAAAGAACAAGCACTGGCAAAGCCAATAGGTTTTGCCTCTGTGAAATATACCTGTTTTTGAGACATGTTACACAGCTGCTGTGCAGCATGTCTAAAAGTTAAAACAAGGGACAGGGGAGTGGAAAGGGAGAGAACGCAACCAAGCAGGAACAGGGATGAGCACTGAAACGTAAATAACAGCCTGCACAAAAAAATGGGTTGCACTGAAAAGTTGGTTGGTTTAACCCCTTCGCTGCCAGGCCTTTTCCCCCTTCTGTGCCGAGCCTTTTTTTGGCTATTTGGAGCAGTTCGCGCTTAGGCCCTCATAACTTTTTGTTCACGTAAGCTACCCACGCCAAATTTGCGTCCTTTTTTTCCAACATCCTAGGGATTCTAGAGGTACCCAGACTTTGTGGGTTCCCCAGAAGGAGGCCAAGAAATTAGCCAAAAAACAGTGAAAATTTCTTTTTTTTTTTAAAAAATTGAAAAATGGGCTGCAGAAGAAGGCTTGTGGTTTTTTCCCTGAAAAGGGCATCAACAAAGGGTTTGCGGTGATAAAATCACCAGCTTCCCAGCTTTCAGGAACAGGCAGACTTGAATCAGAAAACCCAATTTTTCAACACAATTTTGGCATTTTACTGGGACATACCCCATTTTTACGATTTTTTGTGCTTTCAGCCTCCTTCCAGTCAGTGACAGAAATGGGCATGAAACCAATGCTGGATCCCAGAAACCGCAACATTTCTGAAAAGTAGACAAAATTCTGAATTCAGCAAGGGGTAATTTGTGTAGATCCTACAAGGGTTTCCTACAGAAAATAACAACTGAAAAAGAAAAATATTGAAATTGAGGTGAAAAAAACATCCATTTTTCTCTAAGTTTTACTCTGTAATTTTTTCCTGCAATGTCAGATTTTCTAAAGCATTATACCGTTACGTCTGCTGGACTCTTCTGGTTGCGGGGATATATAGGGCTTGTAGGTTCATCAAGAACTCTAGGTACCCAGAGCCAATAAATGACCTGCACCCTGCAGTGGGTTTTCATTCTATGCCGGGAATAGAGCAATTCATTTGCTGAAATATAAAGAGTAAAAAATAGCTATCAAGAAAACCTTTGTATTTCCAAAATGGGCACAAGATAAGGTGTTGAGAAGCAGTGGTTATTTGCACATCTCTGAATTCCAGGGTGCCCATACTAGCATGTGAATTACAGGGCATTTCTCAAATAGACGTCTTTTTTACACACTGTCTTACATTTGGAAGGGAAAAATGTAGAGAAAGACAAGGGGCAATAACACTTGTTTTGCTATTCTATGTTCCCCCAAGTCTCGCGATAAAAATGATACCTCACTTGTGTGGGTAGGCCTAGCGCCCGCGACAGGATATGCCCCAAAACACAACGTGGACACATCACAGAAAACAGACCTGTTTTTAGCAAAGTGCCTACCTGTAGATTTTGGCCTGTAGCTCAGCCGCCACCTAGGGAAACCTACCAAACCTGTGCATTTCTGAAAACTAGAGACCTAGGGGAATCCAAGATGAGGTGACTTGTGTGGCTGGGACCAGGTTCTGTTACCCAGAATCCTTTGCAAACCTCAAAATTTGGCTAAAAAAACACATGTTCCTCACATTTCTGTGGCAGAAAGTTCTGGAATCTGAGAGGAGCCACACATTTCCTTCCACCCAGCGTTCCCCCACGTCTCCGGATAAAAATGATACCTCACTTGTGTGGGTAGGCCTAGCGCCCGTGACAGGAAACGCCCCAAAGCGCAACGTGGACACATCACAGAAAACAGACCTGTTTTTAGCAAAGTGCCTACCTGTAGATTTTGGCCTGTAGCTCAGCCGCCACCTAGGGAAACCTACCAAACCTGTGCATTTCTGAAAACTAGAGACCTAGGGGAATCCAAGATGGGGTGACTTGTGTGGCTCAGACCAGGTTCTGTTACCCAGAATCCTTAGCAAACCTCAAAATTTGGCTAAAAAAACACATGTTCCTCACATTTCTGTGGCAGAAAGTTCTAGAATCTGAGAGGAGCCACAAATTTCCTTCCACCCAGCGTTCCCCCACATCTCCCGATAAAAATGATACCTCACTTGTGTGGGTAGGCCTAGCGCCCGCGACAGGAAACGCCCCAAAGCGCAACGTGGACACAGCCAAATTTTTGAAGGAAAACAGAGGTGTTTTTTGCAAAGTGCCTACATGTAGATTTTGGCCTGTAGCTCAGCCGCCAACTAGGGAAACCTACCAAACCTGTGCATTTCTGAAAACTAGAGACCTGGGGAAATCCAAGATGGGGTGACTTGTGTGGCTGGGACCAGGTTCTGTTACCCAGAATCCTTTGCAAACCTCAAAATTTGGCTAAAAAAACACATGTTCCTCACATTTCTGTGGCAGAAAGTTCTGGAATCTGAGAGGAGCCACAAATTTCCTTCCACCCAGCGTTCCTCCACGTCTCCTGATAAAAATGATACCTCACTTGTGTGGGTAGGCCTAGCGCCCGCGACAGGAAACGCCCCAAAGCGCAACGTGGACACAGCCAAATTTTTGAAGGAAAACAGAGGTGTTTTTTGCAAAGTGCCTACCTGTAGATTTTGGCCTGTAGCTCAGCCGCCACCTAGGGAAACCTACCAAACCTGTGCATTTCTGAAAACTAGAGACCTAGGGGAATCCAAGATGGGGTGACTTGTGTGGCTGGGACCAGGTTCTGTTACCCAGAATCCTTTGCAAACCTCAAAATGTGGCTAAAAAA
Source organism: Pleurodeles waltl (assembly GCF_031143425.1). Taxonomy (NCBI): domain Eukaryota; kingdom Metazoa; phylum Chordata; class Amphibia; order Caudata; family Salamandridae; genus Pleurodeles; species Pleurodeles waltl. The sequence goes on along the minus strand of NC_090440.1, from coordinate 90,863,436 downwards.
ACACATGTTCCTCACATTTCTGTGGCAGAAAGTTCTGGAATCTGAGAGGAGCCACAAATTTCCTTCCACCCAGCGTTCCCCCACGTCTCCCGATAAAAATGATACCTCACTTGTGTGGGTAGGCCTAGCGCCCGCGACAGGAAACGCCCCAAAGCGCAACGTGGACACATCACAGAAAACAGACCTGTTTTTAGCAAAGTGCCTACCTGTGGATTTTGGCCTGTAGCTCAGCCGCCACCTAGGGAAACCTACCAAACCTGTGCATTTCTGAAAACTAGAGACCTAGGGGAATCCAAGATGGGGTGACTTGTGTGGCTGGGACCAGGTTCTGTTACCCAGAATCCTTTCCAAACCTCAAAATTTGGCTAAAAAAACACATGTTCCTCACATTTCTGTGGCAGAAAGTTCTCGAATCTGAGAGGAGCCACAAATTTCCTTCCACCCAGCGTTCCCCCACGTCTCCCGATAAAAATGATACCTCACTTGTGTGGGTAGGCCTAGCGCCCACGACAGGAAACGCCCCAAAGCGCAACGTGGACACAACCAAATTTTTGAAGGAAAACAGAGGTGTTTTTTGCAAAGTGCCTACCTGTAGATTTTGGCCTGTAGCTCAGCCGCCACCTAGGGAAACCTACCAAACTTGTGCATTTCTGAAAACTAGAGACCTAGGGGAATCCAAGATGGGGTGACTTGTGTGGCTGGGACCAGGTTCTGTTACCCAGAATCCTTTCCAAACCTCAAAATTTGGCTAAAAAAACACATGTTCCTTACATTTCTGTGGCAGAAAGTTCTCGAATCTGAGAGGAGCCACAAATTTCCTTCCACCCAGCGTTCCCCCACGTCTCCTGATAAAAATGATACCTCACTTGTGTGGGTAGGCCTAGCGCCCGCGACAGGAAACGCCCCAAAGCGCAACGTGGACACATCACAGAAAACAGACCTGTTTTTAGCAAAGTGCCTACCTGTGGATTTTGGCCTGTAGCTCAGCCGCCACCTAGAGAAACCTACCAAACCTGTGCATTTCTGAAAACTAGAGACCTGGGGAAATCCAAGAAGGGGTGACTTGTGTGGCTGGGACCAGGTTCTGTTACCCAGAATCCTTTAAAAACCTCAAAATGTGGCTAAAAAAACACATGTTCCTCACATTTCTGTGGCAGAAAGTTCTGGAATCTGAGAGGAGCCACAAATTTCCTTCCACCCAGCGTTCCCCCACGTCTCCTGATAAAAATGATACCTCACTTGTGTGGGTAGGCCTAGCGCCCGCGACAGGAAACGCCCCAAAGCGCAACGTGGACACAGCCAAATTTTTGAAGGAAAACAGAGGTGTTTTTTGCAAAGTGCCTACCTGTAGATTTTGGCATGTAGCTCAGCCGCCACCTGGGGAAACCTACCAAACCTGTGCATTTCTGAAAACTAGAGACCTAGAGTAATCCAAGATGGGGTGACTTGTGTGGCTGGGACCAGGTTCTGTTACCCAGAATCCTTTGCAAACCTCAAAATGTGGCTAAAAAAACACATGTTCCTCACATTTCTGTGGCAGAAAGTTCTGGAATCTGAGAGGAGCCACAAATATCCTTCCACGCAGCGTTCCCCCACGTCTCCCGATAAAAATGATACCTCACTTGTGTGGGTAGGCCTAGCGCCCACGACAGGAAACGCCCCAAAGCGCAACGTGGACACAACCAAATTTTTGAAGGAAAACAGAGGTGTTTTTTGCAAAGTGCCTACCTGTAGATTTTGGCCTGTAGCTCAGCCGCCACCTAGGGAAACCTACCAAACCTGTGCATTTCTGAAAACTAGAGACCTAGGGGAATCCAAGATGGGGTGACTTGTGTGGCTGGGACCAGGTTCTGTTACCCAGAATCCTTTGCAAACCTCAAAATGTGGCTAAAAAAACACATGTTCCTCACATTTCTGTGGCAGAAAGTTCTGGAATCTGAGAGGAGCCACAAATTTCCTTCCACCCAGCGTTCCCCCACGTCTCCCGATAAAAATGATACCTCACTTGTGTGGGTAGGCCTAGCGCCCGCGACAGGAAACGCCCCAAAGCGCAACGTGGACACATCACAGAAAACAGACCTGTTTTTAGCAAAGTGCCTACCTGTGGATTTTGGCCTGTAGCTCAGCCGCCACCTAGGGAAACCTACCAAACCTGTGCATTTCTGAAAACTAGAGACCTAGGGGAATCCAAGATGGGGTGACTTGTGTGGCTGGGACCAGGTTCTGTTACCCAGAATCCTTTCCAAACCTCAAAATTTGGCTAAAAAAACACATGTTCCTCACATTTCTGTGGCAGAAAGTTCTCGAATCTGAGAGGAGCCACAAATTTCCTTCCACCCAGGGTTCCCCCACGTCTCCTGATAAAAATGATACCTCACTTGTGTGGGTAGGCCTAGCGCCCGCGACAGGAAACGCCCCAAAGCGCAACGTGGACACAGCCAAATTTTTGAAGGAAAACAGAGGTGTTTTTTGCAAAGTGCCTACCTGTAGATTTTGGCCTGTAGCTCAGCCGCCACCTAGGGAAACCTACCAAACCTGTGCATTTCTGAAAACTAGAGACCTAGGGGAATCCAAGATGGGGTGACTTGTGTGGCTGGGACCAGGTTCTGTTACCCAGAATCCTTTGCAAACCTCAAAATGTGGCTAAAAAAACACATGTTCCTCACATTTCTGTGGCAGAAAGTTCTGGAATCTGAGAGGAGCCACAAATTTCCTTCCACCCAGCGTTCCCCCACGTCTCCCGATAAAAATGATACCTCACTTGTGTGGGTAGGCCTAGCGCCCACGACAGGAAACGCCCCAAAGCGCAACGTGGACACAACCAAATTTTTGAAGGAAAACAGAGGTGTTTTTTGCAAAGTGCCTACCTGTAGATTTTGGCCTGTAGCTCAGCCGCCACCTAGGGAAACCTACCAAACCTGTGCATTTCTGAAAACTAGAGACCTAGGGGAATCCAAGATGGGGTGACTTGTGTGGCTGGGACCAGGTTCTGTTACCCAGAATCCTTTGCAAACCTCAAAATGTGGCTAAAAAAACACATGTTCCTCACATTTCTGTGGCAGAAAGTTCTGGAATCTGAGAGGAGCCACAAATTTCCTTCCACCCAGCGTTCCCCCACGTCTCCCGATAAAAATGATACCTCACTTGTGTGGGTAGGCCTAGCGCCCGCGACAGGAAACGCCCCAAAGCGCAACGTGGACACATCACAGAAAACAGACCTGTTTTTAGCAAAGTGCCTACCTGTGGATTTTGGCATGTAGCTCAGCCGCCACCTAGGGAAACCTACCAAACCTGTGCATTTCTGAAAACTAGAGACCTAGGGGAATCCAAGATGGGGTGACTTGTGTGGCTGGGACCAGGTTCTGTTACCCAGAATCCTTTGCAAACCTCAAAATGTGGCTAAAAAAACACATGTTCCTCACATTTCTGTGGCAGAAAGTTCTGGAATCTGAGAGGAGCCACAAATTTCCTTCCACCCAGCGTTCCCCCACGTCTCCCGATAAAAATGATACCTCACTTGTGTGGGTAGGCCTAGCGCCCACGACAGGAAACGCCCCAAAGCGCAACGTGGACACAACCAAATTTTTGAAGGAAAACAGAGGTGTTTTTTGCAAAGTGCCTACCTGTAGATTTTGGCCTGTAGCTCAGCCGCCACCTAGGGAAACCTACCAAACCTGTGCATTTCTGAAAACTAGAGAGCTAGGGTAATCCAAGATGGGGTGACTTGTGTGGCTGGGACCAGGTTCTGTTACCCAGAATCCTTTGCAAACCTCAAAATGTGGCTAAAAAAACACATGTTCCTCACATTTCTGTGGCAGAAAGTTCTGGAATCTGAGAGGAGCCACAAATTTCCTTCCACCCAGCGTTCCCCCACGTCTCCCGATAAAAATGATACCTCACTTGTGTGGGTAGGCCTAGCGCCCACGACAGGAAACGCCCCAAAGCGCAACGTGGACACATCACAGAAAACAGACCTGTTTTTAGCAAAGTGCCTACCTGTGGATTTTGGCCTGTAGCTCAGCCGCCACCTAGGGAAACCTACCAAACCTGTGCATTTCTGAAAACTAGAGACCTAGGGGAATCCAAGATGGGGTGACTTGTGTGGCTGGGACCAGGTTCTGTTACCCAGAATCCTTTCCAAACCTCAAAATTTGGCTAAAAAAACACATGTTCCTCACATTTCTGTGGCAGAAAGTTCTCGAATCTGAGAGGAGCCACAAATTTCCTTCCACCCAGCGTTCCCCCACGTCTCCTGATAAAAATGATACCTCACTTGTGTGGGTAGGCCTAGCGCCCGCGACAGGAAACGCCCCAAAGCGCAACGTGGACACAGCCAAATTTTTGAAGGAAAACAGAGGTGTTTTTTGCAAAGTGCCTACCTGTAGATTTTGGCCTGTAGCTCAGCCGCCACCTAGGGAAACCTACCAAACCTGTGCATTTCTGAAAACTAGAGACCTAGGGGAATCCAAGATGGGGTGACTTGTGTGGCTGGGACCAGGTTCTGTTACCCAGAATCCTTTGCAAACCTCAAAATGTGGCTAAAAAAACACATGTTCCTCACATTTCTGTGGCAGAAAGTTCTGGAATCTGAGAGGAGCCACAAATTTCCTTCCACCCAGCGTTCCCCCACGTCTCCCGATAAAAATGATACCTCACTTGTGTGGGTAGGCCTAGCGCCCGCGACAGGAAACACCCCAAAGCGCAACGTGGACACATCACAGAAAACAGACCTGTTTTTAGCAAAGTGCCTACCTGTGGATTTTGGCCTGTAGCTCAGCCGCCACCTAGAGAAACCTACCAAACCTGTGCATTTCTGAAAACTAGAGACCTGGGGAAATCCAAGATGGGGTGACTTGTGTGGCTGGGACCAGGTTCTGTTACCCAGAATCCTTTAAAAACCTCAAAATTTGGCTAAAAAAACACATGTTCCTCACATTTCTGTGGCAGAAAGTTCTGGAATCTGAGAGGAGCCACAAATTTCCTTCCACCCAGCGTTCCCCCACGTCTCCTGATAAAAATGATACCTCACTTGTGTGGGTAGGCCTAGCGCCCGCGACAGGAAACGCCCCAAAGCGCAACGTGGACACAGCCAAATTTTTGAAGGAAAACAGAGGTGTTTTTTGCAAAGTGCCTACCTGTGGATTTTGGCATGTAGCTCAGCCGCCACCTAGGGAAACCTACCAAACCTGTGCATTTCTGAAAACTAGAGACCTAGGGGAATCCAAGATGGGGTGACTTGTGTGGCTGGGACCAGGTTCTGTTACCCAGAATCCTTTGCAAACCTCAAAATGTGGCTAAAAAAACACATGTTCCTCACATTTCTGTGGCAGAAAGTTCTGGAATCTGAGAGGAGCCACAAATTTCCTTCCACCCAGCGTTCCCCCACGTCTCCCGATAAAAATGATACCTCACTTGTGTGGGTAGGCCTAGCACCCACGACAGGAAACGCCCCAAAGCGCAACGTGGACACAACCACATTTTTGAAGGAAAACAGAGGTGTTTTTTGCAAAGTGCCTACCTGTAGATTTTGGCCTGTAGCTCAGCCGCCACCTAGGGAAACCTACCAAACCTGTGCATTTCTGAAAACTAGAGACCTAGGGGAATCCAAGATGGGGTGACTTGTGTGGCTGGGACCAGGTTCTGTTACCCAGAATCCTTTGCAAACCTCAAAATGTGGCTAAAAAAACACATGTTCCTCACATTTCTGTGCCAGAAAGTTCTGGAATCTGAGAGGAGCCACAAATTTCCTTCCACCCAGCGTTCCCCCACATCTCCCGATAAAAATGATACCTCACTTGTGTGGGTAGGCCTAGCGCCCACGACAGGAAACGCCCCAAAGCGCAACGTGGACACAACCAAATTTTTGAAGGAAAACAGAGGTGTTTTTTGCAAAGTGCCTACCTGTAGATTTTGGCCTGTAGCTCAGCCGCCACCTAGGGAAACCTACCAAACCTGTGCATTTCTGAAAACTAGAGACCTAGGGGAATCCAAGATGGGGTGACTTGTGTGGCTGGGACCAGGTTCTGTTACCCAGAATCCTTTGCAAACCTCAAAATGTGGCTAAAAAAACACATGTTCCTCACATTTCTGTGGCAGAAAGTTCTGGAATCTGAGAGGAGCCACAAATTTCCTTCCACCCAGCGTTCCCCCACGTCTCCCGATAAAAATGATACCTCACTTGTGTTGGTAGGCCTAGCGCCCGCGACAGGAAACGCCCCAAAGCGCATCGTGGACACATCACAGAAAACAGACCTGTTTTTAGCAAAGTGCCTACCTGTGGATTTTGGCCTGTAGCTCAGCCGCCACCTAGGGAAACCTACCAAACCTGTGCATTTCTGAAAACTAGAGACCTAGGGGAATCCAAGATGGGGTGACTTGTGTGGCTGGGACCAGGTTCTGTTACCCAGAATCCTTTCCAAACCTCAAAATTTGGCTAAAAAAACACATGTTCCTCACATTTCTGTGGCAGAAAGTTCTCGAATCTGAGAGGAGCCACAAATTTCCTTCCACCCAGCGTTCCTCCACGTCTCCTGATAAAAATGATACCTCACTTGTGTGGGTAGGCCTAGCGCCCGCGACAGGAAACGCCCCAAAGCGCAACGTGGACACAGCCAAATTTTTGAAGGAAAACATAGGTGTTTTTTGCAAAGTGCCTACCTGTAGATTTTGGCCTGTAGCTCAGCCGCCACCTAGGGAAACCTACCAAACCTGTGCATTTCTGAAAACTAGAGACCTAGGGGAATCCAAGATGGGGTGACTTGTGTGGCTGGGACCAGGTTCTGTTACTCAGAATCCTTTCCAAACCTCAAAATTTGGCTAAAAAAACACATGTTCCTCACATTTCTGTGGCAGAAAGTTCTCGAATCTGAGAGGAGCCACAAATTTCCTTCCACCCAGCGTTCCTCCACGTCTCCTGATAAAAATGATACCTCACTTGTGTGGGTAGGCCTAGCGCCCGCGACAGGAAACGCCCCAAAGCGCAACGTGGACACAGCCAAATTTTTGAAGGAAAACAGAGGTGTTTTTTGCAAAGTGCCTACCTGTAGATTTTGGCCTGTAGCTCAGCCGCCACCTAGGGAAACCTACCAAACCTGTGCATTTCTGAAAACTAGAGACCTAGGGGAATCCAAGATGGGGTGACTTGTGTGGCATGGACCAGGTTCTGTTACCCAGAATCCTTTGCAAACCTCAAAATGTGGCTAAAAAAACACATGTTCCTCACATTTCTGTGGCAGAAAGTTCTGGAATCTGAGAGGAGCCACAAATTTCCTTCCACCCAGCGTTCCCCCACGTCTCCCGATAAAAATGATACCTCACTTGTGTTGGTAGGCCTAGCGCCCGCGACAGGAAACGCCCCAAAGCGCAACGTGGACACATCACAGAAAACAGACCTGTTTTTAGCAAAGTGCCTACCTGTGGATTTTGGCCTGTAGCACAGCCGCCACCTAGGGAAACCTACCAAACCTGTGCATTTCTGAAAACTAGAGACCTAGGGGAATCCAAGATGGGGTGACTTGTGTGGCTGGGACCAGGTTCTGTTACCCAGAATCCTTTCCAAACCTCAAAATTTGGCTAAAAAAACACATGTTCCTCACATTTCTGTGGCAGAAAGTTCTCGAATCTGAGAGGAGCCACAAATTTCCTTCCACCCAGCGTTCCCCCACGTCTCCTGATAAAAATGATACCTCACTTGTGTGGGTAGGCCTAGCGCCCGCGACAGGAAACGCCCCAAAGCGCAACGTGGACACAGCCAAATTTTTGAAGGAAAACAGAGGTGTTTTTTGCAAAGTGCCTACCTGTAGATTTTGGCCTGTAGCTCAGCCGCCACCTAGGGAAACCTACCAAACCTGTGCATTTCTGAAAACTAGAGACCTAGGGGAATCCAAGATGGGGTGACTTGTGTGGCTGGGACCAGGTTCTGTTACCCAGAATCCTTTGCAAACCTCAAAATGTGGCTAAAAAAACACATGTTCCTCACATTTCTGTGGCAGAAAGTTCTGGAATCTGAGAGGAGCCACAAATTTCCTTCCACCCAGCGTTCCCCCACGTCTCCCGATAAAAATGATACCTCACTTGTGTGGGTAGGCCTAGCGCCCGCGACAGGAAACGCCCCAAAGCGCAACGTGGACACATCACAGAAAACAGACCTGTTTTTAGCAAAGTGCCTACCTGTGGATTTTGGCCTGTAGCTCAGCCGCCACCTAGAGAAACCTACCAAACCTGTGCATTTCTGAAAACTAGAGACCTGGGGAAATCCAAGATGGGGTGACTTGTGTGGCTGGGACCAGGTTCTGTTACCCAGAATCCTTTAAAAACCTCAAAATTTGGCTAAAAAAACACATGTTCCTCACATTTCTGTGGCAGAAAGTTCTGGAATCGGAGAGGAGCCACAAATTTCCTTCCACCCAGCGTTCCCCCACGTCTCCTGATAAAAATGATACCTCACTTGTGTGGGTAGGCCTAGCGCCCGCGACAGGAAACGCCCCAAAGCGCAACGTGGACACAGCCAAATTTTTGAAGGAAAACAGAGGTGTTTTTTGCAAAGTGCCTACCTGTGGATTTTGGCATGTAGCTCAGACGCCACCTAGGGAAACCTACCAAACCTGTGCATTTCTGAAAACTAGAGACCTAGGGGAATCCAAGATGGGGTGACTTGTGTGGCTCGGACCAGGTTCTGTTACCCAGAATCCTTTGCAAACCTCAAAATGTGGCTAAAAAAACACATGTTCCTCACATTTCTGTGGCAGAAAGTTCTGGAATCTGAGAGGAGCCACAAATTTCCTTCCACCCAGCGTTCCCCCACGTCTCCCGATAAAAATGATACCTCACTTGTGTGGGTAGGCCTAGCACCCACGACAGGAAACGCCCCAAAGCGCAACGTGGACACAACCAAATTTTTGAAGGAAAACAGAGGTGTTTTTTGCAAAGTGCCTACCTGTGGATTTTGGCATGTAGCTCAGCCGCCACCTAGGGAAACCTACCAAACCTGTGCATTTCTGAATACTAGAGACCTAGGGGAATCCAAGATGGGGTGACTTGTGTGGCTGGGACCAGGTTCTGTTACCCAGAATCCTTTGCAAACCTCAAAATGTGGCTAAAAAAACACATGTTCCTCACATTTCTGTGGCAGAAAGTTCTGGAATCTGAGAGGAGCCACAAATGTCCTTCCACCCAGCGTTCCCCCACGTCTCCTGATAAAAATGATACCTCACTTGTGTGGGTAGGCCTTGCGCCCGCGACAGGAAACGCCCCAAAGCGCAACGTGGACACATCACAGAAAACAGACCTGTTTTTAGCAAAGTGCCTACCTGTGGATTTTGGCCTGTAGCTCAGCCGCCACCTAGAGAAACCTACCAAACCTGTGCATTTCTGAAAACTAGAGACCTGGGGAAATCCAAGATGGGGTGACTTGTGTGGCTGGGACCAGGTTCTGTTACCCAGAATCCTTTAAAAACCTCAAAATTTGGCTAAAAAAACACATGTTCCTCACATTTCTGTGGCAGAAAGTTCTGGAATCTGAGAGGAGCCACAAATTTCCTTCCACCCAGCGTTCCCCCACGTCTCCTGATAAAAATGATACCTCACTTGTGTGGGTAGGCCTTGCGCCCGCGACAGAAAACGCCCCAAAGCGCAACGTGGACACAACCAAATTTTTGAAGGAAAACAGAGGTGTTTTTTGCAAAGTGCCTACCTGTAGATTTTGGCCTGTAGCTCAGCCGCCACCTAGGGAAACCTACCAAACCTGTGCATTTCTGAAAACTAGAGACCTAGGGGAATCCAAGATGGGGTGACTTGTGTGGCTGGGACCAGGTTCTGTTACCCAGAATCCTTTGCAAACCTCAAAATGTGGCTAAAAAAACACATGTTCCTCACATTTCTGTGGCAGAAAGTTCTGGAATCTGAGAGGAGCCACAAATTTCCTTCCACCCAGCGTTCCCCCACGTCTCCCGATAAAAATGATACCTCACTTGTGTGGGTAGGCCTAGCGCCCACGACAGGAAACGCCCCAAAGCGCAACGTGGACACATCACAGAAAACAGACCTGTTTTTAGCAAAGTGCCTACCTGTGGATTTTGGCCTGTAGCTCAGCCGCCACCTAGGGAAACCTACCAAACCTGTGCATTTCTGAAAACTAGAGACCTAGGGGAATCCAAGATGGGGTGACTTGTGTGGCTGGGACCAGGTTCTGTTACCCAGAATCCTTTGCAAACCTCAAAATTTGGCTAAAAAAACACATGTTCCTCACATTTATGTGGCAGAAAGTTCTGGAATCTGAGAGGAGCCACAAATTTCCTTCCACCCAGCGTTCCGCCACGTCTCCCGATAAAAATGATACCTCACTTGTGTGGGTAGGCCTAGCGCCCACGACAGGAAACGCCCCAAAGCGCAACGTGGACACATCACAGAAAATAGACCTGTTTTTAGCAAAGTGCCTACCTGTAGATTTTGGCCTCTAGCTCAGCCGCCACCTAGGGAAACCTACCAAACCTGTGCATTTCTGAAAACTAGAGACCTAGGGGAATCCAAGATGGGGTGACTTGTGTGGCTCGGACCAGGTTCTGTTACCCAGAATCCTTTGCAAACCTCAAAATTTGGCTAAAAAAACACATGTTCCTCACATTTCTGTGGCAGAAAGTTCTGGAATCTGAGAGGAGCCACAAATTTCCTTCCACCCAGCGTTCCCCCACGTCTCCCGATAAAAATGATACCTCACTTCTGTGGGTAGGCCTAGCGCTCGCGACAGGAAACGCCCCAAAGCGCAACGTGGACACAGCCAAATTTTTGAAGGAAAACAGAGGTGTTTTTTGCAAAGTGATTACCTGTAGATTTTGGCCTGTAGCTCAGCCGCCACCTAGGGAAACCTACCAACCCTGTGCATTACTGAAAACTAGAGACCTGGGGGAATCCAAGATGGGGTGACTTGTGCGGCTGGGACCAGGTTCTGTTACCCAGAATCCTTTGCAAACCTCAAAATTTGGCTAAAAAAACACATGTTCCTCACATTTCTGTGGCAGAAAGTTCTGGAATCTGAGAGGAGCCACAAATTTCCTTCCACCCAGCGTTCCCCCACGTCTCCTGATAAAAATGATACCTCACTTGTGTGGGTAGGCCTAGCGCCCGCGACAGGAAACGCCCCAAAGCGCAACGTGGACACAGACAAATTTTTGAAGGAAAACAGAGGTGTTTTTTGCAAAGTGCCTACCTGTAGATTTTGGCCTGTAGCTCAGCCGCCACCTAGGGAAACCTACCAAACCTGTGCATTTCTGAAAACTAGAGACCTAGGGGAATCCAAGATGGGGTGACTTGTGTGGCTGGGACCAGGTTCTGTTACCCAGAATCCTTTGCAAACCTCAAAATTTGGCTAAAAAAACACATGTTCCTCACATTTCTGTGGCAGAAAGTTCTGGAATCTGAGAGGAGCCACAAATTTCCTTCCACCCAGCGTTCCCCCACGTCTCCCGATAAAAATGATACCTCACTTGTGTGGGTAGGCCTAGCGCTCGCGACAGGAAATGGCCCAAAACACAACGTGGACAAATCACATTTTTTCATAGAAAACAGTGCCTACGTGTGGATTTTGGCCTCTAGCTCAGCCGGCACCTGGGGAAACCTAGCAAACCAGCGCATTTTTGAAAACTAGAGACCTAGGGGAATCCAAGATGGGGTGATTTGCGGGGCTCTGACCAGGTTCTGTTACCCAGAATCCTTTGCAAACATCAAAATCTGGCCAAAAAACACTTTTTCCTCTCATTTCGGTGACAGAAAGTTCTGGAATCTGAGAGGAGCCACAAATTTCCTTCCACCCAGCGTTCCCCCAAGTCTTGCGATAAAAATGGTACCTCACTTGTGTGGGTAGGCCTAGCGCCCGCGACAGGATATGCCCCAAAACACAACGTGGACACATCACAGAAAACAGACCTGTTTTTAGCAAAGTGCCTACCTGTAGATTTTGGCCTGTAGCTCAGCCGCCACCTAGGGAAACCTACCAAACCTGTGCATTTCTGAAAACTAGAGACCTAGGGGAATCCAAGATGGGGTGACTTGTGTGGCTGGGACCAGGTTCTGTTACCCAGAATCCTTTGCGAACCTCAAAATTTGGCTAAAAAACCACATGTTCCTCACATTTCTGTGGCAGAAAGTTCTGGAATCTGAGAGGAGCCACACATTTCCTTCCACCCAGCGTTCCCCCACGTCTCCCGATAAAAATGATACCTCACTTGTGTGGGTAGGCTTAGCGCCCGCGACAGGAAACGCCCCAAAGCGCAACGTGGACACATCACAGAAAACAGACCTGTTTTTAGCAAAGTGCCTACCTGTAGATTTTGGCCTGTAGCTCAGCCGCCACCTAGGGAAACCTACCAAACCTGTGCATTTCTGAAAACTAGAGACCTAGGGGAATCCAAGATGGGGTGACTTGTGTGGCTCGGACCAGGTTCTGTTACCCAGAATCCTTTGCAAACCTCAAAATTTGGCTAAAATAACACATGTTCCTCACATTTCTGTGGCAGAAAGTTCTAGAATCTGAGAGGAGCCACAAATTTCCTTCCACCCAGCGTTCCCCCACATCTCCCGATAAAAATGATACCTCACTTGTGTGGGTAGGCCTAGCGCCCGCGACAGGAAACGCCCCAAAGCGCAACGTGGACACAGCCAAATTTTTGAAGGAAAACAGAGGTGTTTTTTGCAAAGTGATTACCTGTAGATTTTGGCCTGTAGCTCAGCCGCCACCTAGGGAAACCTACCAAACCTGTGCATTACTGAAAACTAGAGACCTGGGGGAATCCAAGATGGGGTGACTTGTGTGGCTGGGACCAGGTTCTGTTACCCAGAATCCTTTGCAAACCTCAAAATTTGGCTAAAAAAACACATGTTCCTCACATTTCTGTGGCAGAAAGTTCTGGAATCTGAGAGAAGCCACAAATTTCCTTCCACCCAGCGTTCCCCCACGTCTCCTGATAAAAATGATACCTCACTTGTATGGGTAGGCCTAGCGCCCGCGACAGGAAACGCCCCAAAGCGCAACGTGGACACAGCCAAATTTTTGAAGGAAAACAGAGGTGTTTTTTGCAAAGTGCCTACCTGTAGATTTTGGCCTGTAGCTCAGCCGCCAGCTAGGGAAACCTACCAAACCTGTGCATTTCTGAAAACTAGAGATCTAGGGGAATCCAGGATGGGGTGACTTGTGTGGCTGGGACCAGGTTCTGTTACCCAGAATCCTTTGCAAACCTCAAAATGTGGCTAAGAAAACACATGTTCCTCACATTTCTGTGGCAGAAAGTTCTGGAATCTGAGAGGAGCCACAAATTTCCTTCCACCCAGCGTTCCCCCACGTCTCCCGATAAAAATGATACCTCACTTGTGTGGGTAGGCCTAGCGCTCGCGACAGGAAATGGCCCAAAACACAACGTGGACAAATCACATTTTTTCATAGAAAACAGTGCCTACGTGTGGATTTTGGCCTCTAGCTCAGCCGGCAGCTGGGGAAACCTAGCAAACCAGCGCATTTTTGAAAACTAGAGACCTAGGGGAATCCAAGATGGGGTGATTTGCGGGGCTCTGACCAGGTTCTGTTACCCAGAATCCTTTGCAAACATCAAAATCTGGCCAAAAAACACTTTTTCCTCTCATTTCGGTGACAGAAAGTTCTGGAATCTGAGAGGAGCCACAAATTTCCTTCCACCCAGCGTTCCCCCAAGTCTTGCGATAAAAATGGTACCTCACTTGTGTGGGTAGGCCTAGCGCCCGCGACAGGATATGCCCCAAAACACAACGTGGACACATCACAGAAAACAGACCTGTTTTTAGCAAAGTGCCTACCTGTAGATTTTGGCCTGTAGCTCAGCCGCCACCTAGGGAAACCTACCAAACCTGTGCATTTCTGAAAACTAGAGACCTAGGGGAATCCAAGATGGGGTGACTTGTGTGGCTGGGACCAGGTTCTGTTACCCAGAATCCTTTGCGAACCTCAAAATTTGGCTAAAAAAACCACATGTTCCTCACATTTCTGTGGCAGAAAGTTCTGGAATCTGAGAGGAGCCACACATTTCCTTCCACCCAGCGTTCCCCCACGTCTCCCGATAAAAATGATACCTCACTTGTGTGGGTAGGCTTAGCGCCCGCGACAGGAAACGCCCCAAAGCGCAACGTGGACACATCACAGAAAACAGACCTGTTTTTAGCAAAGTGCCTACCTGTAGATTTTGGCCTGTAGCTCAGCCGCCACCTAGGGAAACCTACCAAACCTGTGCATTTCTGAAAAATAGACACCTAGGGGAATCCAAGATGGGGTGACTTGTGTGGCTCGGACCAGGTTCTGTTACCCAGAATCCTTTGCAAACCTCAAAATTTGGCTAAAAAAACACATGTTCCTCACATTTCTGTGGCAGAAAGTTCTAGAATCTGAGAGGAGCCACAAATTTCCTTCCACCCAGCGTTCCCCCACATCTCCCGATAAAAATGATACCTCACATGTGTGGGTAGGCCTAGCGCCTGCGACAGGAAACGCCCCAAAGCGCAACGTGGACACAGCCAAATTTTTGAAGGAAAACAGAGGTGTTTTTTGCAAAGTGATTACCTGTAGATTTTGGCCTGTAGCTCAGCCGCCACCTAGGGAAACCTACCAAACCTGTGCATTACTGAAAACTAGAGACCTGGGGGAATCCAAGATGGGGTGACTTGTGTGGCTGGGACCAGGTTCTGTTACCCAGAATCCTTTGCAAACCTCAAAATTTGGCTAAAAAAACACATGTTCCTCACATTTCTGTGGCAGAAAGTTCTGGAATCTGAGAGAAGCCACAAATTTCCTTCCACCCAGCGTTCCCCCACGTCTCCTGATAAAAATGATACCTCACTTGTGTGGGTAGGCCTAGCGCCCGCGACAGGAAACGCCCCAAAGCGCAACGTGGACACAGCCAAATTTTTGAAGGAAAACAGAGGTGTTTTTTGCAAAGTGCCTACCTGTAGATTTTGGCCTGTAGCTCAGCCGCCACCTAGGGAAACCTACCAAACCTGTGCATTTCTGAAAACTAGAGACCTAGGGGAATCCAAGATGGGGTGACTTGTGTGGCTGGGACCAGGTTCTGTTACCCAGAATCCTTTGCAAACCTCAAAATTTGGCTAAAAAAACACATGTTCCTCACATTTCTGTGGCAGAAAGTTCTGGAATCTGAGAGGAGCCACAAATTTCCTTCCACCCAGCGTTCCCCCACGTCTCCCGATAAGAATGGTACCTCACTTGTGTGGGTAGGCCTAGCGCTCGCGACAGGAAATGGCCCAAAACACAACGTGGACAAATCACATTTTTTCATAGAAAACAGTGCCTACGTGTGGATTTTGGCCTCTAGCTCAGCCGGCACCTGGGGAAACCTAGCAAACCAGCGCATTTTTGAAAACTAGAGACCTAGGGGAATCCAAGATGGGGTGATTTGCGGGGCTCTGACCAGGTTCTGTTACCCAGAATCCTTTGCAAACATCAAAATCTGGCCAAAAAACACTTTTTCCTCTCATTTCGGTGACAGAAAGTTCTGGAATCTGAGAGGAGCCACAAATTTCCTTCCACCCAGCGTTCCCTCAAGTCTTGCGATAAGAATGGTACCTCACTTGTGTGGGTAGGCCTAGCGCCCGCGACAGGATATGCCCCAAAACACAACGTGGACACATCACAGAAAACAGACCTGTTTTTAGCAAAGTGCCTACCTGTAGATTTTGGCCTGTAGCTCAGCCGCCACCTAGGGAAACCTACCAAACCTGTGCGTTTCTGAAAACTAGAGACCTAGGGGAATCCAAGATGGGGTGACTTGTGTGGCTGGGACCAGGTTCTGTTACCCAGAATCCTTTGCGAACCTCAAAATTTGGCTAAAAAACCACATGTTCCTCACATTTCTGTGGCAGAAAGTTCTGGAATCTGAGAGGAGCCACACATTTCCTTCCACCCAGCGTTCCCCCACGTCTCCCGATAAAAATGATACCTCACTTGTGTGGGTAGGCTTAGCGCCCGCGACAGGAAACGCCCCAAAGCGCAACGTGGACACATCACAGAAAACAGACCTGTTTTTAGCAAAGTGCCTACCTGTAGATTTTGGCCTGTAGCTCAGCCGCCACCTAGGGAAACCTACCAAACCTGTGCATTTCTGAAAACTAGAGACCTAGGGGAATCCAAGATGGGGTGACTTGTGTGGCTCGGACCAGGTTCTGTTACCCAGAATCCTTTGCAAACCTCAAAATTTGGCTAAAATAACACATGTTCCTCACATTTCTGTGGCAGAAAGTTCTAGAATCTGAGAGGAGCCACAAATTTCCTTCCACCCAGCGTTCCCCCACATCTCCCGATAAAAATGATATCTCACTTGTGTGGGTAGGCCTAGCGCCCGCGACAGGAAACGCCCCAAAGCGCAACGTGGACACAGCCAAATTTTTGAAGGAAAACAGAGGTGTTTTTTGCAAAGTGATTACCTGTAGATTTTGGCCTGTAGCTCAGCCGCCACCTAGGGAAACCTACCAAACCTGTGCATTACTGAAAACTAGAGACCTGGGGGAATCCAAGATGGGGTGACTTGTGTGGCTGGGACCAGGTTCTGTTACCCAGAATCCTTTGCAAACCTCAAAATTTGGCTAAAAAAACACATGTTCCTCACATTTCTGTGGCAGAAAGTTCTGGAATCTGAGAGAAGCCACAAATTTCCTTCCACCCAGCGTTCCCCCACGTCTCCTGATAAAAATGATACCTCACTTGTGTGGGTAGGCCTAGCGCTCGCGACAGGAAACGCCCCAAAGCGCAACGTGGACACAGCCAAATTTTTGAAGGAAAACAGAGGTGTTTTTTGCAAAGTGCCTACCTGTAGATATTGGCCTGTAGCTCAGCCGCCACCTAGGGAAACCTACCAAACCTGTGCATTTCTGAAAACTAGAGATCTAGGGGAATCCAGGATGGGGTGACTTGTGTGGCTGGGACCAGGTTCTGTTACCCAGAATCCTTTGCAAACCTCAAAATGTGGCTAAAAAAACACATGTTCCTCACATTTCTGTGGCAGAAAGTTCTGGAATCTGAGAGGAGCCACAAATTTCCTTCCACCCAGCGTTCCCCCACGTCTCCCGATAAAAATGATACCTCACTTGTGTGGGTAGGCCTAGCGCTCGCGACAGGAAATGGCCCAAAACACAACGTGGACAAATCACATTTTTTCATAGAAAACAGTGCCTACGTGTGGATTTTGGCCTCTAGCTCAGCCGGCACCTGGGGAAACCTAGCAAACCAGCGCATTTTTGAAAACTAGAGACCTAGGGGAATCCAAGATGGGGTGATTTGCGGGGCTCTGACCAGGTTCTGTTACCCAGAATCCTTTGCAAACATCAAAATCTGGCCAAAAAACACTTTTTCCTCTCATTTCGGTGACAGAAAGTTCTGGAATCTGAGAGGAGCCACAAATTTCCTTCCACCCAGCGTTCCCCCAAGTCTTGCGATAAAAATGGTACCTCACTTGTGTGGGTAGGCCTAGCGCCCGCGACAGGATATGCCCCAAAACACAACGTGGACACATCACAGAAAACAGACCTGTTTTTAGCAAAGTGCCTACCTGTAGATTTTGGCCTGTAGCTCAGCCGCCACCTAGGGAAACCTACCAAACCTGTGCATTTCTGAAAACTAGAGACCTAGGGGAATCCAAGATGGGGTGACTTGTGTGGCTGGGACCAGGTTCTGTTACCCAGAATCCTTTGCGAACCTCAAAATTTGGCTAAAAAACCACATGTTCCTCACATTTCTGTGGCAGAAAGTTCTGGAATCTGAGAGGAGCCACACATTTCCTTCCACCCAGCGTTCCCCCACGTCTCCCGATAAAAATGATACCTCACTTGTGTGGGTAGGCTTAGCGCCCGCGACAGGAAACGCCCCAAAGCGCAACGTGGACACATCACAGAAAACAGACCTGTTTTTAGCAAAGTGCCTACCTGTAGATTTTGGCCTGTAGCTCAGCCGCCACCTAGGGAAACCTACCAAACCTGTGCATTTCTGAAAACTAGAGACCTAGGGGAATCCAAGATGGGGTGACTTGTGTGGCTCGGACCAGGTTCTGTTACCCAGAATCCTTTGCAAACCTCAAAATTTGGCTAAAAAAACACATGTTCCTCACATTTCTGTGGCAGAAAGTTCTAGAATCTGAGAGGAGCCACAAATTTCCTTCCACCCAGCGTTCCCCCACATCTCCCGATAAAAATGATACCTCACTTGTGTGGGTAGGCCTAGCGCCCGCGACAGGAAACGCCCCAAAGCGCAACGTGGACACAGCCAAATTTTTGAAGGAAAACAGAGGTGTTTTTTGCAAAGTGATTACCTGTAGATTTTGGCCTGTAGCTCAGCCGCCACCTAGGGAAACCTACCAAACCTGTGCATTACTGAAAACTAGAGACCTGGGGGAATCCAAGATGGGGTGACTTGTGTGGCTGGGACCAGGTTCTGTTACCCAGAATCCTTTGCAAACCTCAAAATTTGGCTAAAAAAACACATGTTCCTCACATTTCTGTGGCAGAAAGTTCTGGAATCTGAGAGAAGCCACAAATTTCCTTCCACCCAGCGTTCCCCCACGTCTCCTGATAAAAATGATACCTCACTTGTGTGGGTAGGCCTAGCGCCCGCGACAGGAAACGCCCCAAAGCGCAACGTGGACACAGCCAAATTTTTGAAGGAAAACAGAGGTGTTTTTTGCAAAGTGCCTACCTGTAGATTTTGGCCTGTAGCTCAGCCGCCACCTAGGGAAACCTACCAAACCTGTGCATTTCTGAAAACTAGAGATCTAGGGGAATCCAGGATGGGGTGACTTGTGTGGCTGGGACCAGGTTCTGTTACCCAGAATCCTTTGCAAACCTCAAAATGTGGCTAAAAAAACACATGTTCCTCACATTTCTGTGGCAGAAAGTTCTGGAATCTGAGAGGAGCCACAAATTTCCTTCCACCCAGCGTTCCCCCACGTCTCCCGATAAAAATGATACCTCACTTGTGTGGGTAGGCCTAGCGCCCGCGACAGGAAACGCCCCAAAGCGCAACGTGGACACATCACAGAAAACAGACCTGTTTTTAGCAAAGTGCCTACCTGTGGATTTTGGCCTGTAGCTCAGCCGCCACCTAGGGAAACCTACCAAACCTGTGCATTTCTGAAAACTAGAGACCTAGGGGAATCCAAGATGGGGTGACTTGTGTGGCTGGGACCAGGTTCTGTTACCCAGAATCCTTTGCAAACCTCAAAATTTGGCTAAAAAAACACAAGTTCCTCACATTTCTGTGGCAGAAAGTTCTGGAATCTGAGAGGAGCCACAAATTTCCTTCCACCCAGCGTTCCCCCACATCTCCCGATAAAAATGATACCTCACTTGTGTGGGTAAGCCTAGCGCCCGCGACAGGAAACGCCCCAAAGCGCAACGTGGACACATCACAGAAAACAGACCTGTTTTTAGCAAAGTGCCTACCTGTAGATTTTGGCCTGTAGCTCAGCCGCCACCTAGGGAAACCTACCAAACCTGTGCATTTCTGAAAACTAGAGACCTAGGGGAATCCAAGATGGGGTGACTTGTGTGGCTCGGACCAGGTTCTGTTACCCAGAATCCTTTGCAAACCTCAAAATTTGGCTAAAAAAACACATGTTCCTCACATTTCTGTGGCAGAAAGTTCTAGAATCTGAGAGGAGCCACAAATTTCCTTCCACCCAGCGTTCCCCCACATCTCCCGATAAAAATGATACCTCACTTGTGTGGGTAGGCCTAGCGCCCGCGACAGGAAACGCCCCAAAGCGCAACGTGGACACAGCCAAATTTTTGAAGGAAAACAGAGGTGTTTTTTGCAAAGTGATTACCTGTAGATTTTGGCCTGTAGCTCAGCCGCCACCTAGGGAAACCTACCAAACCTGTGCATTACTGAAAACTAGAGACCTGGGGGAATCCAAGATGGGGTGACTTGTGTGGCTGGGACCAGGTTCTGTTACCCAGAATCCTTTGCAAACCTCAAAATTTGGCTAAAAAAACACATGTTCCTCACATTTCTGTGGCAGAAAGTTCTGGAATCTGAGAGGAGCCACAAATTTCCTTCCACCCAGCGTTCCCCCACGTCTCCTGATAAAAATGATACCTCACTTGTGTAGGTAGGCCTAGCGCCCGCGACAGGAAATGCCCCAAAGCGCAACATGGACACAGCCAAATTTTTGAAGGAAAACAGAGGTGTTTTTTGCAAAGTGCCTACCTGTAGATTTTGGCCTGTAGCTCAGCCGCCACCTAGGGAAACCTACCAAACCTGTGCATTTCTGAAAACTAGAGACCTAGGGGAATCCAGGATGGGGTGACTTGTGTGGCTGGGACCAGGTTCTGTTACCCAGAATCCTTTGCAAACCTCAAAATGTGGCTAAAAAAACACATGTTCCTCACATTTCTGTGGCAGAAAGTTCTGGAATCTGAGAGAAGCCACAAATTTCCTTCCACCCAGCGTTCCCCCACGTCTCCCGATAAAAATGGTACCTCACTTGTGTGGGTAGGCCTAGCGCCCACGACAGGAAACGCCCCAAAGCGCAACGTGGACACAACCAAATTTTTGAAGGAAAACAGAGGTGTTTTTTGCAAAGTGCCTACCTGTAGATTTTGGCCTGTAGCTCAGCCGCCACCTAGGGAAACCTACCAAACCTGTGCATTTCTGAAAACTAGAGACCTAGGGGAATCCAAGATGGGGTGACTTGTGTGGCTGGGACCAGGTTCTGTTACCCAGAATCCTTTGCAAACCTCAAAATGTGGCTAAAAAAACACATGTTCCTCACATTTCTGTGGCAGAAAGTTCTGGAATCTGAGAGGAGCCACAAATTTCCTTCCACCCAGCGTTCCCCCACGTCTCCCGATAAAAATGATACCTCACTTGTGTGGGTAGGCCTAGCGCCCGCGACAGGAAACGCCCCAAAGCGCAATGTGGACACATCACAGAAATCAGACTTGTTTTTAGCAAAGTGCCTACCTGTGGATTTTGGCCTGTAGCTCAGCCGCCACCTAGGGAAACCTACCAAACCTGTGCATTTCTGAAAACTAGAGACCTAGGGGAATCCAAGATGGGGTGACCTGTGTGGCTGGGACCAGGTTCTGTTACCCAGAACCCTTTGCAAACCTCAAAATTTGGCTAAAAAAACACATGTTCCTCACATTTCTGTGGCAGAAAGTTCTAGAATCTGAGAGGAGCCACAAATTTCCTTCCACCCAGCGTTCCCCCACATCTCCCGATAAAAATGATACCTCACTTGTGTGGGTAGGCCTAGCGCCCGCGACAGGAAACGCCCCAAAGCGCAACGTGGACACAGCCAAATTTTTGAAGGAAAACAGAGGTGTTTTTTGCAAAGTGATTACCTGTAGATTTTGGCCTGTAGCTCAGCCGCCACCTAGGGAAACCTACCAAACCTGTGCATTACTGAAAACTAGAGACCTGGGGGAATCCAAGATGGGGTGACTTGTGTGGCTGGGACCAGGTTCTGTTACCCAGAATCCTTTGCAAACCTCAAAATTTGGCTAAAAAAACACATGTTCCTCACATTTCTGTGGCAGAAAGTTCTGGAATCTGAGAGAAGCCACAAATTTCCTTCCACCCAGCGTTCCCCCACGTCTCCTAATAAAAATGATACCTCACTTGTGTGGGTAGGCCTAGCGCCCGCGACAGGAAACGCCCCAAAGCGCAACGTGGACACAGCCAAATTTTTGAAGGAAAACAGAGGTGTTTTTTGCAAAGTGCCTACCTGTAGATTTTGGCCTGTAGCTCAGCCGCCACCTAGGGAAACCTACCAAACCTGTGCATTTCTGAAAACTAGAGATCTAGGGGAATCCAGCATGGGGTGACTTGTGTGGCTGGGACCAGGTTCTGTTACCCAGAATCCTTTGCAAACCTCAAAATGTGGCTAAAAAAACACATGTTCCTCACATTTCTGTGGCAGAAAGTTCTGGAATCTGAGAGGAGCCACAAATTTCCTTCCACCCAGCGTTCCCCCACGTCTCCCGATAAAAATGATACGTCACTTGTGTGGGTAGGCCTAGCGCCCGCGACAGGAAACGCCCCAAAGCGCAACGTGGACACATCACAGAAAACAGACCTGTTTTTAGCAAAGTGCCTACCTGTGGATTTTGGCCTGTAGCTCAGCCGCCACCTAGGGAAACCTACCAAACCTGTGCATTTCTGAAAACTAGAGACCTAGGGGAATCCAAGATGGGGTGACTTGTGTGGCTGGGACCAGGTTCTGTTACCCAGAATCCTTTGCAAACCTCAAAATTTGGCTAAAAAAACACATGTTCCTCACATTTCTGTGGCAGAAAGTTCTGGAATCTGAGAGGAGCCACAAATTTCCTTCCACCCAGCGTTCCCCCACATCTCCCGATAAAAATGATACCTCACTTGTGTGGGTAAGCCTAGCGCCCGCAACAGGAAACGCCCCAAAGCCCAACGTGGACACATCACAGAAAACAGACCTGTTTTTAGCAAAGTGCCTACCTGTAGATTTTGGCCTGTAGCTCAGCCGCCACCTAGGGAAACCTACCAAACCTGTGCATTTCTGAAAACTAGAGACCTAGGGGAATCCAAGATGGGGTGACTTGTGTGGCTCGGACCAGGCTCTGTTACCCAGAATCCTTTGCAAACCTCA
Source organism: Pleurodeles waltl (assembly GCF_031143425.1). Taxonomy (NCBI): domain Eukaryota; kingdom Metazoa; phylum Chordata; class Amphibia; order Caudata; family Salamandridae; genus Pleurodeles; species Pleurodeles waltl. Next base: position 90,840,793 of record NC_090440.1, on the reverse strand, counting down.
AAATTTGGCTAAAAAAACACATGTTCCTCACATTTCTGTGGCAGAAAGTTCTAGAATCTGAGAGGAGCCACAAATTTCCTTCCACCCAGCGTTCCCCCACATCTCCCGATAAAAATGATACCTCACTTGTGTGGGTAGACCTAGCGCCCGCGACAGGAAACGCCCCAAAGCGCAACGTGGACACAGCCAAATTTTTGAAGGAAAACAGAGGTGTTTTTTGCAAAGTGATTACCTGTAGATTTTGGCCTGTAGCTCAGCCGCCACCTAGGGAAACCTACCAAACCTGTGCATTACTGAAAACTAGAGACCTGGGGGAATCCAAGATGGGGTGACTTGTGTGGCTGGGACCAGGTTCTGTTACCCAGAATCCTTTGCAAACCTCAAAATTTGGCTAAAAAAACACATGTTCCTCACATTTCTGTGGCAGAAAGTTCTGGAATCTGAGAGGAGCCACAAATTTCCTTCCACCCAGCGTTCCCCCACGTCTCCTGATAAAAATGATACCTCACTTGTGTAGGTAGGCCTAGCGCCCGCGACAGGAAACGCCCCAAAGCGCAACGTGGACACAGCCAAATTTTTGAAGGAAAACAGAGGTGTTTTTTGCAAAGTGCCTACCTGTAGATTTTGGCCTGTAGCTCAGCCGCCACCTAGGGAAACCTACCAAACCTGTGCATTTCTGAAAACTAGAGACCTAGGGGAATCCAGGATGGGGTGACTTGTGTGGCTGGGACCAGGTTCTGTTACCCAGAATCCTTTGCAAACCTCAAAATGTGGCTAAAAAAACACATGTTCCTCACATTTCTGTGGCAGAAAGTTCTGGAATCTGAGAGGAGCCACAAATTTCCTTCCACCCAGCGTTCCCCCACGTCTCCCGATAAAAATGGTACCTCACTTGTGTGGGTAGGCCTAGCGCCCACGACAGGAAACGCCCCAGAGCGCAACGTGGACACAACCAAATTTTTGAAGGAAAACAGAGGTGTTTTTTGCAAAGTGCCTACCTGTAGATTTTGGCCTGTAGCTCAGCCGCCACCTAGGGAAACCTACCAAACCTGTGCATTTCTGAAAACTAGAGACCTAGGGGAATCCAAGATGGGGTGACTTGTGTGGCTGGGACCAGGTTCTGTTACCCAGAATCCTTTGCAAACCTCAAAATGTGGCTAAAAAAACACATGTTCCTCACATTTCTGTGGCAGAAAGTTCTGGAATCTGAGAGGAGCCACAAATTTCCTTCCACCCAGCGTTCCCCCACGTCTCCCGATAAAAATGATACCTCACTTGTGTGGGTAGGCCTAGCGCCCGCGACAGGAAACGCCCCAAAGCGCAATGTGGACACATCACAGAAATCAGACCTGTTTTTAGCAAAGTGCCTACCTGTGGATTTTGGCCTGTAGCTCAGCCGCCACCTAGGGAAACCTACCAAACCTGTACATTTCTGAAAACTAGAGACCTAGGGGAATCCAAGATGGGGTGACTTGTGTGGCTGGGACCAGGTTCTGTTACCCAGAATCCTTTGCAAACCTCAAAATTTGGCTAAAAAAACACATGTTCCTCACATTTCTGTGGCAGAAAGTTCTGGAATCTGAGAGGAGCCACAAATTTCCTTCCACCCAGCGTTCCCCCACGTCTCCCGATAAAAATGATACCTAACTTGTGTGGGTAGGCCTAGCGCCCGCGACAGGAAACGCCCCAAAGCGCAATGTGGACACATCACAGAAAACAGACCTGTTTTTAGCAAAGTGCCTACCTGTGGATTTTGGCCTGTAGCTCAGCCGCCACCTAGGGAAACCTACCAAACCTGTGCATTTCTGAAAACTAGAGACCTAGGGGAATCCAAGATGGGGTGACTTGTGTGGCTGGGACCAGGTTCTGTTACCCAGAATCCTTTGCAAACCTCAAAATTTGGCTAAAAAAACACATGTTCCTCACATTTCTGTGGCAGAAAGTTCTGGAATCTGGGAGAAGCCACAAATTTCCTTCCACCCAGCGTTCCCCCACGTCTCCTGATAAAAATGATACCTCACTTGTGTGGGTAGGCCTAGCGCCCGCGACAGGAAACGCCCCAAAGCGCAACGTGGACACATCACAGAAAACAGACCTGTTTTTAGCAAAGTGCCTACCTGTGGATTTTGGCCTGTAGCTCAGCCGCCACCTAGGGAAACCTACCAAACCTGTACATTTCTGAACACTAGAGACCTAGGGGAATCCAAGATGGGGTGACTTGTGTGGCTGGGACCAGGTTCTGTTACCCAGAATCCTTTGCAAACCTCAAAATTTGGCTAAAAAAACACATGTTCCTCACATTTCTGTGGCAGAAAGTTCTGGAATCTGAGAGGAGCCACAAATTTCCTTCCACCCAGCGTTCCCCCACGTCTCCCGATAAAAATGATACCTAACTTGTGTGGGTAGGCCTAGCGCCCGCGACAGGAAACGCCCCAAAGCGCAATGTGGACACATCACAGAAAACAGACCTGTTTTTAGCAAAGTGCCTACCTGTGGATTTTGGCCTGTAGCTCAGCCGCCACCTAGGGAAACCTACCAAACCTGTGCATTTCTGAAAACTAGAGACCTAGGGGAATCCAAGATGGGGTGACTTGTGTGGCTGGGACCAGGTTCTGTTACCCAGAATCCTTTGCAAACCTCAAAATTTGGCTAAAAAAACACATGTTCCTCACATTTCTGTGGCAGAAAGTTCTGGAATCTGGGAGAAGCCACAAATTTCCTTCCACCCAGCGTTCCCCCACGTCTCCTGATAAAAATGATACCTCACTTGTGTGGGTAGGCCTAGCGCCCGCGACAGGAAACGCCCCAAAGCGCAACGTGGACACAGCCAAATTTTTGAAGGAAAACAGAGGTGTTTTTTGCAAAGTGCCTACCTTTAGATTTTGGCCTGTAGCTCAGCCGCCACCTAGGGAAACCTACCAAACCTGTGCATTTCTGAAAACTAGAGATCTAGGGGAATCCAGGATGGGGTGACTTGTGTGGCTGGGACCAGGTTCTGTTACCCAGAATCCTTTGCAAACCTCAAAATGTGGCTAAAAAAACACATGTTCCTCACATTTCTGTGGCAGAAAGTTCTGGAATCTGAGAGGAGCCACAAATTTCCTTCCACCCAGCGTTCCCCCACGTCTCCCGATAAAAATGATACCTCACTTGTGTGGGTAGGCCTAGCGCCCGCGACAGGAAACGCCCCAAAGCGCAACGTGGACACATCACAGAAAACAGACCTGTTTTTAGCAAAGTGCCTACCTGTGGATTTTGGCCTGTAGCTCAGCCGCCACCTAGGGAAACCTACCAAACCTGTGCATTTCTGAAAACTAGAGACCTAGGGGAATCCAAGATGGGGTGACTTGTGTGGCTGGGACCAGGTTCTGTTACCCAGAATCCTTTGCAAACCTCAAAATTTGGCTAAAAAAACACATGTTCCTCACATTTCTGTGGCAGAAAGTTCTGGAATCTGAGAGGAGCCACAAATTTCCTTCCACCCAGCGTTCCCCCACATCTCCCGATAAAAATGATACCTCACTTGTGTGGGTAAGCCTAGCGCCCGCGACAGGAAACGCCCCAAAGCGCAACGTGGACACATCACAGAAAACAGACCTGTTTTTAGCAAAGTGCCTACCTGTAGATTTTGGCCTGTAGCTCAGCCGCCACCTAGGGAAACCTACCAAACCTGTGCATTTCTGAAAACTAGAGACCTAGGGGAATCCAAGATGGGGTGACTTCTGTGGCTCGGACCAGGTTCTGTTACCCAGAATCCTTTGCAAACCTCAAAATTTGGCTAAAAAAACACATGTTCCTCACATTTCTGTGGCAGAAAGTTCTAGAATCTGAGAGGAGCCTCAAATTTCCTTCCACCCAGCGTTCCCCCACATCTCCCGATAAAAATGATACCTCACTTGTGTGGGTAGGCCTAGCGCCCGTGACAGGAAACGCCCCAAAGCGCAACGTGGACACAGCCAAAGTTTTGAAGGAAAACAGAGGTGTTTTTTGCAAAGTGATTACCTGTAGATTTTGGCCTGTAGCTCAGCCGCCACCTAGGGAAACCTACCAAACCTGTGCATTACTGAAAACTAGAGACCTGGGGGAATCCAAGATGGGGTGACTTGTGTGGCTGGGACCAGGTTCTGTTACCCAGAATCCTTTGCAAACCTCAAAATTTGGCTAAAAAAACACATGTTCCTCACATTTCTGTGGCAGAAAGTTCTGGAATCTGAGAGGAGCCACAAATTTCCTTCCACCCAGCGTTCCCCCACATCTCCTGATAAAAATGATACCTCACTTGTGTAGGTAGGCCTAGCGCCCGCGACAGGAAACGCCCCAAAGCGCAACGTGGACACAGCCAAATTTTTGAAGGAAAACAGAGGTGTTTTTTGCAAAGTGCCTACCTGTAGATTTTGGCCTGTAGCTCAGCCGCCACCTAGGGAAACCTACCAAACCTGTGCATTTCTGAAAACTAGAGACCTAGGGGAATCCAGGATGGGGTGACTTGTGTGGCTGGGACCAGGTTCTGTTACCCAGAATCCTTTGCAAACCTCAAAATGTGGCTAAAAAAACACATGTTCCTCACATTTCTGTGGCAGAAAGTTCTGGAATCTGAGAGGAGCCACAAATTTCCTTCCACCCAGCGTTCCCCCACGTCTCCCGATAAAAATGGTACCTCACTTGTGTGGGTAGGCCTAGCGCCCGCGACAGGAAACGCCCCAAAGCGCAATGTGGACACATCACAGAAATCAGACCTGTTTTTAGCAAAGTGCCTACCTGTGGATTTTGGCCTGTAGCTCAGCCGCCACCTAGGGAAACCTACCAAACCTGTGCATTTCTGAAAACTAGAGACCTAGGGGAATCCAAGATGGGGTGACTTGTGTGGCTGGGACCAGGTTCTGTTACCCAGAATCCTTTGCAAACCTCAAAATTTGGCTAAAAAAACACATGTTCCTCACATTTCTGTGGCAGAAAGTTCTGGAATCTGAGAGGAGCCACAAATTTCCTTCCACCCAGCGTTCCCCCACGTCTCCCGATAAAAATGATACCTCACTTGTGTGGGTAGGCCTAGCGCCCGCGACAGGAAACGCCCCAAAGCGCAATGTGGACACATCACAGAAAACAGACCTGTTTTTAGCAAAGTGCCTACCTGTGGATTTTGGCCTGTAGCTCAGCCGCCACCTAGGGAAACCTACCAAACCTGTGCATTTCTGAAAACTAGAGACCTAGGGGAATCCAAGATGGGGTGACTTGTGTGGCTGGGACCAGGTTCTGTTACCCAGAATCCTTTGCAAACCTCAAAATTTGGCTAAAAAACACATGTTTCTCACATTTCTGTGGCAGAAAGTTCTGGAATCTGAGAGGAGCCACAAATTTCCTTCCACCCAGCGTTCCCCCACGTCTCCTGATAAAAATGATACCTCACTTGTGTGGGTAGGCCTAGCGCCCACGACAGGAAACGCCCCAAAGCGCAACGTAGACACAACCACATTTTTGAAGGAAAACAGAGGTGTTTTTTGCAAAGTGCCTACCTGTAGATTTTGGCCTGTAGCTCAGCCGCCACCTAGGGAAACCTACCAAACCTGTGCATTTCTGAAAACTAGAGACCTAGGGGAATCCAAGATGGGGTGACTTGTGTGGCTGGGACCAGGTTCTGTTACCCAGAATCCTTTGCAAACCTCAAAATTTGGCTAAAAAAACACATGTTTCTCACATTTCTGTGGCAGAAAGTTCTGGAATCTGAGAGGAGCCACAAATTTCCTTCCACCCAGCGTTCCCCCACGTCTCCCGATAAAAATGATACCTCACTTGTGTGGGTAGGCCTAGCGCCCACGACAGGAAAAGCCCCAAAGCGCAACGTAGACACAACCACATTTTTGAAGGAAAACAGAGGTGTTTTTTGCAAAGTGCCTACCTGTAGATTTTGGCCTGTAGCTCAGCCGCCACCTAGGGAAACCTACCAAACCTGTGCATTTCTGAAAACTAGAGACCTAGGGGAATCCAAGATTGGGTGACTTGTGTGGCTCGGACCAGGTTCTGTTAGCCAGAATCCTTTGCAAACCTCAAAATTTGGCTAAAAAAACACATGTTCCTCACATTTCTGTGGCAGTAAGTTCTACAATCTGAGAGGAGCCACAAATTTCCTTCCACCCAGCGTTCCCCCATGTCTCCCGATAAAAATGATACCTCACTTGTGTGGGTAGGCCTAGCGCCCACGACAGGAAGCGCCCCAAAGCGCAACGTGGACACATCACAGAAAATAGACCTGTTTTTAGCAAAGTGCCTACCTGTAGATTTTGGCCTCTAGCTCAGCCGCCACCTAGGGAAACCTACCAAACCTGTGCCTTTCTGAAAACTAGAGACCTAGGGGAATCCAAGATGGGGTGACTTGTGTGGCTGGGACCAGGTTCTGTTACCCAGAATCCTTTGCAAACCTCAAAATTTGGCTAAAAAAACACATGTTCCTCACATTTCTGTGGCAGAAAGTTCTGGAATCTGAGAGGAGCCACAAATTTCCTTCCACCCAGCGTTCCCCCACGTCTCCCGATAAAAATGATACCTCACTTGTGTGGGTAGGCCTAGCGCTCGCGACAGGAAATGGCCCAAAACACAACGTGGACACATCACATTTTTTCATAGAAAACAGTGCCTATGTGTGGATTTTGGCCTCTAGCTCAGCCGGCACCTGGGGAAACCTAGCAAACCAGCGCATTTTTGAAAACTAGAGACCTAGGGGAATCCAAGATGGGGTGATTTGCGGGGCTCTGACCAGGTTCTGTTACCCAGAATCCTTTGCAAACATCAAAATCTGGCCAAAAAACACTTTTTCCTCTCATTTCGGTGACAGAAAGTTCTGGAATCTGAGAGGAGCAACAAATTTCCTTCCACCCAGCGTTCCCCTAAGTCTCTCCATAAAAATGGTACCTCACTTGTGTGGGTAGGCCTAGCGCCCGCGACAGGATATGCCCCAAAACACAACATGGACACATCACAGAAAACAGACCTGTTTTTAGCAAAGTGCCTACCTGTAGATTTTGGCCTCTAGCTCAGCCGCCACCTAGGGAAACCTACCAAACCTGTGCATTTCTGAAAACTAGAGACCTAGGGGAATCCAAGATGGGGTGACTTGTGTGGCTGGGACCAGGTTCTGTTACCCAGAATCCTTTGCAAACCTCAAAATTTGGCTAAAAAAACACATGTTTCTCACATTTCTGTGGCAGAAAGTTCTGGAATCTGAGAGGAGCCACAAATTTCCTTCCACCCAGCGTTCCCCCACGTCTCCCGATAAAAATGATACCTCACTTGTGTGGGTAGGCCTAGCGCCCACGACAGGAAACGCCCCAAAGCGCAACGTAGACACAACCACATTTTTGAAGGAAAACAGAGGTGTTTTTTGCAAAGTGCCTACCTGTAGATTTTGGCCTGTAGCTCAGCCGCCACCTAGGGAAACCTACCAAACCTGTGCATTTCTGAAAACTAGAGACCTAGGGGAATCCAAGATTGGGTGACTTGTGTGGCTCGGACCAGGTTCTGTTAGCCAGAATCCTTTGCAAACCTCAAAATTTGGCTAAAAAAACACATGTTCCTCACATTTCTGTGGCAGAAAGTTCTACAATCTGAGAGGAGCCACAAATTTCCTTCCACCCAGCGTTCCCCCATGTCTCCCGATAAAAATGATACCTCACTTGTGTGGGTAGGCCTAGCGCCCACGACAGGAAGCGCCCCAAAGCGCAACGTGGACACATCACAGAAAATAGACCTGTTTTTAGCAAAGTGCCTACCTGTAGATTTTGGCCTCTAGCTCAGCCGCCACCTAGGGAAACCTACCAAACCTGTGCCTTTCTGAAAACTAGAGACCTAGGGGAATCCAAGATGGGGTGACTTGTGTGGCTGGGACCAGGTTCTGTTACCCAGAATCCTTTGCAAACCTCAAAATTTGGCTAAAAAAACACAAGTTCCTCACATTTCTGTGGCAGAAAGTTCTGGAATCTGAGAGGAGCCACAAATTTCCTTCCACCCAGCGTTCCCCCACGTCTCCCGATAAAAATGATACCTCACTTGTGTGGGTAGGCCTAGCGCTCGCGACAGGAAATGGCCCAAAACACAACGTGGACACATCACATTTTTTCATAGAAAACAGTGCCTACGTGTGGATTTTGGCCTCTAGCTCAGCCGGCACCTGGGGAAACCTAGCAAACCAGCGCATTTTTGAAAACTAGAGACCTAGGGGAATCCAAGATGGGGTGATTTGCGGGGCTCTGACCAGGTTCTGTTACCCAGAATCCTTTGCAAACATCAAAATCTGGCCAAAAAACACTTTTTCCTCTCATTTCGGTGACAGAAAGTTCTGGAATCTGAGAGGAGCAACAAATTTCCTTCCACCCAGCGTTCCCCTAAGTCTCTCCATAAAAATGGTACCTCACTTGTGTGGGTAGGCCTAGCGCCCGCGACAGGATATGCCCCAAAACACAACATGGACACATCACAGAAAACAGACCTGTTTTTAGCAAAGTGCCTACCTGTAGATTTTGGCCTCTAGCTCAGCCGCCACCTAGGGAAACCTACCAAACCTGTGCATTTCTGAAAACTAGAGACCTAGGGGAATCCAAGATGGGGTGACTTGTGTGGCTGGGACCAGGTTCTGTTACCCAGAATCCTTTGCAAACCTCAAAATTTGGCTAAAAAAACACATGTTCCTCACATTTCTGTGGCAGAAAGTTCTGGAATCTGAGAGGAGCCACAACTTTCCTTCCACCCAGCGTTCCCCCACGTCTCCCGATAAAAATGATACCTCACTTGTGTGGGTAGGCCTAGCGCTCGCGACAGGAAATGGCCCAAAACACAACGTGGACACATCAAATTTTTTCATAGAAAACAGTGCCTACGTGTGGATCTTGGCCTATAGCTCAGCCGGCACCTGGGGAAACCTAGCAAACCAGCGCATTTTTGAAAACTAGAGACCTAGGGGAATCCAAGATGGGGTGATTTGCGGGGCTCTGACCAGGTTCTGTTACCCAGAATCCTTTGCAAACATCAAAATCTGGCCAAAAAACACTTTTTCCTCTCATTTGGGTGACAGAAAGTTCTGGAAACTGAGAGGAGCCACAAATTTCCTTCCACCCAGCGTTCCCCCAAGTCTCGCGATAAAAATGGTACCTCACTTGTGTGGGTAGGCCTAGCGCCCGCGACAGGATATGCCCCAAAACACAACGTGGACACATCACAGAAAACAGACCTGTTTTTAGCAAAGTGCCTACCTGTAGATTTTGGCCTGTAGCTCAGCCGCCACCTGGGGAAACCTACCAAACCTGTGCATTTCTGAAAACTAGAGACCTAGGGGAATCCAAGATGGGGTGACTTGTGTGGCTGGGACCAGGTTCTGTTACCCAGAATCCTTTGCAAACCTCAAAATTTGGCTAAAAAAACACATGTTCCTCACATTTCTGTGGCAGAAAGTTCTGGAATCTGAGAGGAGCCACAACTTTCCTTCCACCCAGCGTTCCCCCACGTCTCCCGATAAAAATGATACCTCACTTGTGTGGGTAGGCCTAGCGCTCGCGACAGGAAATGGCCCAAAACACAACGTGGACACATCACATTTTTTCATAGAAAACAGTGCCTACGTGTGGATCTTAGCCTCTAGCTCAGCCGGCACCTGGGGAAACCTAGCAAACCAGCGCATTTTTGAAAACTAGAGACCTAGGGGAATCCAAGATGGGGTGATTTGCGGGGCTCTGACCAGGTTCTGTTACCCAGAATCCTTTGCAAACATCAAAATCTGGCCAAAAAACACTTTTTCCTCTCATTTCGGTGACAGAAAGTTCTGGAAACTGAGGAGCCACAAATTTCCTTCCACCCAGCGTTCCCCCATGTCTCCCGATAAAAATGATACCTCACTTGTGTGGGTAGGCCTAGCGCCCACGACAGGAAGCGCCCCAAAGCGCAACGTGGACACATCACAGAAAATAGACCTGTTTTTAGCAAAGTGCCTACCTGTAGATTTTGGCCTCTAGCTCAGCCGCCACCTAGGGAAACCTACCAAACCTGTGCCTTTCTGAAAACTAGAGACCTAGGGGAATCCAAGATGGGGTGACTTGTGTGGCTGGGACCAGGTTCTGTTACCCAGAATCCTTTGCAAACCTCAAAATTTGGCTAAAAAAACACATGTTCCTCACATTTCTGTGGCAGAAAGTTCTGGAATCTGAGAGGAGCCACAAATTTCCTTCCACCCAGCGTTCTCCCACGTCTCCCGATAAAAATGATACCTCACTTGTGTGGGTAGGCCTAGCGCTCGCGACAGGAAATGGCCCAAAACACAACGTGGACACATCACATTTTTTCATAGAAAACAGTGCCTACGTGTGGATTTTGGCCTCTAGCTCAGCCGGCACCTGGGGAAACCTAGCAAACCAGCGCATTTTTGAAAACTAGAGACCTAGGGGAATCCAAGATGGGGTGATTTGCGGGGCTCTGACCAGGTTCTGTTACCCAGAATCCTTTGCAAACATCAAAATCTGGCAAAAAAACACTTTTTCCTCTCATTTCGGTGACAGAAAGTTCTGGAATCTGAGAGGAGCAACAAATTTCCTTCCACCCAGCGTTCCCCTAAGTCTCTCCATAAAAATGGTACCTCACTTGTGTGGGTAGGCCTAGCGCCCGCGACAGGATATGCCCCAAAACACAACATGGACACATCACAGAAAACAGACCTGTTTTTAGCAAAGTGCCTACCTGTAGATTTTGGCCTCTAGCTCAGCCGCCACCTAGGGAAACCTACCAAACCTGTGCATTTCTGAAAACTAGAGACCTGGGGGAATCCAAGATGGGGTGACTTGTGTGGCTGGGACCAGGTTTTGTTACCCAGAATCCTTTGCAAACCTCAAAATTTGGCTAAAAAAACACATGTTCCTCACATTTCTGTGGCAGAAACTTCTGGAATCTGAGAGGAGCCACAAATTTCCTTCCACCCAGCGTTCCCCCACGTCTCCCGATAAAAATGATACCTCACTTGTGTGGGTAGGCCTAGCGCCCACGACAGGAAACGCCCCAAAGCGCAACGTGGACACAACCAAATTTTGGAAGGAAAACAGAGGTGTTTATTGCAAAGTGCCTACCTGTAGATTTTGGCCTGTAGCTCAGCCGCCACCTAGGGAAACCTACCAAACCTGTGCATTTCTGAAAACTAGAGACCTAGGGGAATCCAAGATGGGGTGACTTGTGTGGCTGGGACCAGGTTCTGTTACCCAGAATCCTTTGCAAACCTCAAAATGTGGCTAAAAAAACACATGTTCCTCACATTTCTGTGGCAGAAAGTTCTGGAATCTGAGAGGAGCCACAAATTTCCTTCCACCCAGCGTTCCCCCACATCTCCCGATAAAAATGATACCTCACTTGTGTGGGTACGCCTAGCGCCCGCGACAGGAAACGCCCCAAAGCGCAACATGGACACAGCCAAATTTTTGAAGGAAAACAGAGGTGTTTTTTGCAAAGTGCCTACCTGTAGATTTTGGCCTGTAGCTCAGCCGCCACCTAGGGAAACCTACCAAACCTGTGCATTTCTGAAAACTAGAGACCTGGGGGAATCCAAGATGGGGTGACTTGTGTGGCTGGGACCAGGTTCTGTTACCCAGAATCCTTTGCAAACCTCAAAATTTGGCTAAAAAAACACATGTTCCTCACATTTCTGTGGCAGAAAGTTCTGGAATCTGAGAGGAGCCACAAATTTCCTTCCACCCAGCGTTCCCCCACGTCTCCTGATAAAAATGATACCTCACTTGTGTGGGTAGGCCTAGCGCCCGCGACAGGAAACGCCCCAAAGCGCAACGTGGACACAGCCAAATTTTTGAAGGAAAACAGAGGTGTTTTTTGCAAAGTGCCTACCTGTAGATTTTGGCCTGTAGCTCAGCCGCCCCCTAGGGAAACCTACCAAACCTGTGCATTTCTGAAAACTAGAGACCTAAGGGAATCCAAGATGGGGTGACTTGTGTGGCTGGGACCAGGTTCTGTTACCCAGAATCCTTTGCAAACCTCAAAATGTGGCTAAAAAAACACATGTTGCTCACATTTCTGTGGCAGAAAGTTCTGGAATCTGAGAGGAGCCACAAATTTCCTTCCACCCAGCGTTCCCCCACGTCTCCCGATAAAAATGATACCTCACTTGTGTGGGTAGGCCTAGCGCCCACGACAGGAAACGCCCCAAAGCGCAACGTGGACACAACCAAATTTTTTAAGGAAAACAGAGGTGTTTTTTGCAAAGTGCCTACCTGTAGATTTTGGCCTGTAGCTCAGCCGCCACCTAGGGAACCTACCAAACCTGTGCATTTCTGAAAACTAGAGACCTAGGGGAATCCAAGATGGGGTGACTTGTGTGGCTGGGACCAGGTTCTGTTACCCAGAATCCTTTGCAAACCTCAAAATGTGGCTAAAAAAACACATGTTCCTCACATTTCTGTGGCAGAAAGTTCTGGAATCTGAGAGGAGCCACAAATTTCCTTCCACCCAGCGTTCCCCCACGTCTCCCGATAAAAATGATACCTCACTTGTGTGGGTAGGCCTAGCGCCCGCGACAGGAAACGCCCCAAAGCGCAACGTGGACACATCACAGAAAACAGACCTGTTTTTAGCAAAGTGCCTACCTGTGGGTTTTGGCCTGTAGCTCAGCCGCCACCTAGGGAAACCTACCAAACCTGTGCATTTCTGAAAACTAGAGACCTATGGGAATCCAAGATGGGGTGACTTGTGTGGCTGGGACCAGGTTCTGTTACCCAGAATCCTTTGCAAACCTCAAAATTTGGCTAAAAAAACACATGTTCCTCACATTTCTGTGGCAGAAACTTCTGGAATCTGAGAGGAGCCACAAATTTCCTTCCACCCAGCGTTCCCCCACGTCTCCCGATAAAAATGATACCTCACTTGTGTGGGTAGGCCTAGCGCCCACGACAGGAAACGCCCCAAAGCGCAACGTGGACACAACCAAATTTTTGAAGGAAAACAGAGGTGTTTTTTGCAAAGTGCCTACCTGTAGATTTTGGCCTGTAGCTCAGCCGCCACCTAGGGAAACCTACCAAACCTGTGCATTTCTGAAAACTAGAGACCTAGGGGAATCCAAGATGGGGTGACTTGTGTGGCTCGGACCAGGTTCTGTTAGCCACAATCCTTTGCAAACCTCAAAATTTGGCTAAAAAAACACATGTTCCTCACATTTCTGTGGCAGAAAGTTCTACAATCTGAGAGGAGCCACAAATTTCCTTCCACCCAGCGTTCCCCCATGTCTCCCGATAAAAATGATACCTCACTTGTGTGGGTAGGCCTAGCGCCCGCGACAGGAAACGCCCCAAAGCGCAACGTGGACACATCACAGAAAATAGACCTGTTTTTAGCAAAGTGCCTACCTGTAGATTTTGGCCTCTAGCTCAGCCGCCACCTTGGGAAACCTACCAAACCTGTGCATTTCTGAAAACTAGAGACCTAGGGGAATCCAAGATGGGGTGACTTGTGTGGCTGGGACCAGGTTCTGTTACCCAGAATCCTTTGCAAACCTCAAAATGTGGCTAAAAAAACACATGTTCCTCACATTTCTGTGGCAGAAAGTTCTGGAATCTGAGAGGAGCCACAAATTTCCTTCCACCCAGCGTTCCCCCACGTCTCCCGATAAAAATGATACCTCACTTGTGTGGGTAGGCCTAGCGCCCACGACAGGAAACGCCCCAAAGCGCAACGTGGACACAACCAAATTTTTGAAGGAAAACAGAGGTGTTTTTTGCAAAGTGCCTACCTGTAGATTTTGGCCTGTAGCTCAGCCGCCACCTAGGGAAACCTACCAAACCTGTGCATTTCTGAAAACTAGAGACCTAGGGGAATCCAAGATGGGGTGACTTGTGTGGCTGGGACCAGGTTCTGTTACCCAGAATCCTTTGCAAACCTCAAAATGTGGCTAAAAAAACACATGTTCCTCACATTTCTGTGGCAGAAAGTTCTGGAATCTGAGAGGAGCCACAAATTTCCTTCCACCCAGCGTTCCCCCACGTCTCCTGATAAAAATGATACCTCACTTGTGTGGGTAGGCCTAGCGCCCGCGACAGGAAACGCCCCAAAGCGCAACGTGGACACAGCCAAATTTTTGAAGGAAAACAGAGGTGTTTTTTGCAAAGTGCCTACCTGTAGATTTTGGCCTGTAGCTCAGCCGCCCCCTAGGGAAACCTACCAAACCTGTGCATTTCTGAAAACTAGAGACCTAAGGGAATCCAAGATGGGGTGACTTGTGTGGCTGGGACCAGGTTCTGTTACCCAGAATCCTTTGCAAACCTCAAAATGTGGCTAAAAAAACACATGTTGCTCACATTTCTGTGGCAGAAAGTTCTGGAATCTGAGAGGAGCCACAAATTTCCTTCCACCCAGCGTTCCCCCACGTCTCCCGATAAAAATGATACCTCACTTGTGTGGGTAGGCCTAGCGCCCACGACAGGAAACGCCCCAAAGCGCAACGTGGACACAACCAAATTTTTGAAGGAAAACAGAGGTGTTTTTTGCAAAGTGCCTACCTGTAGATTTTGGCCTGTAGCTCAGCCGCCACCTAGGGAACCTACCAAACCTGTGCATTTCTGAAAACTAGAGACCTAGGGGAATCCAAGATGGGGTGACTTGTGTGGCTGGGACCAGGTTCTGTTACCCAGAATCCTTTGCAAACCTCAAAATGTGGCTAAAAAAACACATGTTCCTCACATTTCTGTGGCAGAAAGTTCTGGAATCTGAGAGGAGCCACAAATTTCCTTCCACCCAGCGTTCCCCCACGTCTCCCGATAAAAATGATACCTCACTTGTGTGGGTAGGCCTAGCGCCCGCGACAGGAAACGCCCCAAAGCGCAACGTGGACACATCACAGAAAACAGACCTGTTTTTAGCAAAGTGCCTACCTGTGGGTTTTGGCCTGTAGCTCAGCCGCCACCTAGGGAAACCTACCAAACCTGTGCATTTCTGAAAACTAGAGACCTATGGGAATCCAAGATGGGGTGACTTGTGTGGCTGGGACCAGGTTCTGTTACCCAGAATCCTTTGCAAACCTCAAAATTTGGCTAAAAAAACACATGTTCCTCACATTTCTGTGGCAGAAACTTCTGGAATCTGAGAGGAGCCACAAATTTCCTTCCACCCAGCGTTCCCCCACGTCTCCCGATAAAAATGATACCTCACTTGTGTGGGTAGGCCTAGCGCCCACGACAGGAAACGCCCCAAAGCGCAACGTGGACACAACCAAATTTTTGAAGGAAAACAGAGGTGTTTTTTGCAAAGTGCCTACCTGTAGATTTTGGCCTGTAGCTCAGCCGCCACCTAGGGAAACCTACCAAACCTGTGCATTTCTGAAAACTAGAGACCTAGGGGAATCCAAGATGGGGTGACTTGTGTGGCTCGGACCAGGTTCTGTTAGCCACAATCCTTTGCAAACCTCAAAATTTGGCTAAAAAAACACATGTTCCTCACATTTCTGTGGCAGAAAGTTCTACAATCTGAGAGGAGCCACAAATTTCCTTCCACCCAGCGTTCCCCCATGTCTCCCGATAAAAATGATACCTCACTTGTGTGGGTAGGCCTAGCGCCCGCGACAGGAAACGCCCCAAAGCGCAACGTGGACACATCACAGAAAATAGACCTGTTTTTAGCAAAGTGCCTACCTGTAGATTTTGGCCTCTAGCTCAGCCGCCACCTTGGGAAACCTACCAAACCTGTGCATTTCTGAAAACTAGAGACCTAGGGGAATCCAAGATGGGGTGACTTGTGTGGCTGGGACCAGGTTCTGTTACCCAGAATCCTTTGCAAACCTCAAAATGTGGCTAAAAAAACACATGTTCCTCACATTTCTGTGGCAGAAAGTTCTGGAATCTGAGAGGAGCCACAAATTTCCTTCCACCCAGCGTTCCCCCACGTCTCCCGATAAAAATGATACCTCACTTGTGTGGGTAGGCCTAGCGCCCACGACAGGAAACGCCCCAAAGCGCAACGTGGACACAACCAAATTTTTGAAGGAAAACAGAGGTGTTTTTTGCAAAGTGCCTACCTGTAGATTTTGGCCTGTAGCTCAGCCGCCACCTAGGGAAACCTACCAAACCTGTGCATTTCTGAAAACTAGAGACCTAGGGGAATCCAAGATGGGGTGACTTGTGTGGCTGGGACCAGGTTCTGTTACCCAGAATCCTTTGCAAACCTCAAAATGTGGCTAAAAAAACACATGTTCCTCACATTTCTGTGGCAGAAAGTTCTGGAATCTGAGAGGAGCCACAAATTTCCTTCCACCCAGCGTTCCCCCACGTCTCCTGATAAAAATGATACCTCACTTGTGTGGGTAGGCCTAGCGCCCGCGACAGGAAACGCCCCAAAGCGCAACGTGGACACAGCCAAATTTTTGAAGGAAAACAGAGGTGTTTTTTGCAAAGTGCCTACCTGTAGATTTTGGCCTGTAGCTCAGCCGCCCCCTAGGGAAACCTACCAAACCTGTGCATTTCTGAAAACTAGAGACCTAAGGGAATCCAAGATGGGGTGACTTGTGTGGCTGGGACCAGGTTCTGTTACCCAGAATCCTTTGCAAACCTCAAAATGTGGCTAAAAAAACACATGTTGCTCACATTTCTGTGGCAGAAAGTTCTGGAATCTGAGAGGAGCCACAAATTTCCTTCCACCCAGCGTTCCCCCACGTCTCCCGATAAAAATGATACCTCACTTGTGTGGGTAGGCCTAGCGCCCACGACAGGAAACGCCCCAAAGCGCAACGTGGACACAACCAAATTTTTGAAGGAAAACAGAGGTGTTTTTTGCAAAGTGCCTACCTGTAGATTTTGGCCTGTAGCTCAGCCGCCACCTAGGGAACCTACCAAACCTGTGCATTTCTGAAAACTAGAGACCTAGGGGAATCCAAGATGGGGTGACTTGTGTGGCTGGGACCAGGTTCTGTTACCCAGAATCCTTTGCAAACCTCAAAATGTGGCTAAAAAAACACATGTTCCTCACATTTCTGTGGCAGAAAGTTCTGGAATCTGAGAGGAGCCACAAATTTCCTTCCACCCAGCGTTCCCCCACGTCTCCCGATAAAAATGATACCTCACTTGTGTGGGTAGGCCTAGCGCCCGCGACAGGAAACGCCCCAAAGCGCAACGTGGACACATCACAGAAAACAGACCTGTTTTTAGCAAAGTGCCTACCTGTGGGTTTTGGCCTGTAGCTCAGCCGCCACCTAGGGAAACCTACCAAACCTGTGCATTTCTGAAAACTAGAGACCTATGGGAATCCAAGATGGGGTGACTTGTGTGGCTGGGACCAGGTTCTGTTACCCAGAATCCTTTGCAAACCTCAAAATTTGGCTAAAAAAACACATGTTCCTCACATTTCTGTGGCAGAAACTTCTGGAATCTGAGAGGAGCCACAAATTTCCTTCCACCCAGCGTTCCCCCACGTCTCCCGATAAAAATGATACCTCACTTGTGTGGGTAGGCCTAGCGCCCACGACAGGAAACGCCCCAAAGCGCAACGTGGACACAACCAAATTTTTGAAGGAAAACAGAGGTGTTTTTTGCAAAGTGCCTACCTGTAGATTTTGGCCTGTAGCTCAGCCGCCACCTAGGGAAACCTACCAAACCTGTGCATTTCTGAAAACTAGAGACCTAGGGGAATCCAAGATGGGGTGACTTGTGTGGCTCGGACCAGGTTCTGTTAGCCACAATCCTTTGCAAACCTCAAAATTTGGCTAAAAAAACACATGTTCCTCACATTTCTGTGGCAGAAAGTTCTACAATCTGAGAGGAGCCACAAATTTCCTTCCACCCAGCGTTCCCCCATGTCTCCCGATAAAAATGATACCTCACTTGTGTGGGTAGGCCTAGCGCCCGCGACAGGAAACGCCCCAAAGCGCAACGTGGACACATCACAGAAAATAGACCTGTTTTTAGCAAAGTGCCTACCTGTAGATTTTGGCCTCTAGCTCAGCCGCCACCTTGGGAAACCTACCAAACCTGTGCATTTCTGAAAACTAGAGACCTAGGGGAATCCAAGATGGGGTGACTTGTGTGGCTGGGACCAGGTTCTGTTACCCAGAATCCTTTGCAAACCTCAAAATGTGGCTAAAAAAACACATGTTCCTCACATTTCTGTGGCAGAAAGTTCTGGAATCTGAGAGGAGCCACAAATTTCCTTCCACCCAGCGTTCCCCCACGTCTCCCGATAAAAATGATACCTCACTTGTGTGGGTAGGCCTAGCGCCCACGACAGGAAACGCCCCAAAGCGCAACGTGGACACAACCAAATTTTTGAAGGAAAACAGAGGTGTTTTTTGCAAAGTGCCTACCTGTAGATTTTGGCCTGTAGCTCAGCCGCCACCTAGGGAAACCTACCAAACCTGTGCATTTCTGAAAACTAGAGACCTAGGGGAATCCAAGATGGGGTGACTTGTGTGGCTGGGACCAGGTTCTGTTACCCAGAATCCTTTGCAAACCTCAAAATGTGGCTAAAAAAACACATGTTCCTCACATTTCTGTGGCAGAAAGTTCTGGAATCTGAGAGGAGCCACAAATTTCCTTCCACCCAGCGTTCCCCCACGTCTCCTGATAAAAATGATACCTCACTTGTGTGGGTAGGCCTAGCGCCCGCGACAGGAAACGCCCCAAAGCGCAACGTGGACACAGCCAAATTTTTGAAGGAAAACAGAGGTGTTTTTTGCAAAGTGCCTACCTGTAGATTTTGGCCTGTAGCTCAGCCGCCCCCTAGGGAAACCTACCAAACCTGTGCATTTCTGAAAACTAGAGACCTAAGGGAATCCAAGATGGGGTGACTTGTGTGGCTGGGACCAGGTTCTGTTACCCAGAATCCTTTGCAAACCTCAAAATGTGGCTAAAAAAACACATGTTGCTCACATTTCTGTGGCAGAAAGTTCTGGAATCTGAGAGGAGCCACAAATTTCCTTCCACCCAGCGTTCCCCCACGTCTCCCGATAAAAATGATACCTCACTTGTGTGGGTAGGCCTAGCGCCCACGACAGGAAACGCCCCAAAGCGCAACGTGGACACAACCAAATTTTTGAAGGAAAACAGAGGTGTTTTTTGCAAAGTGCCTACCTGTAGATTTTGGCCTGTAGCTCAGCCGCCACCTAGGGAACCTACCAAACCTGTGCATTTCTGAAAACTAGAGACCTAGGGGAATCCAAGATGGGGTGACTTGTGTGGCTGGGACCAGGTTCTGTTACCCAGAATCCTTTGCAAACCTCAAAATGTGGCTAAAAAAACACATGTTCCTCACATTTCTGTGGCAGAAAGTTCTGGAATCTGAGAGGAGCCACAAATTTCCTTCCACCCAGCGTTCCCCCACGTCTCCCGATAAAAATGATACCTCACTTGTGTGGGTAGGCCTAGCGCCCGCGACAGGAAACGCCCCAAAGCGCAACGTGGACACATCACAGAAAACAGACCTGTTTTTAGCAAAGTGCCTACCTGTGGGTTTTGGCCTGTAGCTCAGCCGCCACCTAGGGAAACCTACCAAACCTGTGCATTTCTGAAAACTAGAGACCTATGGGAATCCAAGATGGGGTGACTTGTGTGGCTGGGACCAGGTTCTGTTACCCAGAATCCTTTGCAAACCTCAAAATTTGGCTAAAAAAACACATGTTCCTCACATTTCTGTGGCAGAAACTTCTGGAATCTGAGAGGAGCCACAAATTTCCTTCCACCCAGCGTTCCCCCACGTCTCCCGATAAAAATGATACCTCACTTGTGTGGGTAGGCCTAGCGCCCACGACAGGAAACGCCCCAAAGCGCAACGTGGACACAACCAAATTTTTGAAGGAAAACAGAGGTGTTTTTTGCAAAGTGCCTACCTGTAGATTTTGGCCTGTAGCTCAGCCGCCACCTAGGGAAACCTACCAAACCTGTGCATTTCTGAAAACTAGAGACCTAGGGGAATCCAAGATGGGGTGACTTGTGTGGCTCGGACCAGGTTCTGTTAGCCACAATCCTTTGCAAACCTCAAAATTTGGCTAAAAAAACACATGTTCCTCACATTTCTGTGGCAGAAAGTTCTACAATCTGAGAGGAGCCACAAATTTCCTTCCACCCAGCGTTCCCCCATGTCTCCCGATAAAAATGATACCTCACTTGTGTGGGTAGGCCTAGCGCCCGCGACAGGAAACGCCCCAAAGCGCAACGTGGACACATCACAGAAAATAGACCTGTTTTTAGCAAAGTGCCTACCTGTAGATTTTGGCCTCTAGCTCAGCCGCCACCTTGGGAAACCTACCAAACCTGTGCATTTCTGAAAACTAGAGACCTAGGGGAATCCAAGATGGGGTGACTTGTGTGGCTGGGACCAGGTTCTGTTACCCAGAATCCTTTGCAAACCTCAAAATGTGGCTAAAAAAACACATGTTCCTCACATTTCTGTGGCAGAAAGTTCTGGAATCTGAGAGGAGCCACAAATTTCCTTCCACCCAGCGTTCCCCCACGTCTCCCGATAAAAATGATACCTCACTTGTGTGGGTAGGCCTAGCGCCCGCGACAGGAAACGCCCCAAAGCGCAACGTGGACACATCACAGAAAACAGACCTGTTTTTAGCAAAGTGCCTACCTGTGGATTTTGGCCTGTAGCTCAGCCGCCACCTAGAGAAACCTACCAAACCTGTGCATTTCTGAAAACTAGAGACCTGGGGAAATCCAAGATGGGGTGACTTGTGTGGCTGGGACCAGGTTCTGTTACCCAGAATCCTTTAAAAACCTCAAAATTTGGCTAAAAAAACACATGTTCCTCACATTTCTGTGGCAGAAAGTTCTGGAATCTGAGAGGAGCCACAAATTTCCTTCCACCCAGCGTTCCCCCACGTCTCCTGATAAAAATGATACCTCACTTGTGTGGGTAGGCCTAGCGCCCGCGACAGGAAACGCCCCAAAGCGCAACGTGGACACAGCCAAATTTTTGAAGGAAAACAGAGGTGTTTTTTGCAAAGTGCCTACCTGTGGATTTTGGCATGTAGCTCAGCCGCCACCTAGGGAAACCTACCAAACCTGTGCATTTCTGAAAACTAGAGACCTAGGGGAATCCAAGATGGGGTGACTTGTGTGGCTGGGACCAGGTTCTGTTACCCAGAATCCTTTGCAAACCTCAAAATGTGGCTAAAAAAACACATGTTCCTCACATTTCTGTGGCAGAAAGTTCTGGAATCTGAGAGGAGCCACAAATTTCCTTCCACCCAGCGTTCCCCCACGTCTCCCGATAAAAATGATACCTCACTTGTGTGGGTAGGCCTAGCGCCCACGTCAGGAAACGCCCCAAAGCGCAACGTGGACACAACCAAATTTTTGAAGGAAAACAGAGGTGTTTTTTGCAAAGTGCCTACCTGTAGATTTTGGCCTGTAGCTCAGCCGCCACCTAGGGAAACCTACCAAACCTGTGCATTTCTGAAAACTAGAGACCTAGGGGAATCCAAGATGGGGTGACTTGTGTGGCTGGGACCAGGTTCTGTTACCCAGAATCCTTTGCAAACCTCAAAATGTGGCTAAAAAAACACATGTTCCTCACATTTCTGTGGCAGAAAGTTCTGGAATCTGAGAGGAGCCACAAATTTCCTTCCACCCAGCGTTCCCCCACGTCTCCCGATACAAATGATACCTCACTTGTGTGGGTAGGCCTAGCGCCCGCGACAGGAAACGCCCCAAAGCGCAACGTGGACACATCACAGAAAACAGACCTGTTTTTAGCAAAGTGCCTACCTGTGGATTTTGGCCTGTAGCTCAGCCGCCACCTAGGGAAACCTACCAAACCTGTGCATTTCTGAAAACTAGAGACCTAGGGGAATCCAAGATGGGGTGACTTGTGTGGCTGGGACCAGGTTCTGTTACCCAGAATCCTTTGCAAACCTCAAAATGTGGCTAAAAAAACACATGTTCCTCACATTTCTGTGGCAGAAAGTTCTGGAATCTGAGAGGAGCCACAAATTTCCTTCCACCCAGCGTTCCCCCACGTCTCCCGATAAAAATGATACCTCACTTGTGTGGGTAGGCCTAGCGCCCGCGACAGGAAACGCCCCAAAGCGCAACGTGGACACATCACAGAAAACAGACCTGTTTTTAGCAAAGTGCCTACCTGTGGATTTTGGCCTGTAGCTCAGCCGCCACCTAGAGAAACCTACCAAACCTGTGCATTTCTGAAAACTAGAGACCTGGGGAAATCCAAGATGGGGTGACTTGTGTGGCTGGGACCAGGTTCTGTTACCCAGAATCCTTTAAAAACCTCAAAATTTGGCTAAAAAAACACATGGTCCTCACATTTCTGTGGCAGAAAATTCTGGAATCTGAGAGGAGCCACAAATTTCCTTCCACCCAGCGTTCCCCCACGTCTCCTGATAAAAATGATACCTCACTTGTGTGGGTAGGCCTAGCGCCCGCGACAGGAAACGCCCCAAAGCGCAACGTGGACACAGCCAAATTTTTGAAGGAAAACAGAGGTGTTTTTTGCAAAGTGCCTACCTGTGGATTTTGGCATGTAGCTCAGCCGCCACCTAGGGAAACCTACCAAACCTGTGCATTTCTGAAAACTAGAGACCTAGGGGAATCCAAGATGGGGTGACTTGTGTGGCTGGGACCAGGTTCTGTTACCCAGAATCCTTTGCAAACCTCAAAATGTGGCTAAAAAAACACATGTTCCTCACATTTCTGTGGCAGAAAGTTCTGGAATCTGAGAGGAGCCACAAATTTCCTTCCACCCAGCGTTCCCCCACGTCTCCCGATAAAAATGATACCTCACTTGTGTGGGTAGGCCTAGCGCCCACGTCAGGAAACGCCCCAAAGCGCAACGTGGACACAACCAAATTTTTGAAGGAAAACAGAGGTGTTTTTTGCAAAGTGCCTACCTGTAGATTTTGGCCTGTAGCTCAGCCGCCACCTAGGGAAACCTACCAAACCTGTGCATTTCTGAAAACTAGAGACCTAGGGGAATCCAAGATGGGGTGACTTGTGTGGCTGGGACCAGGTTCTGTTACCCAGAATCCTTTGCAAACCTCAAAATGTGGCTAAAAAAACACATGTTCCTCACATTTCTGTGGCAGAAAGTTCTGGAATCTGAGAGGAGCCACAAATTTCCTTCCACCCAGCGTTCCCCCACGTCTCCCGATAAAAATGATACCTCACTTGTGTGGGTAGGCCTAGCGCCCGCGACAGGAAACGCCCCAAAGCGCAACGTGGACACATCACAGAAAACAGACCTGTTTTTAGCAAAGTGCCTACCTGTGGATTTTGGCCTGTAGCTCAGCCGCCACCTAGGGAAACCTACCAAACCTGTGCATTTCTGAAAACTAGAGACCTAGGGGAATCCAAGATGGGGTGACTTGTGTGGCTGGGACCAGGTTCTGTTACCCAGAATCCTTTGCAAACCTCAAAATGTGGCTAAAAAAACACATGTTCCTCACATTTCTGTGGCAGAAAGTTCTGGAATCTGAGAGGAGCCACAAATTTCCTTCCACCCAGCGTTCCCCCACGTCTCCCGATAAAAATGATACCTCACTTGTGTGGGTAGGCCTAGCGCCCGCGACAGGAAACGCCCCAAAGCGCAACGTGGACACATCACAGAAAACAGACCTGTTTTTAGCAAAGTGCCTACCTGTGGATTTTGGCCTGTAGCTCAGCCGCCACCTAGAGAAACCTACCAAACCTGTGCATTTCTGAAAACTAGAGACCTGGGGAAATCCAAGATGGGGTGACTTGTGTGGCTGGGACCAGGTTCTGTTACCCAGAATCCTTTAAAAACCTCAAAATTTGGCTAAAAAAACACATGTTCCTCACATTTCTGTGGCAGAAAGTTCTGGAATCTGAGAGGAGCCACAAATTTCCTTCCACCCAGCGTTCCCCCACGTCTCCTGATAAAAATGATACCTCACTTGTGTGGGTAGGCCTAGCGACAGGAAACGCCCCAAAGCGCAACGTGGACACAGCCAAATTTTTGAAGGAAAACAGAGGTGTTTTTTGCAAAGTGCCTACCTGTGGATTTTGGCATGTAGCTCAGCCGCCACCTAGGGAAACCTACCAAACCTGTGCATTTCTGAAAACTAGAGACCTAGGGGAATCCAAGATGGGGTGACTTGTGTGGCTGGGACCAGGTTCTGTTACCCAGAATCCTTTGCAAACCTCAAAATGTGGCTAAAAAAACACATGTTCCTCACATTTCTGTGGCAGAAAGTTCTGGAATCTGAGAGGAGCCACAAATTTCCTTCCACCCAGCGTTCCCCCACGTCTCCCGATAAAAATGATACCCCACTTGTGTGGGTAGGCCTAGCGCCCACGACAGGAAACGCCCCAAAGCGCAACGTGGACACAACCAAATTTTTGAAGGAAAACAGAGGTGTTTTTTGCAAAGTGCCTACCTGTAGATTTTGGCCTGTAGCTCAGCCGCCACCTAGGGAAACCTACCAAACCTGTGCATTTCTGAAAACTAGAGACCTAGGGGAATCCAAGATGGGGTGACTTGTGTGGCTGGGACCAGGTTCTGTTACCCAGAATCCTTTGCAAACCTCAAAATGTGGCTAAAAAAACACATGTTCCTCACATTTCTGTGGCAGAAAGTTCTGGAATCTGAGAGGAGCCACAAATTTCCTTCCACCCAGCGTTCCCCCACGTCTCCCGATAAAAATGATACCTCACTTGTGTGGGTAGGCCTAGCGCCCGCGACAGGAAACGCCCCAAAGCGCAACGTGGACACAACCAAATTTTTGAAGGAAAACAGAGGTGTTTTTTGCAAAGTGCCTACCTGTAGATTTTGGCCTGTAGCTCAGCCGCCACCTAGGGAAACCTACCAAACCTGTGCATTTCTGAAAACTAGAGACCTAGGGGAATCCAAGATTGGGTGACTTGTGTGGCTCGGACCAGGTTCTGTTAGCCAGAATCCTTTGCAAACCTCAAAATTTGGCTAAAAAAACACATGTTCCTCACATTTCTGTGGCAGAAAGTTCTACAATCTGAGAGGAGCCACAAATTTCCTTCCACCCAGCGTTCCCCCATGTCTCCCGATAAAAATGATACCTCACTTGTGTGGGTAGGCCTAGCGCCCGCGACAGGAAACGCCCCAAAGCGCAACGTGGACACATCACAGAAAATAGACCTGTTTTTAGCAAAGTGCCTACCTGTAGATTTTGGCCTCTAGCTCAGCCGCCACCTAGGGAAACCTACCAAACCTGTGCATTTCTGAAAACTAGAGACCTAGGGGAATCCAAGATGGGGTGACTTGTGTGGCTGGGACCAGGTTCTGTTACCCACAATCCTTTGCAAACCTCAAAATTTGGCTAAAAAAACACATGTTCCTCACATTTCTGTGGCAGAAAGTTCTGGAATCTGAGAGGAGCCACAAATTTCCTTCCACCCAGCGTTCCCCCACGTCTCCCGATAAAAATGATACCTCACTTGTGTGGGTAGGCCTAGCGCTCGCGACAGGAAATGGCCCAAAACACAACGTGGACACATCACATTTTTTCATAGAAAACAGTGCCTATGTGTGGATTTTGGCCTCTAGCTCAGCCGGCACCTGGGGAAACCTAGCAAACCAGCGCATTTCTGAAAACTAGAGACCCAGGGGAATCCAAGATGGGGTGACTTGTGTGGCTGGGACCAGGTTCTGTTACCCAGAATCCTTTGCAAACCTCAAAATGTGGCTAAAAAAACACATGTTCCTCACATTTCTGTGGCAGAAAGTTCTGGAATCTGAGAGGAGCCACAAATTTCCTTCCACCCAGCGTTCCCCCACGTCTCCCGATAAAAATGATACCTCACTTGTGTGGGTAGGCCTAGCGCCCACGTCAGGAAACGCCCCAAAGCGCAACGTGGACACATCACAGAAAACAGACCTGTTTTTAGCAAAGTGCCTACCTGTGGATTTTGGCCTGTAGCTCAGCCGCCACCTAGAGAAACCTACCAAACCTGTGCATTTCTGAAAACTAGAGACCTGGGGAAATCCAAGATGGGGTGACTTGTGTGGCTGGGACCAGGTTCTGTTACCCAGAATCCTTTAAAAACCTCAAAATTTGGCTAAAAAAACACATGTTCCTCACATTTCTGTGGCAGAAAGTTCTGGAATCTGAGAGGAGCCACAAATTTCCTTCCACCCAGCGTTCCCCCACGTCTCCTGATAAAAATGATACCTCACTTGTGTGGGTAGGCCTAGCGACAGGAAACGCCCCAAAGCGCAACGTGGACACAGCCAAATTTTTTAAGGAAAACAGAGGTGTTTTTTGCAAAGTGCCTACCTGTGGATTTTGGCATGTAGCTCAGCCGCCACCTAGGGAAACCTACCAAACCTGTGCATTTCTGAAAACTAGAGACCTAGGGGAATCCAAGATGGGGTGACTTGTGTGGCTGGGACCAGGTTCTGTTACCCAGAATCCTTTGCAAACCTCAAAATGTGGCTAAAAAAACACATGTTCCTCACATTTCTGTGGCAGAAAGTTCTGGAATCTGAGAGGAGCCACAAATTTCCTTCCACCCAGCGTTCCCCCACGTCTCCCGATAAAAATGATACCTCACTTGTGTGGGTAGGCCTAGCGCCCACGACAGGAAACGCCCCAAAGCGCAACGTGGACACAACCAAATTTTTGAAGGAAAACAGAGGTGTTTTTTGCAAAGTGCCTACCTGTAGATTTTGGCCTGTAGCTCAGCCGCCACCTAGGGAAACCTACCAAACCTGTGCATTTCTGAAAACTAGAGACCTAGGGGAATCCAAGATGGGGTGACTTGTGTGGCTGGGACCAGGTTCTGTTACCCAGAATCCTTTGCAAACCTCAAAATGTGGCTAAAAAAACACATGTTCCTCACATTTCTGTGGCAGAAAGTTCTGGAATCTGAGAGGAGCCACAAATTTCCTTCCACCCAGCGTTCCCCCACGTCTCCCGATAAAAATGATACCTCACTTGTGTGGGTAGGCCTAGCGCCCGCGACAGGAAACGCCCCAAAGCGCAACGTGGACACAACCAAATTTTTGAAGGAAAACAGAGGTGTTTTTTGCAAAGTGCCTACCTGTAGATTTTGGCCTGTAGCTCAGCCGCCACCTAGGGAAACCTACCAAACCTGTGCATTTCTGAAAACTAGAGACCTAGGGGAATCCAAGATTGGGTGACTTGTGTGGCTCGGACCAGGTTCTGTTAGCCAGAATCCTTTGCAAACCTCAAAATTTGGCTAAAAAAACACATGTTCCTCACATTTCTGTGGCAGAAAGTTCTACAATCTGAGAGGAGCCACAAATTTCCTTCCACCCAGCGTTCCCCCATGTCTCCCGATAAAAATGATACCTCACTTGTGTGGGTAGGCCTAGCGCCCGCGACAGGAAACGCCCCAAAGCGCAACGTGGACACATCACAGAAAATAGACCTGTTTTTAGCAAAGTGCCTACCTGTAGATTTTGGCCTCTAGCTCAGCCGCCACCTAGGGAAACCTACCAAACCTGTGCATTTCTGAAAACTAGAGACCTAGGGGAATCCAAGATGGGGTGACTTGTGTGGCTGGGACCAGGTTCTGTTACCCAGAATCCTTTGCAAACCTCAAAATTTGGCTAAAAAAACACATGTTCCTCACATTTCTGTGGCAGAAAGTTCTGGAATCTGAGAGGAGCCACAAATTTCCTTCCACCCAGCGTTCCCCCACGTCTCCCGATAAAAATGATACCTCACTTCTGTGGGTAGGCCTAGCGCTCGCGACAGGAAATGGCCCAAAACACAACGTGGACACATCACATTTTTTCATAGAAAACAGTGCCTATGTGTGGATTTTGGCCTCTAGCTCAGCCGGCACCTGGGGAAACCTAGCAAACCAGCGCATTTTTGAAAACTAGAGACCTAGGGGAATCCAAGATGGGGTGATTTGCGGGGCTCTGACCAGGTTCTGTTACCCAGAATCCTTGGCAAACATCAAAATCTGGCCAAAAAACACTTTTTCCTCTCATTTCGGTGACAGAAAGTTCTGGAATCTGAGAGGAGCCACAAATTTCCTTCCACCCAGCGTTCCCCCACGTCTCCCGATAAAAATGATACCTCACTTGTGTGGGTAGGCCTAGCGCTCGCGACAGGAAATGGCCCAAAACACAACGTGGACACATCACATTTTTTCATAGAAAACAGTGCCTATGTGTGGATTTTGGCCTCTAGCTCAGCCGGCACCTGGGGAAACCTAGCAAACCAGCGCATTTTTGAAAACTAGAGACCTAGGGGAATCCAAGATGGGGTGATTTGCGGGGCTCTGACCAGGTTCTGTTACCCAGAATCCTTTGCAAACATCAAAATCTGGCCAAAAAACACTTTTTCCTCTCATTTCGGTGACAGAAAGTTCTGGAATCTGAGAGGAGCCACAAATTTCCTTCCACCCAGCATTCCCCTAAGTCTCTCCATAAAAATGGTACCTCACTTGTGTGGGTAGGCCTATCGCCCACGAAAGGAAATGGCCCAAAACACAGCGTGGACACAACATATTTTTTCACAGAAAACAGAGGTTTTTTTTGCAAAGTGCCTACATGTGGATTTTGGCCTCTAGCTCAGCCGGCCCCAAACCCCCCCACCCCCCCACCTCGGAGCGACACTTGCCTACTGGGTCGCTCCCCCTGCGTGACATTGGCGCCAAAAAACGAATCCCCGGTGCCTAGTGGTTGCAGATTGACCTAAAATCGACCAATCTGCCCCCAAGAGGGGCAGAAATGGTCTAAACACAGTTTGCCCCCCAGGGGAGCGACCCTTGTCTGATGGGTCGCTCCCCATCTCTAAAAAAACAAACAAACTAAAAAAAAAACACTAAAAAAAAATTTGCCCTGGCAACAAGAGGTTTCTGCCCCCCCTTGGGGCCGAAATGGCCTAAAATAAATTTGCCCCCGAACAACCCCCTGCCCCCCCCCCCACCCCCCCCCGGAGTGACCCTTGTCTACGGGGTCGCTCCCCCTGCGTGACATTGGCGCCAAAAAACAAATCCCCGGTGCCTAGTGGTTTCTGCCCCCTTGGGGCAGATTGACCTAAAATCGACCAATCTGCCCCCAAGGGGGGCAGAAATGGTCTAAACACAATTTGCCCCCCAGGGGAGCGACCCTTGCCTGATGGGTCGCTCCCCATCTCTAAAAAAAAAAAAAAAAACCAAAAAAAAACACAAAAAAAAAAATTGCCCTGGCAACAAGAGGTTTCTGCCCCCCCTGGGGGCAGATCGGCCTAATAATAGGCCGATCTGCCCCCAGGGGGGGCAGAAATGGCCTAAAATAAATTTGCCCCCTGACCCCCCCCCCCCCCTCCCCCTCCGGAGCAACCATTGCCTACGGGGTCGCTCCCCCTGCGTGACATTGGCGCCAAAAAACAAATCCCGGTGCCTAGTGGTTTCTGCCCCCTTGGGGCAGATTGACCTAAAATCGACCAATCTGCCCCCAAGGGGGGCAGAAATGGTCTAAATACAATTTGCCCCCCAGGGGAGCGACCCTTGCCTGATGGGTCGCTGCCCATCTCTAAAAAAAAAAAAAACACAAAAAAAAACACAAAAAACAAAATTGCCCTGGCGCCTAGAGGTTTCTGCCCCCCCTGGGGGTAGATCGGCCTAATACCAATAGGCCGATCTGCCCCCAGGGGGGGCAGAGATGGCCTAAAATAATTTTGCCCCCCCCCCAACCCCCCGGGGAGCGACCCTTGACTACAAGGTCGCTCCCCTTGTGTGACGGCGCCAAAAAAAGATCCCTGGTGCCTAGTGGTTTCTGCCCCCCTTGGGGGCAGATTGACCTAAAATCAGCCGATCTGCCCCCAAAGCGGGCAGAAATGGCCTAAATACATTTTGCCCCTCCAGGGGAGCGACCCTTGTCCAAGGGGGTCGCTCCCCATCTGTAAAACAGAAAAACCAAAAATCCCTGGTGCCTAGTGGTTTCTGCCCCCCTTGGGGGCAGATCAGCCGAATCAAAATAGGCTGATCTACCCCCCCCAGGGGGGCAGAAATGGCCTAAAATAATCCCCCACCCCCCAGGGAGCGACCCTTGCCTAAGGGGTCGCTCCCCTTGCGTGAAATTCACGCAAAAAAAAAACTCCCTGGTGTCTAATGGTTTCTGCCCCCCTTGGGGGCAGATTGGCCTCATCAAAATAGGCCAATCTGCCCCCAAGGGGGGCAGAAATGGCCTAAATATAATTTGCCCCCTAGGGGAGCGATCCTTGCCTAAGGGGTCGCTCCCCACCTAAAAAAAAAAGAAAACATAACAAAAAGAAAAAAAAAAAAAAAGATCCCTGGTGCCTAGAGGTTTCTGCCCCCCCTGGGGGCAGATCGGCCTAATAATAGGCGGCTTTTGAAACCTGTGAGAGACTTCAAAGGGAAGGAAATACATTTCCTTCCCTTTGAAGCCTCTCGGGGCCTCCCCCATGGGATTGAAAAAGAAATGCAAAAGCATTTCTTTTTCAATCGCGCTGGAAGCTCTGCTTCCAGCGCGATGGGGGAGACCCTGTGACTAATCAGCGCGCGCTCGCGCGCTGACGTCACAGGGGGGGTTGGGGGGGTCGGGGGTGGAAGGGGAAGGGCTTCCCCTTCCATCCCTGACTTGGGGGGGTGGGGGGGAACCCCACAGAGGGAGCGCTAGCGCTCCCTCTGGGCTCTGTGCACAGGACGTAATGGTTACGTCCTGGGCACAGCAGCACTGTGCCTCAGGACGTAACCATTACGTCCTGGGCACAGAAGGGGTTAAAGAGAAGAGGAAGGGGGCAGGACTGACGAAAAGTAAAATATGAAATGGTGGTGAGGGGGCAGGGCGGGCACAGGGTCATGCCGAAAAGTAGAAACCTGTGGCCAGTGTAAGAACATTCACCACTGGAAGAAGTACTTGGTCCAAGCTCAACAGACTCGACTCGACTCGAAGCGTAGGAGGAAGTATGGAGCCGAGGAGGAGCTGCTGACCAATAGGAAGGCTGGAATGGAAAGTGATGTGGGAGCCAACCAATGGGAAGTATAGATAAGTAATGGGCAGGCTCTAAGCTCCTTTTCAGATTTTTTTTTTATTCACTAAATATGAAGCAAGACAAAGTAGATCCTGATGTCCCAGACCACAATGTATGGTCTGAAGAGTGGTGGTCACTGCCAGTGGAAGCAGTTTAGTGGCCACAGTCCTCGAGGGCTGTGTTAGAGCAGGTGAGGGCTCTGGAGTGTGCTGGGAGGAGGGAGAGTTAACTTTTCTATGACTTGTTCGTACTAGGGGACAGGAGGGTGGAAAATTCTCACACTCCAAAGGACACTATTGCTGTGAACATTATGGTGTCCTCAGAGGTGGCTGCACGGTGATTGGCTTCTGTGAATAAGGTTGAGACTTTTTGCACATGCATTCACTTGGTGCCTACGGACATAGGAGGCTGGACACAACATATTTGTAAAGACAATTATACTAGTTTTGGTAATAGGTGATTCTCACAGGGAAGAAACTCAGGGTCACATGGCAAGAAATCAGTGTTAGGATGGCACATTCTTGATGTTATGTACTTTGAAGAGTACCTCATATCCCAGCTCTTAAGGGACCATAAACACTGACCTGGGCATTATCTCCTTGGTTTTCCAAGGAGTCCTCCATCTAACACTGCCATCCGCCAGCCTGCCAAGAGAGGGGAACAACGTATTGTATTAAGACCCTCAGCTATGAAAAGTGCAGTTTTGTGTATCAACAAACCCAGAAAGTTGATCCTTTTTTGATGAAAATGAAAATTAAAAACTGCAGAAAGTACAAAGTCCCTCGACACACCACCATCCTGATGAAACTCCACTACTCCCTGTCGCCATCACAATATGTATGCCTGCCTACAGAGGCGGCTCCTTCGTTACGGCGAAAGAGCATCCCCCGTGGCTGAGCCAGCAGCAGAAAAATAAAACAATAGTTCACTATCATTTTATTTTTCTGCTGCTGGCTTAGCCTGCAGCGCAGGGAGGGGCAGGGCGGGGCTGGGCCACGGAGGAGGGAGGAGGAATGGGGTGCACCTAAGTGCGCATGTGTGTTTGGCCGGTTGCCTCAGGCTGGGCAAGCACACATACGCACTTAGGTTTCTCTAGCCTGGCTGCGTTTAACAGCCAGGCTGGAGAAACTGCACAGACCCCAGGGTAGTGCCTGAGCGTCAGTCCAAGCCACTCAGACCAATCCTGACACTGCTTTCATGCTAGGTTCAGCATGAAAGTAGCACCAGGATTGCTGGGGAGCCTGTTCTGGTGTCCCAGTGAATGCTGGGACACCACATCTACTGGACAGGAGCGAGGCAGCAGGAGACGGTGGGAGACGGCAGTTCAAGGTAAGTTTATTTTTTAATATTTTGTTTTTATTTTCCCCCGTCCCCTCCTCCCCATCCCTCCCCTTGAGATTTGCAGAGGCCGCTGCTGCCTGCCTAACTTGCTGATAAGCTTCCCATCTCTGGTTGGTCTTACAATACCTGCAGTCAGTAAGTCAGGACACCTTGAGACTGGAAACAAAGAAGTGTAAACACGGTAACAGGTGTTTTGCATCTATGCATACAGGATCTGGAACAACATCCTCTGATCCATTATGACAGTCCCTACTATGCGTCAATTCAGGAAACAGTTGAAGACACACCTCTTTAAAGGGCACTACATCGTAATTCAGCAACAGTCTACAAAAAAGCTACCTCTCAAATCACCTGTTGACTGTTTCCCTGCCTTTGACCCTTTAGAGCACTGTTTTGCCTTTAGCTTGGTTAGCAATATACAAATACCAGATACATACACACCTACATATAGTGTACATATAATATACTGTCTTACAGACTGACCTTCCTATACTAGTATAATTTTCATCCTTTACTTCTCTTCAGAGGTCACGCTGGATACTGTGCTTATATTTTATGGGAGAATTTGACATTTAAGCGCATCTCATTGTGTATTTTTGGTGTTGAATTTTGTCGCCGTTTATTATTGACAGAACATAGAGCCGTGACAGGAGGCAGGCTGTCTATGGTGTCAAGTGTAAAGAGCACAGGGTGTAAAGTGCTTAAGGGTTTAAGGTGCTCAGTGCAATAAGTCCAAAGTGCAAAGTGTAAAATTTAGAAATGCTAAAATGGCACAGCCTAGTTCAAACAGCAGACACTGACACAAATCTGGCATTCCATTTGGATTGCCACAGTGGCTTGCACACTTACACATCTCTTCTGCACATGCTGCAAGCCAGTTTTTAGGTCAAGCCTAGGTAGCGTGCATGCGATGTCTGGAAGACCTGTTGTATTGAATAAAGGACTCTGCACCCGCCTGCTGCTTATCATTGGTTTAGTCCAGTTTCACTCTCCTCTGCTGCCTCATAAGTGGTTCACGCAGCGATACGTCACTTCCATTTTTCGCAGACTACAGTTCCCTTCCACTTGCTTTCTTCATCTGCTATTGGGCGAACTCTTTTTTGTGTGTAATTGTTGAAATGCAGCCTGCCCCGCGTTATCTTTAAGTATGGTGGCCGCACCTTTCGCTCTGCAGGGCACAGCTCGTTTACAACCAGCCTGCAACGTTTTCACTTTATCGCTTATTTCCACTCCCAATAACACTTTATTTTTTGCAGCTACATATAGCGCAAACTCAACTTGTAGTCATAACCGATACTCAAACCTACTTCATTAAAAGCCAAAGCCAGCAGCTCTGGCCTTTATGCCACATCCTTTCCTCACTGTTTCTGCTTTTCAAATCCCCTCCCACCTGCCACTTCTCCATATTGCAGACCCCTGTCCCCGTCCCCTTGCCGCACTTGTTGACAGCCCTGGACTAATGGCCCTGCCACTTATTTTGTAAGTCTCCTCTTTCTTCTCCCCTAGGACTCCCCTTCCTGTATAATTTCCTCCTTCTCATCCCCCTCTTTATTGTCTCGAGAGAAGGAAAAAAGAGCACTATGACCCTGACCGCTTTGCAGCACTTTTTTTTTTTTAATCATCCGGTTATGCACACCCACCCACTCCCCAGTTACCCCCATTACCCACCCTCCCCTGATTGACAAAGCCAGGCCTATTGGCTTTGACAAAACTTGTTTAAAATGTATATGTGCCTTGCTTCTGCTCACTGCATTTGTCAATTATTTGAACTGGAATGAAAGCGGACCAACCAGAGGCTGCTATGTAAAATGTAAACAATAGCAAAGTTCTGCTCAGGACAACATTCTATATAAAGGTCCATCGTGGGTGAAATGAGTGAGTGTATCTTGAAGGCAGTGACTTTCCCAAGCTATTTTTGAAGCTTTGATACACTTCCTGATAAGGGCAATCAAAAACAAGATGCACAAATATTTCGGCGGAAGGGAAATTACAATAAATCAACGTGCCATTATGAATTTACTGCCTATATTCCTTGCAATTCAAACATGGTTGTTTTTACAGTGGTATGTGTCTGACTTTGGAGGAAACAGGACAGAGAGGTGGTTCTTACTAAATATGCCTGTTCTTCCTCTCTTTCTGCTCTTATCTTCAGCCTGCTAAATATACTATTTCCTGTTCTGTGAGTGTCTGTGTTATTCCACTAGTTACAACAAATATGCTGCAAGATTATTTCTTGGGGTTGGGACTGCTGGCGAAACCAAGCAAATGTATTACACACGTTCAATAGAGATCCCCCTTTAATCTGTGCAACCAAGTGGCCTTTAGTGTGTCAATAACACAATTATTTTGTAAGGGTCACAATTAGGGTGGCCTCATAGCCCCAGACATAAACAGTGTAGGTCCCTGACTGTGATGCTAAACATTTGCTGGGAAGCAGGATGCAAAATTGACTCATTAAATAAAATGAACTGTAGTGCATGAAACGAGTGAAGTGTTGCTGAAATGTGGGGCTAATGGATAGACAATCATTCCCAAATGGAATGAGGAATCTGACAATAATTATTTAGGTTTTTCCATCTAACATGTAAAGGAGCAATAGGTCAAACAGTGTTCGATAATTTATTTCTGATAACAGTATTCATTTTCACTCAGTTCCACAAAATGCATACTTTTAAATGAGGTACCCAACAGAGATGTTTTTGCCCCAGTATGGAAAGGCAAGTTCAGTCACCAGCTATGTCACTTGAACCAAGCATATTGGTATGTATGGGTACTTACTATACCTAGTGGATCAGCAGTTTCAGAACGGCCTCCAGAGACTTAAATGGAAACACAGGACTGTCAGCTAACATTTTACTGTCCCCATCCACAATCTCACCTGCCTCCCCAGGCAATGCTCAGCGGTGGCTCCTCAGTTAGGGCGGAGGAGCCTCGCCATCGCCCTATCCCCCCTGGCCAGCAGTAGCCGCTGCAAATCCTTTAACAAACAAAATGATAATAAACCAGGTTTATTATCATTTTGTTTGTTAAAGGGGCAGGGCATTATATGGGAATTATATGTTGAGCAGGCGGGCCTTACTGGAGTTAAAAGAAGATCTAAACACAATTGTGGGTAGAAAACTTCAGCAGAGTCAGACAATACTCACTCTTGAGCAGGTGATGTTCTCCTTGTAACTTCTGGCCTAAGGGAGTTACCTGGGCATATCTGCTGTGGCAGGCGGGGTTTCACACTAAGTACACTTTCCAGTGTTTTTAGATCTCTCCTTGATGCCCTGTTGTCCAGAATACATGTTCACATGTCCTTCCCACATGCACAGCACGCATTGCAGGACAGTAAGGTTGGATTTTACTACCTAGCACAGTGTTCTACCATTATGCCCAGTACCACCATTTGGCAAGATGGGAGCTTGGAGATAAATGTTTGTTAGGTAAAATATTACACTGTGTCCCTTGGGCGTTATATCTCCTGATATATCATGTCTATTCTGCATCCCCTTCCCTTTACAACTCTTGTAGCATCAGGACTGTGGGTGCCTGTCGGGGATGGTGTGATCTTCATCCCCAAGATTTTCAGGGTGCTAGCCTCTCCTAGTTGCAATATTTTGCAAGAATGTGCAACAGGCAATAATTGTGCAGCATGCCCTTGTGCATTCAACACCCAATTCTGTGGAGTCAACTCAATCCTTCTTTAAGTAGGCTACATGTACAATCCTCAAGTGACAGTGTATTTATGAGCAGTGTTGTACATCATTTCCCTTGGTAACTCTGAATGAAGGTATGGGGTTAGAAGCTAAGGCAGAATTAAAACAAAATCCTAGCAATTACTAGCAAACACTTTAAGTTAATAACTACTCACATTAGCCACCCACGAGGAAGACGTTTACAATGTTTCACAATGTTTCACTATCTAACACATATATCTGGTCATGTTGAAGAAAGTAACAAAACTTCAAGGAGCATTGCCTTCTACTTATTGTTGATATGAATGTTTTCCTCACTCTCTTTTTCTGCTCCACATTCAGCAAACTCAGCATCCTCTCTGCAAACGTACCAACAACTGCCCCATCATCAGTCCTGCAGCCTGCTCAACACACATGATGCATCAGGCTCAAACATATTGCTAAGACTTGTGGTGCCTTCACTTTCTGCAGGCCGTGGATGCCTGCCCTTCGGTACCTGCTTCTAAACCCTCTTCCACAGTTCTTTGTAAGCAACCACCTTTTTTCCAATGACACACATTGCCTTTAATTGATTTGTTAGTGTAGCAAGCGTGGAACCCTCCAATTGATGGAATTTGCTCGGTAATGTGGTGGCTTTTTCATCAATTACACCACGTTGAGGCCCTGCCTTAATACCAACTCTATGTTTTAGACCATGGAAAAATGATCTTAATATTCCCTGCACTGCTGACTGATGTGGGAAACACTGTTTTCCCAGTGTGCCTGCTTTTCAAATCAATCACTGTGACGTTGGTGATGATTCTCGTCATAAAAGGTGGGAGAGACTGGGCTCTCCCACATCATCTTCTTCAAACACCATGCCACTGTCTTATTCCTCAAGATTAGATGTTTCAGCTGCTGAAAAAAACTGTGCAATCCTGTAACTCAGTGTCATATGATTTTTACATTTTCACAGGGCCACCTCTGACATCAGTATTGTTAAGTCTGTAAGGCTTGCCATTAACCACTGAAGTTATAGTTTACTGCTTGTAATAATGTAAGGACAGCTGTAAATCTACAACCAATGTTTGTCCTTTTGTTATTTGTGCTTTGTATACTTACATATTTTTATTTCGATCATTTAATGGTCTAAAGTGTCATATCACATTTGCCTCTCAGGTTTCTATTTTGTTTTTACGCGTAAGCAGTTCAGGACGTCGTCGCATCATCTGCATCAAGTAGAAGATGCTGAGAGGCCTGAATGCATGGTCAGCTTTACTCGGCCACAGCTTCCCCTCATACATTTCAAGATAAGTGCAGAGGCTAGATGCTGTCCGGCTCATCACTTGTTGATACGGGCTACTGTGAATCAAAAAAACAAGTGATGTGCTAACTAAAACGTTAAAATGTGCATACAAAAAGTCCATATTTACTTTGTGGAATGCGTTTTTCTGGAAAAAAAATGAAAAAATGTGGATAAGGTATGAAGGC
Organism: Pleurodeles waltl; assembly: GCF_031143425.1. NCBI lineage: Eukaryota > Metazoa > Chordata > Amphibia > Caudata > Salamandridae > Pleurodeles > Pleurodeles waltl. The sequence goes on along the minus strand of NC_090440.1, from coordinate 90,803,389 downwards.
AAGTGAAGCTAAAGCCGTTCTCATGCAGAGCTCACCAATGCAAATGGCCCCTGATCCTGGATGTACTCCACTGAAGACCAGGCTGAACTAGCTTCTAGAACTCCTAGCCAAAATAAAATCATTACGATCTTTATCATACTTACAAATACAACACAATCAGCACGATTTCTGTACAGCAGAAATAGATTAAAATGTATAAATTGTCATAACCTAAACCAATTATGAGAAACTTCTTGAATTATAATCCCACACATTACATTAACCCCTACCTAGACCGTACACAAATGTGCCTAAGGCATGTCATAAATAAAACACCTTTTTAATTATCCTCCATCAATTACAAATTAAAACTCTATTTTCAATGTGAGAAGTGTTATTAAAACACATAAAGTCAGTGGCAAATTGAAGGCTCTTGCTTAGGGGGGATGTTAACTCAACTGTGATTGCCAAGTTCTTATAAAGAAGAAGCCGACTGATGAGTGACTTTCATCCAGGGTAGAGCAGACAGATAGAAGAAAGAGGCCCCAGTGATCAACTCTACAACCACCGAGCATGGCATAAACTAAATCAAGTTATTGCCTCCTGTACAATAACTTTAGATAATATTGGTGAATGGCCATTGCACTATTGCTCCAGAAGTGGTTGCAGGGAATGAAAAGGTGCTGTCTAGCAGAAGACCCATCCATAGAACCAGAGGGTGTCTAATGAAGCATCCTAATAATTGGTGCTAGTAGTGGGTGCATTCTAAATCCCTAGGAAACAGAATGTATAGTTATGTGGGCAAATACACTGTTCTTAATGTACCAATCATTCTGTTGTACAAGTATCACATGACATTGTTTCGTCTGATGTGGCTTGTAATTTATATTGTATTACTTCTCGGTGAGATTGACTGCTTGTGTTTTATCAAAATAAATAAAAGATAACTAGATTGACAAATCTATATTTTGACATGGATGGACCACTCTATAACCCCTCTCTACTCACCAAAAGTACTGCCTACTACCAGAAGATTTTGAACAAGGCCAGTTTCTGGAGAAGCTACCCTCCAACATCTCCAGAGCCCAAAAACAGTCTTCACTCTCCAAATAAGAAAAAAAAAATCCTTCATTCACGACAGGCAATATATGGTTCAAACTAGATTTGGCAATCATTAGGAGAACAGGCAGAAACAATCTAGTATGATGTGCAATGGTGAATTGCCTCATTCATCCATGCAGTCTGGTGGATCTCTTCATTCAACCGTTTAGTCATAATCTTGTTGAACACATTGGTCATATTCACCAAAGTTGTGCTGTTGTTATATTTTGCACTATGCATGTTATGAAAGGCATACGAACCCTAAAGCATATGTGGTAAGGCTATTTCTGATGACATGTGCACGTTACATATAAGTCAGGCCTAACTGTAACATAAGCATGACCATGCTATTCCTTCTTTTTTTCTGTATGTGTGTATGTAAATGGCCTGGGACCGAGAAAATGAATATTTTGAACAGTAATAAAAGATACCTGAGAGTGCAAGATCAATCGATCCACTTCTAAACAGGCTAACATTAATTGCACTCACAAAAATAACAAAAATATAACAAAGTGGAAATCTTTCATTCTGATTGTTAGAAATGGGGTCTTTGGTTGGCGGTCAGGTTACCCCCTGTCCAAGCAAGGACCATCACTCTAGTCAGGGTAAGTAACACACAGTCTAAATGATCCTGTGCCCACCCTCTGGTAGCTTAGCACTGAGCAGTCAGGCTGAACTTAGAAGGCAATGTGTAAAGTATTTTTGCAATAAATCATGCAATAACACAGTATAGCACCACAAAAATACACCACACAGCATTTAGAAAAATATATAATATTTATCTGATAAGATACAGGTCAAACCGATTAAAATGCAATACGTATATGTTAAGATATCACTGTAAAAGTGATGTAAAGTGTCTTTAGTCTCTTACAATCAATAATTGTCTCTTTCAAGCATAAAGTACCTGGTTTGCGTTCAAAATCTCTGCAAAGAACCACAGAGGAGGAGATGTGTGGAAAACAGGGAGGTGTGCGTAGATTTCTCAGGCCGCACACAGCGATGCGTCATTTAGTTTTCATGCAGGTACAGCTGTGCATTGATTTCCGGCACTCTGTCGTGGATCCACTTCGGGTTGCGGGGTTTTTGGACGCCCCGGGGATGATGCGTGGATTTCTGGCGCTGACAGGACAAAGTCCCAGGGGCTGTGTCAATCCAGTGGGTGGTGCGTGGAAATTTCTACCGCAAGGCAGGTGCTGCGTCGATTCCTCTCTGGAAGTCGGGCTGCGTTGTTCCGGCTCGGCTGTGCATCGATACAGTGGCCCACGTCGAATTTCCAGTCACTACGCTGCCGCTGCATCAATCTTCATTTTGCGAAGTTGGGCTGCGTCTTTTCGGTTTGGCGTGCAGTGAATTTTTCATCGCATTGCAGGCTGTGCATCGTTTCTGGCAGACTGTGCGTCGATTTTCACTGCACAAAGAGTCCTTCTTGTAGAGATGAAGTCTTTTTGGTCCTGAGACTTCAGGTAACAGGAGGCACGCTCTATCCATGCCCTTGGAGAGCACTTCTCACCACAGCCAGAGAGCAGTAAGGCAGCAGGGCAACAGCAAATCAGCAGTCCTTCATAGAAAGCAGTCAGGTGAGTCCTTTGGGCAGCCAGGCAGTTCTTCTTGGCAGGATGCAGGTTCTGGTTCAGGTTCTATTCTCCAGGAAGTGTCTGAGTTGGTAGGGGCAGAGGCCCTGTTTAAATACCCAAATGTGCCTTTGAAGTAGGGGAGACTTCAAAGAGTGGCTTCAGAAGTGCACAGGATCCCCTTTCAGTTCAATCCTGTCTGCCAGGGTCCCAGTAGGGGGTGTAGCAGCCCTTTGTGTGAGGGCAGGCTACTGTCCTTTGACATGTAAGTGTCAGGCCCTCCACCCTCCCAGCCCAGGAAGACCCATTCAAAATGCAGATGTATGCAAGTGAGGCTGAGTATCCTGTGTGTGTGGGGTGTGTTTGAGTGAATGCACAAGGAAGCTGTCAACTGAACCCAGCCAGACGTGGATTGTAAGGCACAGAAGGACTTAAGAGCAGAGAAATGCTCACTTTCTAAAAGTGGCATTCTAAAATAGTAATATTAAATCCAACTTAACCCTTCAGCGGGATTTTGTATCACCATCTTGGCCATACTAAATATGACCTTCCTACTCCTTTCCGATCAGCAGCTACCACTCAAACAGTATATGAGGGTATCCCCAATGTTAGCCTATGAAGGGAGCAGGCTTCACAGCAGTCTTAAAATGAATGTAGTAGTTGTACACTACCAGGACATGTAAACTACACAGGTACATGTCCTGCCTTTTGTCTACACAGCATCCTGCCCTATGGGTTACCTAAGGCATACCTTAGGGGTGTCTTATATGTAGAAAAAGGGGAGTTTTAGGCTTGGTAAGTACTTTTAAATTCCAAGTCGAATTGGCAGTAAAACTGCACATGCAGACCTTGCAATGGCAGGCCTGAGACAAGGTTAAGGAGCTACTTAAGTGGGTGGCACAATCAGTGCTGCAGGCCCTGGGCACAGATGGTGCATTTTACTAGGGACTTATAAGTAAATTAAATAATCCAGTTGGGTATGATCCAATGTTATCATGTTTAAAGGGAGAGAGCATATGCACTTTAGCACTGGTTGGCAGTGGTTAGCAGTGGTAAAGTGTACAGAGTTTTAAAACCAGCAAACACAGTATCTATAAAATGGAGGGAGGCAGGCAAAAGATTAGGGGTGACCACCCTAAGACTGTCAGGTCTAACACTGATGTTTAGAAAGCTACATGTACTGAGCAACACTGTGAAATCGTTGAGCTGACCAATGAGCTGACCAATGAGCTAAGGTGGAAGGAAGCGTGTTTTGATACAATTGGTTGCCTTTCCAATAGGTCCCAAACTGAGGTATTCTTCACACAGTGATGCAGATGCAAGGAGCAGCAGAATCGCTCCCACTCCTCCTCCTCCAAAGGAAATTGCTGGGAGAAACTGGGAGAAAGGTATAAAGATACTAAAGAATATGGAAGGGGCAGTAATGAAGACTGGTTGCTTGGCGAGAATGCCGGTGAGCCGATATTGAACTGTAGCCCTGAATGCTTCTTAGAGATATGCAGGAATAATATTTTTCTTGATATAAAGTAGTGAGGGGAAGTACTAATCATTCAGCCAATACCATATTTAAGAGGCTGACAATAATACAAATATAAAATTAGTTAGAGGTTAGACTAATTTTTACAAACAGTAGGTATGTATGACATAAGATATTTGGGTTTTTTGTAATATTTGTCTTGTTTTATATTATGACTGCTGAGTTAATAATTATTCTTATTATTCTGATACATAAAGTGTGAGTTGATTGTACATAATATATACCCTAGGATTATAAAACCAATTGCTCTATATGTCTACTGCTTTCAGGAATCAAGGTGAGGAAGTGCACAACTGCAAATAACCCCTGCAATATTAGCAGTAACACTATGATCAGCATGATGATCCACAGTAAATGGAAAACACTCTGGTAGCAATCTAGAAATAGGACAACAGTGGTATAAGATACCTGGCACTAAACCAGTAGCAAACAGAGAACCAGTGGTGATGATGAACAACTGTAGATTGTGTTGGTACTTTATCTAATTCAAAGTAAGCATATTTTTCACTAAGTATTATTTCTTGCAAAGGCCTCATTACATTTGATGTTGGCTCATTTGGTGGTTCACAGTAAATCACAGTAAATCACAGAAGTACAGGGAACTGATAGGATTGGTGAAATTGCAGCTTTTGGCTCTTATGTGGAAGTTGGTAATTAGTGTAAAGCTGGAGATGTACTAAACTATACAGTCCCCAGATTGGGACTTGAGATTTCAGCATAGCTACTCTCTTCATGGTGTAGTTCCTTAAGAGTAGGGAATGGTTGTAAGGCTCTACTCCGAAGATATTTTGGCATCACTGGGCGTCTCCTGAACAGATTTGGCCACATAATGTTTTTTAATGTGGATGATGGACCCCTTCCTGTTTTGTTTTGAACCGAGCACTTGAGGCATGATTATAAGTTGCATGCCTTTCACACCAAGAGCTAGAACAGGTGGTATGTAAGATGGGCCAAACACCTGTCAGTAGCTTTAGGAATCTTATCTTTGCTGATGGTAGAATGATAATACTTCAGAGTAGATAGCTTGTTTCTGATCTCTTGCAAAACCGTCGGATGTTGGCTCAGGTCCATTTTGTCCTTCCACTACCTTTCCAGAACAATCAAGATCGGCCCATACATCGATCTTCCAAAGAGCATCTCATATAGAGTGTGCCCACCTAATACTACACTTAACTAGTTATCTAATGCTCTGTGAACTCCATAAAGATTATGTAGCCAACTTAGGGCCTGATTACATCATGGCGGATGGAATACTCCGTCATAAATGTGATGGATAGCCTGTCCTCAGTATTACGATCTCCGTAGGATATAATGGGATCGTAATACAGCTGACTGGATTTCTGTCATGTTTGTGATGGAGTATTCTCCTTCGCCAAGACCAAAATCAGGCCCAAAAGGCCTGATTTAGAACTTGGCGGACGGGTTACTCCATCACCACGGTGACGAATGTCCGTCCACCAGAATCTGAATCCCATTATATTCATTGGGATTTAGATTTTGGCAGACGGGACATCCGTCACCGTTGTGATGGCGTAACCTGTCTGCCAAGTTAATGTCATTGGTCAAGGCTTACTTAAGCATACCTCTGCCACGCTCTACTTTCACTGCGCTTTGCATGAAAATTGCGAGTATTGCAGACATACTGTCAGAGCAGATAGAATCACTGAAGGTCTTTGCGGCAAACAAAGGACCATTATCTGAATGAAAGGTATGAACTGCACCCATTGCTACTAGGCATGGCAAGTCTTTCCTAACTGCTTGAGCATCAGCATTCCTTTGGAGTGCATAATTTCTTCCTAAAGCATCAAATCGTTCTCTAACATTGCGAGTGGTCCTAGAAAACCAAATTAAAAACTTGGAGAGCCAATAAAGAATACCTTGAGGCAATATTAATTCTGAGATCCCTCTGAAAATAACAAAGAGCTCACTTGAAATTTAAGGTTGACCTGCCCAGATACCTTCCTGATATTATGGAACGTTTGGGTGTGGACAGATCCATTATCAACCCCAATAGGGAAATTTATAGTAACTCCAATGCACCAGTAAGGTTTGGGTTGAAGGGAGAAGACTGTGAGGCGTTTGGAGTGAGCAGGGTGTAAGACAAGTGTGTGTACTTGCACCATTCCTCTTCTCTCTTTATATTACCTATTTGGAGAGGAAGTTGGTGTTAATGTGCAGGGACATGCCCCGGTTTGGACATCATCCCATACTGGCATTGCTGTAAGTGGATGTTGCTGTCCTAATGGTCCACACCTCTGTAGCTCTTCAGCGTCTACTGGAAGCTTTCTGCACCTTTAAGGAGGGGTTAGGACTGAAGATCAACACAAGCAAGACCTTCGCAATGTATTTTGGTCAAAAAAGCAGTTTGAATCCAAGCCTCCAGTTACATGCCAATCCATTAAAACATAAGGGCATTTTTAGCTAGCTAAGGGTTACCTTTAACTGTAGAGGCTCATGGCTTCCCCCGCTGGAAATAAGCTATTGACAAGGGTAAGGAGCACTAATGCCCTCATTTATTTTGCAGCCAAAACTGGATATAAGATCAAGTGCACATATGCTGACAACCTACAGGTCAAAATGCACTAGCCTGGCATCTTGTGGGTAAGGGGTATGGGGATTCCAGACAGTTCCGTAATTACAAGTAACTGAAAATAACTTAATTTGCCGCTTGCTCTCTCCCCCCAAGTACTTCCAACTTAAGTTGTCACAGGGAGTTAGGATTATAATGCTCTGGCACAGGGTCTGATCTAATGATACTCTCTCACTGAATAGAATGATAATCGAGGATTGTCTGTCACTGGCTCATGGACTAGAGCAGGGGTCTCCAACCTTGTGTGCAGTAACAGCTACTTCTGATCAGTGAAAATCATTATGAGCTACTGAATGCTAAACAACTTGTGCATTATCAATAGCACCCATGGCAAGTTTCATTGCCTTTAAGCCTAATATCCATAGAGACCGATACTATGGTTTGAAAAAAATACTTTGACTAGAGGCACTATGACAGAACTGCCATGTGTCAGTGACAGCATGGTCTTTGGGGGATGTATGAACATGTGTGCAAATGAATGGGATATATGAGTATAGGTGACTAAGGGGATCATTACGAGTTTGGTGGTCCCAAAATGGTCCCAATATTACAACATTTCTGCTGGCCCGACCTGGCTCACTGCCGGACACCTTGGAATAGAGCGTTCCCACCGGTCTGACTGGCGGGAACAGTGCTATGAGATAGCACTCGGCTCCCTTAAAGGAGCCGAGTGCTATCTCGTAGCACAGAGGGGGCCACCCAGCACCCTCTATGCGCATTCAATGAAATGAAATGGGCATGGGCAGTGAAGGGGCTTCCCTATGGCCTCCTGCACTTGTTCTCCGTTAGCCTTTTCATGGTGGTGATGCCGCCATGAAAAGGTTGGTGGAGAACAAGGTTGTAATCAGCAGGGCGGCGCTGAATTCAGCGCTGACCTGGCTGATTGCAACCAAGACCGCCATCATCCTGTCAAAATCTAGGATCCTAGCAGAGACTGCAGTCAGATGGTGGGCCAACCGCCAAACTTGTAATTTGGGATTCAGACTGCCACAGCAGTCCGACTGCCACCATTAGCCTGGCAATGTTGTGACCACCAGCCTCATAATAAGGCCCTAAGAGCCTGTGTTGTATGTACTTGTGGCACAGGACATAACTTTCACCATATGTGCACTGTCACATGTATAACACAAACATACAACCATTTTTTTAATGAGAGAAATTGAAAGTGCAGAAAAATGTTCTCCAAAAATGTTAAAAATATGGAACATTTTTCTGCACTACAATTTCTCCCATTAAAAAAAAAATATTGCATTTTTCTGTTGTACATATGGCACAGTGTCTATTGGCCTCTGGGAGCATGAGGCCTGCTGTCTGTAAATGTGACACTTTGAAATGGCAGAACATTAAAATGAAAAGTTAACTTAATCATTAAGGTAACTTTTCATTTTAATTTTCTCCCATTTAACAGCACTGAGAAACATAATTTTGTTCTCACTCTACAATATCAAGTTGACAAGGACTTAAATTTAAGAGTTAAATACCCTAGTGCTTCAATGTTTTACCTCTGTGCCCCAGCTGCAGCCTTGGTTGTAAATCTGACTGAGCACTGCTCATTATCAGGCCCGCTATCTGCAACCGGGTGATAATATTGAAAAACACAACCTTCCCTTAATTGTCTAATTAATCAGCTACTGTCTGGGAGCTACTGGTAGCTTGCGATCGGCTGGTTGGAGAACCTGGACTAGAGATTCCCTGGTTGAGGGGAATTAGGGACATGGCAGAGGCACTGTGTAGGTGGGATCTGCCTAAAGATCCATCTTCATCCCTAACTTTGGTGGGTAAGAAGGCACTTAGGGATATGTGTTAAACTTTTTGGGAAGATACAAGGCGGGGAGCTAATTAAGCTTCTAACTGTTATCCCCTGCAAGCAGCTTAAACCAGCTATGGGTACCCAGCCATTCTTGTTACTGTATGCACAGCATCCTACTCAGGTTTCGGTATGCCTATTTCATTAGGTTAGCCACTTTTTCTCAGTGCAGTGGCTGAACACACGACCTCCCACCTTGCCTCTGCGATCAGAAATCAGCATTGAGCACTTTGCATTTAATGTTCTTTTGCACTTTTTATTTCAAGCTTAGATCCCACACTACCAAGCCCTTCTGATTAAATATTCCTTGTATGATTGTACAGAAGCACTGCAATCCGTGGCCTCAGACGAAATCATATCGATTGTGTCCACTATTTGATCAAGGTTAAAAAATCTCTCAAGTAGGATTTTGCCATTTATTATTATCATTGGTTGTGTACTTTGTGATTTGTGGGCTTAATGAATTGGTCAATATGGGAGGGCTAATTTTCCCTTTTCTTTTATTTTTATTCTTATTGTTTTTAACTTCGTTGTGGGTCTCCTTTGGTATTTGTTTGGCTTGCCACTATTTCTCAAGAATACCAATAAGAAATTGTGCTTTTTTAACTTGCTTTAATAGTAACCTGTTATTTTTAGTATATGTATTATACTTTTATGGTCTATATGTATTATGGCAGAATAAAGGTCTTTGAACTGAACTGAACTGAAACATCCCATATATGGGCAAGTACTCGACGATGAAGCATGTCACTAGAGAAATCACAGTGGCTGAGAGTCCTTATAATAAAAATGATATAATGAGGATTTCCTGGGGAAGTACATACTATTGGCTGTTCCTCCAACAGTGCATTGATTCTCCATTAATTTATTGACTGATAATATTGGAAGCAGAGCAAATTTGCCAAAAAACTTCTGTCTCCCTCCCTATGATTAATTGGTGTTTGTAAAACCCAGGCTGGGGGCATAGCGTCTCAGAACCAAGCTATGAACTTCAAGGACTCTACCTACAGTTGAGAGAACACCAAGGACTAAAGGTCTGATGCAATATTTGATATTTGTAAAGCCCATTGCTACCCTAAAAACCTCCCAGCGCTAGATGAGGGATAAAACCAACTATAATGCACTCCATGCAATACAATAGGAAGGGAATATGTTGTTATTATTTTTTAGTATACTTAAGGAACCAACAATCTAAGAAATTGAAAGGCACTGTTCCCACATATCAGTACCACCTATGATATAATATATCTTAGTCTCAAGACAGTTTATTAGTCATGCAATGTATAGTTCTCCCACCCTCCATCAACCCTGATATTCACACACAGCAGCTGTGCCACCAGAGTGGCTGTACCAACGCCCCTCTTGCCATCGAGTGTGTGCTGCTCCTAACAACATCTCAGTATATATAAGGCCTGGGCGGAACTCGCGGAGTTTCACTCCACTGAATTATGTGAGGCTACATAAAAACTCCGACAGATTTGGTGTAGTTCTGTGAGCGGGTGAAATGTATGCACGTAAAAAGCTGCTGGCGCTGATATTTAGAGCCAGGAGCTTGTTCAGGACTGTAAAACTGCGAACGGCACCAAGCAGTGCGCCACAGGGCGCTGCTTCTTCCTGCCACCCAAGTAGATGTTCCACTTGAGCGGCAGCTTTCTCAATGCGACCGTCCACATTGAGAAATCTTGCTGGGAGGCATTGTAGCACCCAAAACTCATGCTAGGGGTTGCAAATTCTTTGCGTTAACTTAATGTTGGTGAGCCGCGTGTGCAAGAAAAAAACTCTGCAATGCAACAGTTGGCGGACTTTTGCCAGAACTCTGTGCTCCGAGCGAATCGCGGAATGGGAATAACACCACAAACCCTGCTAGCGGAGCAGAATTCTTCGCCCACCATTAGTATAAATTGCCAGAACAGTTGAAATTTGCTACCCAGAGCAATGTACTGGGGTTGGCGGATAGCACTTTCCCCAGAGGGCATCAAAGAACTCTGAGTCATTGCGGGCCTCACCAGAGTAGTGAACTGGGGTTGATGGGTAGCACAAGGTATCAAAGAACTCGAGGTCATCTGTATTAGGTCCTTTGTGAGATAGGTATGCCCCCATTTCCCCATAATATTGTGTATTGTCCCTGGTCATCGGAACAAGACCACAGGACAGTAAAGGGGGCACCCTTCTTGATTAATATATCACTCCTCAGTCATATGAGGAGGACGACAAGCAGCTGTGGGCTGCCAACATTTTCACAAATGCAGGATCTGCTTGTGGCCTAAAATGAGTCTCCTGCAGTAAGGCGACTCCAGAAAGGAGAACCTGCCTTTTCTTCCACAGGTTACCCATCCCCCTCACATTTCAAGTCAAACAGGATATGGGAGTAGCACAATCATCGCCTAGCAGAAGTATGTTGGGGATTGGCTTCATGTTCTGGCTGCTACTTTTTCAGAATCTAACAGGTGTGCGAGACTGTCAGGAGTGCCACTGCCTCCTACAATTAAATTGTGAAGTAAATCTGTGCCAGAAACTAGTAACTTTCCCTCCCGAGCCTGCCCACACTGATGGCCCAATCCCATCATGACAATCCCCTTCCTTTTCCCTATGCAACCAGTAAACATATTCCACAATTATCAAAAAGCACTGTGATTAACAAACTTGGTGTAGGAAGTTGGCTCTGTATGTGCTATTTCAAAGTAAGGAATAGCATGCACAGAGTCCAAGGGTTCCCCTTAGAGGTAAAATAGTGGTAAAAATAGATAATACTAATGCTCTATTTTGTGGTAGTGTGGTCGAGCAGTAGGCTTATCCAAGGAGTAGTGTTAAGCATTTGTTGTACATACACAAGACAATAAATGAGGTACACACACTCAGAGACAAATCCAGCCAATAGGTTTTTATATAGAAAAATATCTTTTCTTAGTTTATTTTAAGAACCACAGGTTCAAATTCTACATGGAATATCTCATTCGAAAGGTATTGCAGGTAAGTACTTTAGGAACTTCAAATCATCAAAATTGCATGTATACTTTTCAAGTTATTCACAAATAGCTATTTCAAAAGTGGACACTTAGTGCAATTTTCACAGTTCCTGGGGGAGGTAAGTTTTTGTTAGTTTTACCAGGTAAGTAGGACACTTACAGGGTTCAGTTCTTGGTCCAAGGTAGCCCACCGTTGGGGGTTCAGAGCAACCCCAAAGTCACCACACCAGCAGCTCAGGGCCGGTCAGGTGCAGAGTTCAAAGTGGTGCCCAAAACACACAGGCTAGAATGGAGAGAAGGGGGTGCCCCGGTTCCGGTCTGCTTGCAGGTAAGTACCCGCGTCTTCGGAGGGCAGACCAGGGGGGTTTTGTAGGGCACCGGGGGGGACACAGGTCCACACAGAAATTTCACCCTCAGCGGCGCGGGGGCGGCCGGGTGCAGTGTAGAAACAAGCGTCGGGTTCGCAATGTTAGTCTATGAGAGATCTCGGGATCTCTTCAGCGCTGCAGGCAGGCAAGGGGGGGATTCCTCGGGGAAACCTCCACTTGGGCAAGGGAGAGGGACTCCTGGGGGTCACTTCTCCAGTGAAAGTCCGGTCCTTCAGGTCCTGGGGGCTGCGGGTGCAGGGTCTCTCCCAGGCGTCGGGACTTTAGGTTCAAAGAGTCGCGGTCAGGGGAAGCCTCGGGATTCCCTCTGCAGGCGGCGCTGTGGGGGCTCAGGGGGGACAGGTTTTGGTACTCACAGTATCAGAGTAGTCCTGGGGTCCCTCCTGAGGTGTTGGATCGCCACCAGCCGAGTCGGGGTCGCCGGGTGCAGTGTTGCAAGTCTCACGCTTCTTGCGGGGAGCTTGCAGGGTTCTTTAAAGCTGCTGGAAACAAAGTTGCAGCTTTTCTTGGAGCAGGTCCGCTGTCCTCGGGAGTTTCTTGTCTTTTCGAAGCAGGGGCAGTCCTCAGAGGATGTCGAGGTCGCTGGTCCCTTTGGAAGGCGTCGCTGGAGCAGGATCTTTGGAAGGCAGGAGACAGGCCGGTGAGTTTCTGGAGCCAAGGCAGTTGTCGTCTTCTGGTCTTCCTCTGCAGGGGTTTTCAGCTAGGCAGTCCTTCTTCTTGTAGTTGCAGGAATCTAATTTTCTAGGGTTCAGGGTAGCCCTTAAATACTAAATTTAAGGGCGTGTTTTAGGTCTGGGGGGTTAGTAGCCAATGGCTACTAGCCCTGAGGGTGGGTACACCCTCTTTGTGCCTCCTCCCAAGGGGAGGGGGTCACAATCCTAACCCTATTGGGGGAATCCTCCATCTGCAAGATGGAGGATTTCTAAAAGTTAGAGTCACTTCAGCTCAGGACACCTTAGGGGCTGTCCTGACTGGCCAGTGACTCCTCCTTGTTGCTTTCTTTGTTCCCTCCAGCCTTGCCGCCAAAAGTGGGGGCCGTGGCCGGAGGGGGCGGGCAACTCCACTAAGCTGGAGTGCCCTGCTGGGCTGTGACAAAGGGGTGAGCCTTTGAGGCTCACCGCCAGGTGTTACAGCTCCTGCCTGGGGGAGGTGTTAGCATCTCCACCCAGTGCAGGCTTTGTTACTGGCCTCAGAGTGACAAAGGCACTCTCCCCATGGGGCCAGCAACATGTCTCTAGTGTGGCAGGCTGCTGGAACCAGTCAGCCTACACAGATAGTTGGTTAAGTTTCAGGGGGCACCTCTAAGGTGCCCTCTGTGGTGTATTTTACAATAAAATGTACACTGTCATCAGTGTGCATTTATTGTGCTGAGAAGTTTGATACCAAACTTCCCAGTTTTCAGTGTAGCCATTATGGTGCTGTGGAGTTCGTGTAAAACAGACTCCCAGACCATATACTCTTATGGCTACCCTGCACTTACAATGTCTAAGGTTTTGTTCAGACACTGTAGGGGCACAGTGCTCATGCACTGGTACCCTCACCTATGGTATAGTGCACCCTGCCTTAGGGCTGTAAGGCCTGCTAGAGGGGTGTCTTACCTATACTGCATAGGCAGTGAGAGGCTGGCATGGCACCCTGAGGGGAGTGCCATGTCGACTTACTCGTTTTGTCCTCACTAGCACACACAAGCTGGCAAGCAGTGTGTCTGTGCTGAGTGAGAGGTCTCCAGGGTGGCATAAGACATGCTGCAGCCCTTAGAGACCTTCCTTGGCATCAGGGCCCTTGGTACTAGAAGTACCAGTTACAAGGGACTTATCTGAATGCCAGGGTGTGCCAATTGTGGATACAATGGTACATTTTAGGTGAAGGAACACTGGTGCTGGGGCCTGGTTAGCAGGGTCCCAGCACACTTCTCAGTCAAGTCAGCATCAGTATCAGGCAAAAAGTGGGGGGTAACTGCAACAGGGAGCCATTTCTTTACACTTGGTATTCCAGCTAGAACATACTGGTCACCAGAGGAGCTGACAGGTTGCCCCCAAGTGCACTAGTCGAGGAGGTGGTGGCATATGTGGTAGCCTAGCTAGTCTGAGTCTATCTGTCATAGTGGTGAGGCACCACAGCCAGGACTAGTCTTATCGCGCCACAGTTTCCGAGTAGCTTCTTAAGAAAGTAAGGTCTGGAAAGCATGTTGTTTCCCTTCATGTGTGATTCACAAATGAATCGGGCATAGCATGTAGTACTGAATAGTAGCCTTGAGAAGTTGCTGCTTGATGGGTAGGAATTTCTTTCTGGCCTCTTGTACCGCAATAGTGAAGTGAGAATATAAAGGAATGTTGTAGCCATTAAAGGTTAAATTTCTCTTTTCCCTAGCCAGATGGAGCGCTTCATATCTGTTACGGAAATTTAGTAGACGGGCTAAGATGGGTGAGCCAGGAAACCTGGGTGGGGGCTGCTAAAGACCTGTGTACTCTTTCTATGAGCTGCAATACGGCTGCTGGGCTGAATGTTTGTAGAACCAGCTTCTCCACAGTCGTCCATGTAGCCTATGTTAGCTGATTCTGAAATGCTAAGAATGGGGATATTATTTCAGCAAGTTCTGGCTTCTAGGTTGTCATTTTTGGCAGCTATGATGTGGAGGACTTTTTCCATAGTGTGCAATATTTATCTTTTAGTGGTAATGGAGTCCTCCGCTGTCCAAATTCTAACTTTCTCATGATGGAGTGCATGTGGGTACTAAGCGTGCCCATTTTGGAAACTAAGGAGACCAGACTTGCCTGCATCACTTTAAGCAGTGCTTTCATGTCATCCCTATCAGTTTCCTGGCTGGAGGTTGTGCTAGGGGACTTGTCAGCCGCCACCTTCTGTGATATTATTTTAGAGCCACACCGGGGCTCAAGGGTACTTTTGGGTGCTTATTAACTAGTTTTCCAATTTCCCTGTAGTGTTGCGGCACAGCTATTTGCAGATTTTCCATAGGATACTCTAGCTAGATTCCACAGTGGGATGCGGAGGACCTCAGTTGTCCTTAATGGATTGTAGTGAACAATCACTTGGCTGGCCAGGTGGGCTAGGAACTCCCCTGATTAGTCAACACTTTGGGGTTTTAGCAGCTCCCTGAAAACACTCAGAGGAAATCCTGCTCTCCATCCTCAGGGGAGGGCACGAGCAGATCATGGCCCCATATCCATATGGGAGGGGCCAGTTAGTAGGCCCAAAGATGCAGGGCAAGAAGGGGGCATTTCAGCAGAGCCCCCCACAGCCTTGCACCAGGCCACAGCCGATCCAGAGTTCAGCCCCCAGCACATCAAGAAAGGCATATTCTCCAACCCAGCAGTGCAGAGCTGCCCAAAATTGTCCCACCTGTGAAGTACCTCAAGACTCTCCAGAGAGCGCATTTACCTCCTCTTGCTCCAGCTATCTAGAGGCCAGGCCAACCTCGTGAATGCCGGTGCCCCCAGTAATCATCAGATAGGGTGCTCAGCCGCCAAACAGGGTTTTCTTTTTTGCAATATCTCCCACTGATATATGCGGCCATGTCCGGGCTTGTGGCCTGCTAGCTATCAGTCGCCATTTTAGTGAGGCCTCATCTTGCTCATTGTCACTTCTCTGAAAAAAATAAAGATTTCCTGCTGCATATAACAATGTCTTTAGGCACAGCTATCTCCATCCGGGGCTATACTTGGCAAATGCTGGTGCAATTATGCAGATAATGTTGGATATATCCTCTTGACTGCAGGAACATCACAGCAGAGGGGCCATCATGCCCAAAAGCTCTCTGCCACTCCCCAATAAGAAGGGCAACATACTTAAAGATAACAGAGTTTGATACTTACTGGGTGCAGGCAAAAGGGATAATCTTTCTAGCTCCCGGTGTCCCTCAAGTCCCGCTGAGGAGCCAAAGACGAAAAGCCAATGCTGCTCCGGGAGGGAGAAGAACCTGACAAAGAGACAAGCGGGTAACAAAGCATGTAAGAGAACCAGAGAAGAACTGAACAAAGGACAAAATAACAAAGAATGAAGGAAGAGAATAAACGAAGCATAAACTAAAGCGAATAGCGAAGAGTCTCAACAACCAGTGTTACCAGACAAGGGAACTTTATATATGGGGTATAAATACCTGCTTTGCACGTATTGACCTGGAAGTGTGCCTGACAGTCCTGATCCTCTAGTGACCGCGGCTACATTTGTGAGTCTGTCATGATATGTGCATTGTGTTGTTACATGAATACTCAGTTATTGGTGTCCATTGTGCCCATTGTTGTAATTTAATGTAATGTGGATTTGTAGTGTGCGAAACATGTCACAGTGAGAGTATCTAGGCGCTGAGTAGGTGAGGGTTCTGCAAGCAGGATCAGTTGAAGAGCCACATTTCCAGTTTCTAGTGGAAATCTGTGACAGGGCTGTGCTGATGTGCTGGGGGAGGTCATTCTAGGATTTGGTTTGTAGAAGTGTAGATGGTGGCTGAAGTAGGTGGGACCCGGTTGTGAAGTGCCTTGTAGGTGTAGATGAGCATCTTGAACTGACAGTGTTTCATAATGGGGTTCTGCATGATTCATTAGAAAGCACCATAAATATTGTTCCAAGGTCTTCATATTCTTAGTTTGCCCATCAGTCTGGGGATGGTAACCTGTAGAGATGTAATGTATAACCCCAAAATTCTGAAGTAAGGCCTAGGGCAATGCACTTGGACCCCTATTGTGTGTGATAAAAGAAGGTATCCATTTAACCTTACTATTTGACTCAGAGAGGTTATGGATAAAGAAGGACTAGGGGACCTTCTGTTCAGGGGAATGAAATGGCCACTCCTGGTAGAATAGCCAACTACAACTAGAAGTGCAGCTTTCTCATCTAAGGTAAATCGGTGATAAAATTCATGGGAATTTGGGACCAAGGTTGTTGGGTGTACAAAGAAGTTGTGAAAGTCCACCAGGTTTCATTCTGTTAAGTTTTGGCCTGCACATTGTTTGATTGAGCAGTCTACGGGTTTTCTTCATCAGGGCTACCAAGAGTGAAGGTGATCAAATCTCAAGTCTTCCTAAACCCTGGATGTCCTGCTACATGGGAATCATGAACTCTCTTTACAATCTATTGCTTGAGGTCTTAGTCAGGAATGAATACTCTTTGATTGTATTAGAATAGTACAGTTATTTTCTTTTGTGGGGATCTTTGAGACCAATTGTTTCCACTATCTTCTATTTTTTAAAAGCTGTTGTCCAAATCCTTGATCTGTTTGAAGTGAACTGTTCTGAGTATCTAAAACACATGGAGGCCTGCTGATCAGCCATTATTGTTCGCTTTGTCTGGATAAAGCATCCACCTTTTCATGCTTGTTCCTGGTCAGTAGTCAAACCTCGAAAAGAACAAGGGCCACCTAGCATGTCTAGGGATGATGGATTTCATAGACTTAAGATACCCTACGTTCTTGTGGTCAGTCCATGTGGCAATTCAATGTTGAGCTCCTTCGATTTTTTTTTTTTAAATCTGTTTATTAAACGTAACTCACAAACAGCAGTACATTTCTCTTGGATTAGTAAGAGAGTAAACATTTTCTCTTTTCATATACAACTTCTCATACTTGTAATTTCTATACAATACGGTTACATTTTAGTGTACTGAAATACAACTTAAATTGGTGCAGTTTATAACAATAGGCATATCTTTATTTTTACTTAAGTATGTTTAATGGTGTTCTTAGTAATAACGGTAACATTCGACTGTGTAGGCGCGAAAGATGTTTATGCTTTGCTTGCATGTTATGCGAGTAGTGGTGAGGCGGGGGCAGGGCTGACGGGTTAGTAGCAGCCACTACCGACTTCCATGTTCACACCTGGGTGGATCTATGCTTGTTGTCAACCTTTATATTTTGGTTTAATACGATGGAATCAACAGAGGTATTACAGCAAGTATGAAATGGACCTTGTCATGATTGCTAAGTATTTAACAGGAGGGCTTTTTGCTTGTGCCTTGTGTTTCAAGGGGGGTACATATCGTTTCTAGACTCTATTTTTACTACAAAGTGGTCCCAGTGTTCAGCACCTTCTTGTATCTGGCCCTTATGTTGCAGCTGTCTTAGTGTGTAAGCATCTGCTAGTGTGGAGCTGTGCAGGGCTTTAAGCCAGGCAGAATAGGGGGGGGGGGGCATTAGGGGCCTTCCAGTGTGTAGCGATCAAGCGCTTGTAAGTTACAAACGCAAGATCTATAAACTTGTGATTGTGTTTTTCATTCTTGCTCCTGTGTCGTATACCCAGCAAACAGGATTCCGGTGTGGGTGCGAGCGTATTATCTATTATGTCTGCTACAGTCTGGGTGTTGCGGCACCAGCCAGTATTTATTGTGTGGCAGTCCCATACCAAATGGTAGAAATTAGCGGCGGGGTAGCACATCTAGGGCATTCTGGTTTAGAGCTTGGGTATATTTTATTGATACGGGCCGGCGACAGGTATGCTTGGTGGATGTAATTAAATTGTATGTATCTCAGTCTCACGTTGCGGGATACAGATTTAATTGTGGTGAAGGCAGCTTCCCAGGATTTCTGGGCGATTGGTGTGGGAAGGACGGCATCCCAACGGCTTTTGACTTGTGTCAGAGCAGTGCAGGTATCTGTTAGGAGTATTTTATATAATTTAGTGATGGTGCTCCTTTGTGTTTCCTATAGTGAGTAATGAGGTAAGTAGAGGGGATTCGTCAGGTTCCTTGGGGTTGCGCCTCCAGAGGTTTTGTATAAGTTTAATAATGGCGCTGAATGTTCAGAAGGCCCCAGGTTGCATGATTCCGGTAGACACAAGTTCTGCAAAAGTACCTGCTTTAGAGCTCGAAAACAGATCCCCGTGTTCAATGTTTTAGTTACCCGTATATCATGATGAGAGGAGAGAGCGTGGGCACCTGGTACCTGAGCCAATGGTATTAAAGGTGAGTAAGGGGCAATTGGGGGTTCTGCCCTGGACATATCTCTGCCAGCAGTATCTGGCTGTATCCAGTAGGGGTGTTTTATTAGGCGGGTAGGGAGGTCCGGACATAAGAGATGTCAGTATCGTTTGTGGTGTCGTGTTAGCTGTTATCGCTGTACACTCTAGTGTAGACGGTTCGTTAAGCGACGTGGTTACCCATTGAAGCTGGGCTGCCGCGTAGTACAATTCAAAGTTTGGCATGCCGAGCCCGCCCTCTTCTTGTGGGTATTGTGTGATGGCTAGCCCTACCCTGCGTCTGTCCTTGCCCCATAACAGATCAGTTAGCAGGGAGTGCAGTTTATGAAAAAATTAGCGTGGCACGGATATTGGGAGCGCTGTGAAGTAGTATAAAAATCTCGGTAATAATAGCATTTTGGCTATGGCCGTACGGCCCGTGGGTGATAGTGGAAGTGAGCTCCAAAATGTCATGGACCCGCGAGTTGAGCGCAGCAGCTTATCAAGGTTGCCCTCCCGTAGGTCTGTCATGGAATGGTATACATGAATCCCTGGATATTTAAAAGTCTGATATGCCCATGTCAGTTGGTGCATTGGTAGTGCCATTTGCCGCTCAGGAGGTATGCGTGTAAGAGGAAAAATACATGATTTTGCCCAATTAACGCATAAGCCAGAGGAGAGGGCGAAGTTATCCAGGATTTGCATAACCCCTGTAAGGGAGGAGGTATAATTACGCAAGTATATTAAGGCATCATCCGCATATAAGGATATAATATGGTGTGCGTTGAATTCTTGGATGCCCCATTTATAGGCGCAGCTGCGGAGCTTAATTGCCAGTGGCTCCATAGCTATTGCAAATAATAAAGGAGATAGAGGGCATCCTTGTCTGGTGCCTCTACTGATGGGGAACATCTCCGATATCACTTGACCCGTTTTAATGTGGGCTGTTGGTTTGGAGTAAAGGGTGGTAATCCAGCTGATGAAGCCGTTTTGAAAGCCGAACGCTTTAAGAGTGCGGAAGAGGTAATCCCATCCGAGCGTATCAAATGCCTTCTCTATGTCTAATGATACGGCCACTGCCTCTGCTTCTGTGGTACTATGCATTATGCGGATTAAACTTCTTATATCCTCCCTGGTATAAATCCAGATTGGTCATGGTGAATTAAGTTTGGTAGATACGGGAGTAATCTGTTTGCTAGGATTTTCCCTAAAAGTTTACAGTCGGTGTTTAAGAGAGAGAGTGGCATGTAGGATTTAACATCAAGTGGGTCGCGTCCTGGTTTTGGCAGTACCACTATCAGCGCATGGAGTCTGGCAACTGTTTTCTATTTCGTGCTTCATTGAATACCTCAATCAGAGGCTGCAGGAGATGGCTGGATAGTGAGTTATAATATTGCATTGGTAATCCGTCTGATCCAGGGGTTTTGCCGTGTGCCATTTGAGCTAAGCGTTGCTCTTCAGTGGTAATGGGGCCGTCTAGTGTGTCTGCACTATCGATAATATTTATGTTTTGGGGAATCAACGATAGTAGTTCAGTCAGTTGTTGCTCATTTGGGAGACTAGTGCACTGATATAGGGAACGATAATACATGTGAAAGGACTTATTGATTTCATCTGGAGTGTTAACCACTTCTCCTGAATGTGTTCTGATCGCGCCTATAGGTGAGGCTTGTGACGGTTAACGCACCAGCCATGCTAGTAATTTGCCCGACCTGTCTCCTTCCGCATGTTGTCGGGCTCTAAAATGTCTGTAGTCATGTCTGCTGAGTCTGGTGTCAGCCTCTTTATATTCAGAGTTCAGCGAGTTTAATGTTTCAAGCGGGGTCGCGTTTGTAGTGACCTCGGTCTCTGCCTTACGCATTTTAGATTCTAGCTCCAGTAGTTCCTTATTAAGCATTCTTTTGATCCCTACTGAGGCTGCCAAACAGTGGCCTGGTATTACTACTTTGTGAGCGTTCCACTCCATAGCGTGTGCTGTTGTTGTGTTTTTATTCAAGGCAAAATAATCTGATAAGCATTTAGTTAGTTCAGCATGGAAAGGAGGATCTATGAGGGCATCTGGTTCTAGGCACCATGTTGGAATACACGTGTGTACGCGGCCCCTCCTCAAGGTGGCTTGGAGCGGATTATGATCTCATATGGTACGAGCCAGATAGCCTGATGTGGTTATTTTTGGGATAATGTCAGTTGATGCGAATAGCATATCTATTCTAGTGTATAGTTTGTGCACTGGAGGGTAGAAAGAGTATTCGCGGAGTGTGGGGTGGCCGGTTCTCCAAATTTCATTTAGTCTGTTATTGGAGGCCCATTCTGCGAGTTCGAGTGAGGCGCGTTTAGCTGGAGTGTTGTCTAACGGGGGATTGAGTGGTCTTTCTGAGTGTCTAGTACACAATTAAAGTCGCCACCCCATATGGTATCTGTCTCCGGATCGCTGAGTTTACTACTGTTAAGTGTCCGTAAAAATTCCCATTGATTTGAATTGTGGGTATATATTTCCGCCAATGCTATGGGATTACCATCTAGGGCGCCCTCCAAGAGGACATATCGACCATTTGGGTCACATTGTACGCGGGACATAACGTAAGGGACCCCAGGGGCTATCCAGATCGCAACTCCCCGGGCGTATGTAGAAAAGGTGGTACCATATAGTTGCCCCTTCCATTTTGCTTTTATATACTCCAGAGAGGATTTAAACAAATGTGTCTCCTGCAGCATGGCGAAGTGTATTTGGTGTCTCCTAAGGTATGCGTGGATCTGTTGTCGTTTACGCGGGGTTGCCATGCCTCTTATGTTCCATGTGAGTATTTCATATTGTGGGTTATACTGTTGTCTTTGGGAAGCCATGGAGTATTTGTGATTTTGTGTATGGCTTTGTGGATTTACGGGCCCGTCTCTGTTTGTGCCAACAATATACTTCCTGCCAATTGTGCCTGGCCAGTTTGTGTTGCAGTTACCTAGTGTGTACCTATTGTTCGCATTATAATTACATTTACTTCGAACACTGTAAGTTAAGATATGCCTCAGGGTTGTGACTCTTTTAGTTAAAACAATAACATTAACTATATCTAACAATAACTGTGGTTGTGGCAAGGGCAGTATTGATATAATACTTGCCAACCAAGTGAAACGGTCCATATGGTGCGGGGGTGTTTCAAGTTAGTAAGTTCAAGTCAATGTTGATTCCGGCACATTGTTCTCTTGTTGATATTGCTGCTGTGTGGGGGCAACCGTGGACCCATTGCTGCGGACAGGGGTATCAATGAGGCAAAGCCGGTGGGCTGTAAATAGTTTTAGCGGGTGATTTGTGGTTTCTTCTATAGGATGTGGAGCCATGTGCCGTTGTATCCGAGCCTAAGGATCACTAGCAGATGTCGTCTGCTGTCCCTGGTGTAAGATTAGGGTCGCTGGCGGAGTCTGCGGAGTCAGAATTTACCCCTAAATCGGGTTCCATTCCCGATTGTTTTGACCCGGACGCTAAAGATGTATTAACGAAGAGGGATGTAGTCTGCAGTAGTAAGGAACGTTCCACGCAAGACTGCTCAGGAGTAGGTTTAGCCTCTTGTTGCCTACGGGATCTACGTTTGTCTCTGGGGGGGTGATTTTTGTCAGTGGAGCTTCTTACGTTTATCGGATCAGCGAGTCCCTTTGCGTGTAACCAGGTCCATGTGTCTTCTGGTGAGGCAAAAAAGAGGGTGCGGGTGTCGTCCTAAATTCGGAGTTTGGCAGGGAACAGAAGAGCGTATTTGATGTTGTGATCTCTTAATCGCTCTTTGACCTGAAAAAATTTGTTGCGCTTTTTCTGTACCTCCGCTGTGAAGTCTGGGTAGGCCGATATTTCCGCACCTTCGAAGCGCATTGGACCTGCTTTACGAAACAATTGCAGTATGAGGTCCCTATCGCGGTAATTGAGGAGTCTTGTTATTAGTGGACGAGGCTGAGCGCCAGGTGGCATGGGTCTTCCGGGAACCCTATGGGCACGTTCTACAGAGAAGAACTTTGGGATATTGTCTTTCAATACTGTTTCTGTTAACCATTGCTCAATTAGCAGTTCTGCGGACGGGCCCTCAACACGTTCGGGGAATCACACAAAGCGGATATTGTTGCAACGGGATCTGCCTTCCGCGTCCTCAGCTCTACGCCTCAGTGCCTCCACCTCTGCCGATATAGCCCCCATTTGTGACTGGAGTTTGATTACCGCAGGTAAGAGGAGTGCCGTATCTTTTCCCAAACCTGCGACCTTTTCAGCCAACGCGTGCTGATCTGTGCGCAATAGATTAACATCTTCAATTACTGAGCCTATTTTCGCTTCCAGGGTGATTTTAGTGTCTAGTATAGCTTGTAGAATCTTTTCAATTTGCGTTGTGTGTGTTTGGAGTGTTATTTCCATCTTTTGTAGTGCTTGTTGTGTGGCCGAGGTTTCCGCAGGTGAGGGTGGTGCTCCAGAGTCCATATTCCCCGGGGGTGCGCGTGGGGTCTTCGGTTTGCCCACTGATTGTTTTTGTAACGGTGTTGTTGCTAGTGATTGTATTTTAAACGGCTTCAATTAGTTTGGCCTGCAGAGGTTTATCCCTTTAATGTGGGAAGCTTGCTGCGTGTTGGTTGTAGAAGTTTCTCTGCATTTAGGTTTTAGAGCGTGGCGGGGGTGCAGGGCTTATAGATTCGAAGCTGTTAGTGCTATTTGGAGAGGTCTGGGTACGGGTATTTTGCTCGCGCGGTGTACACCCTGCCAAGGGTGCTTGGTAAGTATCCAAAAACTCAGGCCGTTTCAGTAGAGTTAGCAGATTAAATTAATCAAAACTGTTTTTAGATAGCTTTTTGACTTATGTTTTTATGTACTCTCTATAATGGAGAGATTCAAGTCTTTTGAGTGTGCTGCGACTCGATTAGTGTCGCCGACAGAGCGCAAAAGGAGGATACAGAGTTGTGCCCTTTTGTATATTTTGTTGCTTGAGGAGCGTGTTTCACTGTTGTGGATCTGCCTGGGAATTGGGACTGGTGCACTCCCAGTTCTTGTGCCCTTTGGTATCCGTGTCCCACGTCGTTTCTGCTTTCCCTTTTTTTTTTTTTCCCTTTTTTTTTTTTGTTCTTTCCTTTTCTTTTTTCTTCCCTCTTCTACTTTTTTTTCTTTTAACCGGTGCCCGAGCCTGGCACAGTCCGTATTGCAAGGGGCTGCTACTGCCCCGGAGTATCTTCAGCCTCAGCCCGAGCTCACGGGTCGAGGCTCAAAGAGCCAGGCGGTCCCGCCCGAGCGCACTGCCAAACCAGACGCACCCTCCGGCGAGAGCTGCTACTATAATAGCAAAGTCCCGGAGCAGGGGCGTTAGCACAGCCTCACCTGCTCCGATGACAGCGCCTTCACTCCGGCAGCCGGGTCGACCGCCAATCGCCTGGGGAACGCGCCTTCAAGCCCCGTCTCGGCTCCGGCGGCGAAGGCAGGCAGGCCGCACCCTCCTCCGCCGGGTTCGGCCTCACTTGGTGCCGCAGCCCACCCGGGGACGTTGCATCCAGAATTAGTGCGAGCGGTGTTTGTGCCCCGCTCAGAGCATGCGGCGCTCCGCACTTCGATTGGTGTAGGCGCCTGGGTTAAGATATTTAACACGGGCCGGGGTCGGAGCTGCAAGTTATGCGGCCATCCCGGTCGCCATGTTGGCCACGCCCTGAGCTCCTTCTACATAATGTCTCTAATGGAAGAGGGTTTGCTTTATTGCTAAGAGTTCTGTGCCATAAATGGTGCAGCTGATTTCAGCATAATATGCCACTGGGTGGATTTCACCAGTCTTAGAATCTTTCTATAATATTTAGCCTCTTCAGTAAAGGAGGAACAATCTGTTCTATGACAAACGGTGAATTACAGACAGATTGTCTCAAGATAGGGGCATTTGTAAATTATTCCTTAAGGATTTAAAATGCAATGTTGTTCCCTGTCCCAGTGAAAAGGAACATCCCTTCTGGGTGAGTTTCGAACTGGGATGTACAATCTTGGAAAAATCCTGCACAAAATGTCTACAGAAATTGGAGAACCCCTAGAACCTCTGAACGTCTTTTACTGTTTGAGGTAGGAGCCAATTGCATCCCACCTTAAGCTTCTGCAATTCCATATGTATACCTTCTTGGGGGATTAGGAACCTCATAAACACCATTTCAGATACTTCAAACTGACAAATTTCCATCTTTGCAAACAATTATTTTTTTCTAAACTTTCTTAGCACTTCCTTGAAAGGTATATGATGGCTTTCCAGATTTTCTGAAAAATAAAGACAATTAAGATATATAATGATGTGTCTAATAAACCTCAGAAAATGTAATATACAAAATGCGCAAAAGCTACAGGTGAATTGCACGGCATAATGAGCATCACTAAATACTCATTGTGTCTTTATCTTATGTTGAATGGAGCCTTCCATTAATTTCCTGGTAGTATCCTTACTAAATAATAGGCTCCACAGAGAGAAGTAAGAAATCTCTGGAGTCTCTTTGCGTTGTTTAGGTAAACTATTGCTTTCATGGAATCTCTGGTCCATAATGCACCTCAAAGCACAACAATCATTGAGAGCCAATGTGGAAAGCTGACCTTGGCAGGTCAGAAACCGCACCAGGAGTTGGAAATGGTCTCTGCTGTATTCTTCATTAATGGAGGCAAAGCTCAGAAAAGTGCAAGGACTTGACTACGGTTCGCTGTTCACAATTGGCCTGGGCGTTCCTTAATAAAATGCTCTTATTCCCCAACATCATGCCAAGGGGCTTCCTTTCTTCTTCAATACTTTTCTTGGGTACTTAGCATTCGATGAATATTCTCATATTGCATAGATTGGTCAGTGGAACACATGTGTTCCTTAACTGTTTGTGCAGAGACATGGATAGATATCTTTGCTGGACTCCAATGTGTTTCTGGGTTATTAGTTGAAGGGTGTATGTGTCATACCTCACGTAATAATCACAATTCTTCTCATGGTGATCCACTAAAGTCACTAAATGAACCTGAGCTAAATCCCCTGGTAGGTTTGGCCAGGACAAACAAGCTTAACTTATAGGCAATGTATAAAGTATTTATGCAGTACTAAAACAGCAATAAGGTCAAAATGCAAAACAATAACAATCTCAAAATAAATTAAAGAAATGGAGCAAAATGTAATGAACAAAATGCCAAATATCCAATAAGGAAAATCCGAGATACGTATTTGTAAAGTTTTAAGCAAAAACAGCACCAAGAAGCTCAAAGTGCCAATAATAATCAATAGTTGAGATAGAACAGGGCCTAGGCACAATTTGATGCTGACCGTGATGGCGTGCAGGCTGTACACACTAACCAAGTTTGTCCCGGTCAAAGATTTGCCTCTGACTTAAGTTCTATCCGTCCTAAACCACCACAGGACTACACTTCTAAAGCCCATCCCCAGGAATGCAGAGGAGGCACCAAGAAACTTGCAGGGTGTCAACCAGAGGCCATAGCAGGGTCCAGTCCAGGTCCAGTTGCCTCTGGTCAGCTCAGTAGTTGCAGGAAAAGCCTCCTATAGCTTGTAGTGTCCCTGTAATTTTCGCAGGTCAGCCTTATGATCCACAGAGTCCACTTCTTTTTCTTGGATACAGGAGGAATAGCAGGTCCAGCCTTCTAAACACTTATCCAGTCTCAGACAGCAGGTTTAATTCTATTCTGTTCTTCCTAAGGTCCAGGGGTTTTCTGATGTGGTTGTCTGGAGATGCCACATTTATGCCTGATTTGGGCTAGTGGGTGGGATGAACACTGGGAAACACCCTAATCAATGCAATAAAGTTCCCGGAGCTAACCCTATCCACTTTGGGCATTTTCAAGCTTGCCGAAGTCATCAGGCACACTAAACCTGGGCTCTGTGGGCTGGTAGTGCTTGGGGAGTGTACTATGGTAATCCTAGTGTCTTCCTACATCTAACATTAAAATCTAGTTTTAAGAAGTCTCTGTACATGTACCCAACAAACTCAAACCTGAGGCCTCAGTCCATCCTGTCAAGGGCACAACAACACCTTCAAACACGCAAGGCCTTTTTTCTCTGTCCTGTGAACAAATTCACACAGCATTCATGCCCACTGAAATACTAATTACTGGCTGGCTAAATGGAGCGAGAAGAATCTGCATTAGCGTTTACAGACTTCAGGCAGGGCTAATGTGACTTTTTAAAAGGCATATTTACAAAATATGTATTATAAATCCGTCTTCACCAGTGACTCAGGCTTGTAATAAATATTTCAAAAAAGTCCAAAATTAAATTTGTAGCTGCACCCTAGCTGAAGATAATACTTATTAACATGCTAGCACAATACTTTCATATAGAACAGCTAAGCTTGCTACAGTGAAAATAGCTTTTAAGTGCTAGTAACTGCAAGGACGTTAACCTTTACATTTCCTATTTTTAAATACCATACACCCTGACTTAATAGGCAGTAAGCCTCACTTAAGGCTGCCATAAATAATTTAAAGGAGAGTTTCGGCTTGTCAGAAGGGATTATTTTGCCAGGTCTAATTTGCGGTTTAATCCTGCACTGCCAGACTACTTGTGGCAGGCCTTCAATCATGTTTGCATTGTCACTGCAGAGAGTGGCACAATGAGTGCTGCAGCCCACCAATGGCATTTAAAATACTGATCTTGGATACACTTTGGGCATCATATACTATGGACTTAAAGGTAAGCCGAATATGCCAATTATGGGTATGCTAATGTTACCATGTTGAAACAGCACAAACACTTTAACACTTGTTAGCAGGGGTTAAGTGCAATAGCCAGCAAAAGTAGGGTTCAGCAAAAGGCAAAAAATGTGGGTGATGCTGAAAAAATGGCAACATTTCCAACAGATCATCTTTGATCTTACTGATAGTGTGTTCCATTGCCTGTTAGAGACTGGCATCAGACTCCATTTTGTAGGGTCTGGCAATCTCTCTCTGTCACTGACACACAAATGTAAGCATGTGGATGTCAAGCCTAATCCCTCCATCTCTCCTTAATTGTCATCTCCTCCCCTTGCAGTAAGTGTAGGATGTTAATGAAAAGCGAGACTAAGGGGAATAGAGAGTGAGGAGGTAGAGACACACATACACACCTACAAGCTGGTGCTCGGACAATTTGGACTGGATTCCGGAAGCATAGTGTCTCAATGCCAAACTATGAATGTCAAGGTCTCCACCTACGGGTGTGAGAACAGGATTTACTAAAGGTCTCAATCTACAGCATCCATTTTAGGATATCCTCATTCCTCATCCTTACTTCTCATCCCTACTTCTCATCCCTGCTTCTCATCCATCATCCCTGTTTCTCTTCTATCATCCCTACTTCTCATCTATCATCCCTACTTCTCTTTCATCATATATCACCCCTACTTCTCATCCATCATCCCTACTTCTCATCCATCATCCCTATTTCTCATCCACCATCCATCATCCCTACTTCTCATCCATCATCCCTACTTCTCTTCCATCATCCCTACTTCTCATTCATCATATATAATCCCTACTTCTCATCCATCATCCCTACTTCTCACCCATCTTCCATCATCCCTACTTCTCATCCATCATCCCTACTTCTCATCCATCATACATCATCCCTACTTCTCATCCATCATCCCTACTTCTCATCCATCATCCCAGCTTCTCTTCCATCATCCCTATTTCTCATCCATCATACATCATCCCTACTTCTCATCCATCATCCCTGCTTTTCATCCATCATCCATCATCCCTACTTCGCATCCATCATCCCTGCTTCTCTTCCATCATCCCTACTTCTCATCCATCATACATCAGCCCTACTTCTCCTCCATCATCCCTGCTTCTCATCCATCATCCATCATTCCTGCTTCTCTTCCATCATCCCTACTTCTCATCCATCATACATCAGCCCTAATTCTCCTCCATCATCCCTGCTTCTCATCCATCATCCCTACTTCTCATTCATCATCCCTACTTCTCATCCATCATACAGAGTATGTGTGTGCAGTTTAAACTGCTATTTCGACCTCTGGAGTGCTCCTACTTGCCAGGCCCAAACTTTCCGTTTTATTACATGTAAGACATTCCTAAGGTAGTCCCTGGGCAGGGTGCAGTGTATTTACAATTTGGACATGTACTTTCAAGTTTAACATGTCCAGGTAGTGAAAAACTCTTAAATTCGTTTTTCACCATTGCAAGGATTATCACTCCCATAGGCTAGTATGGGGATTGCCTTAAAACATATTTTAAGTGTCATTTCCAATTGGTTTTTAAATTGCATGTCTGAAAATGCCACTTTTAGAAAGTTGGTATTTTCTTACTTTAGCCATCCTGTACTTTAGCCTGCCTCCAATCCACGGCTGGTCTGTGTAAGGTTAGGTGACAACTACCTTTGTGTCTTCCATCCAGACAGCCATAAATACAGGACACAACTGCCCCTGCGTTCCAGCTGCTTACCGATGGATCGTCCTGGGCAGGAAGATGGACAGGCTCTCACTTACACTTCAAAGGGTAGTGGACTGACCCCACAAAAAAGACTGATAACCCCCCACAGGCTAGGAGCAGAACTGGGCTGAAAGGGAACTGGGGCACTTCAAAGCCACTCTTTGAAGTCTCCCCCTCTTCAAAGGCACATTTAGGTATAAGTACTGGGCCTGTGACACCATATACTCGGAACACCTCTGGACTGAGGACAACCTAGCAGAAAGAGGGATCACGGAACTGTCAGGAGGGACTGGACATAAACGCGTCAACAACAATGCCCAATCAAGAAATTATGCATCCCTCCTCTGGATCAATGCATCGTCACCGAGCATCAATGCAACA
Organism: Pleurodeles waltl; assembly: GCF_031143425.1. Lineage (NCBI taxonomy): Eukaryota > Metazoa > Chordata > Amphibia > Caudata > Salamandridae > Pleurodeles > Pleurodeles waltl. The sequence continues at coordinate 90,773,767 of NC_090440.1, read as the reverse complement.
AAGGTACTGTCAGCAGGTCTGCGTCACTCCTGTATTCGGCCTGCGTGCCATCACAGTGCGACAGCACTTTTGGATTTGCCCCAGTCCAGCACGACCAAATAGCCCAGTGTGGGAGCTACTGTCTTATAAGCACTGAATTTTGATTTAATCTTTCAAAATTCATAACTTGGCTTGTATATGTTGGATTTTTGTCATTTTGATCTTGTTTCACTCAGATAAAATACTGGCTATTTTTCTAAACTGGTGTGGAGTCCTTTTGTGGTGTCTTCACTGTGTTGCTGTGTCTGTGTGCAGAAATATTTTATGCATTGCCTCTTTAGTTTAGCCTGACTGCTCTGTGCCAAGCTACCAGAGGGTAAGCACAGGTACTTTTTTAGTGTGCATCTTACTTGCCCTTACTACCATTGTGGTCCCTACTTGGACAGAGTGCAAACCTCTGCCAACACGAGACCCAATTTCCAACACTGCCTAAAGTGCAAACCCCAGTGTAGTGTTGCATCACTACACTGGGGACCGCACTTCAGGTACAATTCACATTTTCAATTATTACAATGTCATGAATTATATTCAAAAATAATTATAATTTGAGTCCATCAATATTTGGCCTTTCAATAATATCCTAAGAGATGCTCTTATGGTGCATTCTCTTCAAACAAACCTGACATTAAGTATGTAAAAAACAATATGCACTGATCAATCTCATATCCTAAGAGCTGCACGCGTCTAGCTCCAAGAGACATATGCACACAGATGACACTATGTCCCTTCCCTGTATTGAATTCAATTGTAAGACTGTATAGTGTTTGATAATGCAGGTGTGAAGCACTAAGTGCTTTTCTGGGCGGCTGCATAAGAGCCTGTGCAGGTTGCTGTGTATGTTTGGCAGACTTTATGTTCATAATGTAACTTCTATGGGAAACATAGTATTTTGAGGGCTGGCGGTTGCTCCAGTTGTGTTTCTTCTACACAATCTACTGAAGCAGAAGAGTGTAAGGCAGATAGAGTAGCACTTGCCGTTACATGCCTTCTTCCAGTGGCCTGCGTGGTTGGGGCATTTAGTATCTGCTCTTATAACGTGCCTATGCTGAGCAGTGATCTTGGTTGCGGAGCATGGCCTTGTGGTTGGGAGTCACCAGACGATAACAGCATCTTCGAACTCAGGTGCCCAAAGTTATAGTCCATTGGCATCATCTAGTCAAGACAGTACCAAGATGACAGTGGCTTGATGCCTCTGGAGGAAATCAGGGTGGGAGAAAATATGTGAAGCATTGCAAATACCACTCAGCTCCCACTCTCCTTTTCCACTTCTCATGTCTTTACCCAGAAGACTCTTCATTTGACATTGTACCCCAGTTCTACTAAACACATTGGGCCTTTGTAGTAGGTATGCACACATGCACGGTTTGTGGTTGCACAAGTATCAGCGTGATCTGCAAATAGAAGTTTGAGCCATTTATTGTCTATTTTCATATAGAGTTTACAAAGTGCTACAAATCACACACACCACATATGAGGGATGGCAATTATTTTTGAGAGAAGAGGCTACTGAGGCTTTTGATTAATCGAGCACAGCATGCATTGAGCTACTCCAGTGAACATTTTGGCATGCTGGCTCGTAAATATGTTGTAGGCTTGTGTCGACAGCCACTTACTTGGTTTTCATTCTGTTTGGCTCTCTGAATCTCAATACTCTGTGGTTGGTGAGCACACTCTGTTGTCGTACATCTGTCTCGACCGCAAGTCGCAGACTTTGATGCTTCTTTTGTAACCACACCAGATCTCGATGTGAAACACACACTGCGAGCCCATCTTTCCAGTGGTTTGTCAAGGGCGCTGGAAGAGTGCCTGAGTTTACAACTAGTTCCAGATTGCAGGCATCCCTCTCATCCACACTGGGCTTCTGCACAGGGAGCTTCGAATCTTGATACCTGGATGGGGCAATATCAGCCCCATTCCAGCACCTGACCTCTGACAGTCTTCAAGGTCAGAAAAGGGACAGGGATACCAATCTCCAGTATTCAGAAGTGTTCAGTTTTTAAAGCAAACTAAATACAGCGGCTCTCGATTGTTATGTAAAAATAAGACAAGTGCTGTCTTGCTGAACAAAATATCATGGGTTGTGTAGGAGTGATGTCAGTGTGTAACTAGCATTTGGAGGTCAATTACTATAAGATGCTCGATCTGGGAGACTAAGCTCATCAGATGACCAAAAACATGTTTTGACGTCATTGATATTGGATAAAAGTACTAAGACTAAAAGTTATTCAAAGTCACAAGCAGCACTCCTAGGACACTAATGAGCTGTGAGACAAATCTGGTTAAATTGACACACAGCCATATCTTACAATGGGGAAAGAATGCAGGAAGGGGGGGGGGTGAAGAGGAAGAAGTGAAGGGAAGGATGAGGGAGCGATGAATGAGGGAAAGTAAACGAGGGAACAAGGAAGTGAGGGAGGAGATGGGAGCAGGGAAGGGGAAAGGTGGATGGTATTAAGGGATGGATGAAGCATAGACTGTCGAAGGCAACCATGGGATGTAGGAAGCAGAGAAGCGGGGAGGAGGGAATTATCAGGGAGTGAGGGAAAAGTGCGTGAAGAGAGGAAAGAGGAAACGAAGGAAAGAAGTGAGGGAGAGTAAAACCTCAGTTGTTTGCATTTCGATTATTTCATTTAAACATTGAGCAATCTTCTTGTGTGCTACCTAGTGGTATCCTCTGTCCTGGAATACACTGTAAAATCGAATATCATGGTATAAACTGTGCAGCAAATAGTCCCTCGAATGCACAGCTCAAAGATGACAGTACAGTGCTGAAATTAATAAATGGTGTTCCTTGTCCTTTAAAAATATTTTGATTGCTGATTACAAAACGTTGTCAGCTTCTCATCACTCTTGCTGAGTGCTGACCAAATCCCTTGGGTCGTAAATCAATTTGCAATATCACGAAACCTGTTTATCCATAGTGATTTGTGTCACAAAATTTCAGAGCATCCCCAGAGCATTTCGGACCAATAGATCCCCCATTGGTGATTTACATTTCAAATCCAAATAAACATATTGTAACCAAAAAGCGGGGCCCTTTTGTGTGCTGATGTAGTATCACTTGCCTGTCTCCCACCAGAAAGCGCTAAACACACCGGCGAGGAACACTCGTGTTCCCTCATCACCTAGTTTGTATAACACTTTCCAGCAATAGATTGATGAGAAGTACACATTTTACAATCAGCAATAACAAGGAAGAATATTTTTCAAGATCAGAGACACTACGGATTAATTTCAGCATTGTATTGTAACTATTAAGCTGTACATCTGAGGGACTATTTGTTTCAAAGTGCATAGAATGATATTCTAAGTATACGGCGAGCCACACGCTTGGAGGCATGGGTGACCTCTCAAATGTTACTACTCAATGAAGGAAGGCTAATGTAACAAGCATTTGCAATATAATAGCTCTATCATTTGCAAGAGTTAGAGCTATTGGCATTGTAAGTGCATAATTGGACTTTTCTTGCCACATAAATTGGTCAACCCTGCCTCATAATTTTGTCCTCTCCTGCCACATAATTCCAGTGGCCTGTATGTAACTAAAGCACTTCCATTTACCTTTACATTACCATTTACGAGACAGCTGTTCTGCCTCACCTCCAACTCCCTCTCCTGCCCACCCCACCCCTCCCCAGCCGACGCTCCCTCAAAAGGAAGAGCATCCCCATGACACAACCACCGCTGAGCATAGAGTCCAGAGACAGCTCTCTGCTAACGGCAGGGCCGCCTATCCTAGAAACCTAAAACAAGAGGAGGGGCATGCAACAAGAACGAATGAAGCAACAACCCCTTTTCCTACTCACATGGATATCCAGAGCTTTTGAACATGTCCCCCACCTGTCTGCCTTGTATATTTCACACCTCCCTGATGTTTTGTTTTGAACTTGGTACCTATTTTAAGTTTCTTACTGGGTGAGTGGGTAATGTTAGTTTGCATTAACGTGCCCTGTGCATACATGCATACAAAGCAATACGTTGTGTAATTAAGACTTCGATCATGTAGAAGTCCTTTCAAAGGATTCCGGAAAGAAAGCGATGTCTCCAAACGTGAGTGGCTGTTGTTTATATCATGCACTTTTTTGTGTATTTTTTTACAAGAAATGCTTTCTCATGCCAAAAAGAGGACACGACAAAGCAATTAGCTCTTTTAAAAAAATAGTTCAAAATGCCAAAGCCAGCTTTTCGTGAACTGTTTCACACAATTTTATTGTACTTATCACAGAGAAAAACCTGGCCACGATTCAGACTTGTTACTGCCATTAGGCCTGGAATTTACAATTAGACAATTCTACATATACTTATTTGTGAATGTATTAAAGAACTAATTTACACACCTACTTTACTCCCTGCTGCTTTTCAGAAACAAAGCATCCTAAAATAGTGCGGCAGTGTGTACGTTGCAGGGTGCTTTGGAAGCCAGATGTGCTGGGATGCGGGCGCAGATATACGCAATATTAGTGCCCAGTTTGCCTTGGTTCCGCTGCCCCATCTTGTCAGTGTCAGCCATCTTCTGTGCCCACCTGCTCAGAAAGAAAGCCCGGGAAGCAGCTCTGACTCAGAAATTACAACAAGCTAACAAGGGTACTGACATACAGAGAGGCCTCTTTGTTCAGCTCACTGCCAATCTCTGCATCATCTCAGCATTTATAAGGTGTGCAAACGGCACCCGTCCTCGTTCGCATCTCCACTCGCTCCCCAAGTAGGCTGGTGCAACCTACATGCACCAATGACGTTTTAGGATCGCAGTGGGAAGAAGGCGCCGTCAGGCCTTTGGCCTTTTATAACGTATATAGAGCCATTTGCAACTATTGAGAAAAATGCAGCCCCTACATGTGGGCGCAAATTACCAGGCAACACAAAAGGATGATGGACGGAGTTCTGAAACGAGAGAGCGTGCCTGCACTTACCAAGCAACAGAGCACCCCTGTCGTCAGCAGGTCTGATCGGAGCACAACAGCTGGTCTTTTTAGTCTTGGGAGGAGGTGGGAGGGCAAAATGCTGCAATAAAATACAATCAGCTACAGGTGGCACCTACAGTGTAACACGAGCAGCAGGAAAGAAAAAAGTAGTCCCTTAAACCCAGAGTTAAAGAACCACAGCGTAAATATACTGTACTGAGTCCCTGCTCCGAAAGAGAAAAAGGAGGGACAAAGAGGCAGAACTGACCACTAGCAAGCAAGGATTTGTAAAAGAAAAACACTGAAACAAACAAATGAAATGGCTTTAAGCCCACAAGAGAAGCATACTAAAGTATACATGAGATCATATGCTTACACTCTGCCCAACAAATAGTGAGGTAATAGGTTCTGTTTGACCGGGGGTTGTTTTGATATGACGATATGCTGATTGTCAACAGGTGTTTGATTGCATAACTTGACCAGCTTCAATTAATTCATACCAAGCTTTTAATACCACTTTTTCTCAATGAGCTTGATACAAATTCCATAACATTACTGATTTATAGCTAGAAGCCATGTGCTATCCATTTTAGCCTTCCAAAGGAACAGCATCTCTTCAGACCTTTAGAACTGATACATAATATTGAACATTTTTGGCTGCCAATATGTTGTTTTAATTGCCCACATAGTCTCTCGATGTTTTTATACGGTCTGCCCATCACACGAACTTACATTTAAATATATCCTTAAAAGAAACATGCATTCACTTCATTCTGCTTAGCTGTGTCAGCAAATATATGCGCTTTATAAATACCACGTGTAGAATTGCAAGCTATCTGTAAAAGCAGTTTAGCCTTGTAAATGCACCACGTGCTGTTCCTCCTGTCTCCTTCTGTCAATGGAGAAGGCCTCTGCCAGCTAAAAATACTGATACCTCTCTGATTCGAGTGCGGGCCCCGCACCGGAAATGAGCACATCCTCGGAGCTCAGAACCCTGGTCAGGGCCCAGGGAAGATGAAAGGCATCAGGACCAATCAGCGATTACTTATGAGCGCCCAGGGAGGAAGTCGGACAGCCAAGGGCAGTTTTTCCGCAGTCTCGGTGTTTCTAATGGAATGCTATAAAACCAGAAACAATACCTGCACAGCGAGAGAAGTTGTGTTGTGAACCATACGCTTTTCAGTTCAATGCTGAGGCCCCCTGTGTGTTACTTTCTCACACAGTAAAACCTTGTGTGCACAGATGCTGGCGAGACACCGAGAGGCCCACATATTTCGCATTTGTTTTCACTGCCGACTGCGAGGGAAATAAACCTGTGTTTTTAGCAAGCACGCCGACGGAGTTCCAGTATGGAAATGTACATTTGCGACTGGGCCCAATTCCACAACACGTTCCAAAATCTATTTGCATTTTGAAACTGCGCATCGAGGAGACGAAAAGTGGATTTAATGTTACTTCAGCACATTTCGGCCCACTCAGTCTGCGTTCTTTGCCAAACAAAAATCTGTGTCTTCTTGGAAAAAAAAGTTCCAGGAAGCTTGGATTTAGTTCCCATATGGTAACCAGAATCTCAATACTACAAAAGGTCATTTTCAGTGCATTGCAAGACATATTTGTTAATATATGGATGGATGTGAATTGTATTTCTGTATCGCAAACCTAGCCAAAGGGCTAGACAAGCATGAAGTCAGCGAGCGAGAGGAGAGGGAGATGGGTTGTAGATTGTTGTGCATTGTGATGTAGTGCCGTTTAAAGAGGTGTTAACTCGTTCCTGAATTGTGGCAGCGTTAATGCGCATGCCAACAGGCCCAATTCAGGCAGGAGATTCCCCCCCAAAAGCCTTTATGTTGGCTGTCTTCCGCCTGAAATTACCTCAGCTTCACTCTAAGTAAACTGGGAAAAACATTCTCCCGATGATGATTTTTTTCTCCAAAATCCCCATCTTTACAATGTTAAAATGTTGGCCTGTATGTGTTTCGTACTTTTTTCTCGCTATAAAGCTTGATATAACACTATTTCTGCCACGTTTCGCCGTGGATAACACCAGAAGTTGTACTAAAGCGACTGGTATTGATTTTATGAAAAACGATGAATGGTTGCGTCAACCATGGTGGGCTCTCGGCTTCAGATCTGGTTGCTACATGTATTATGACTGCAAGAATGATGCATTAACAATGAACTAGCTAACCAGCAAATGTTTTTAACTTTATATGTTTCTCATTAAGGAGCTATCATTTTTGCCCATCTCGCCCATCCTCACTCTGACCCCTACATGCTAATAGATCCGATTTAGGCAGGAAACTTGAATATTTTTGAAGCCAAACATGGCTTTGTTTTAGCTACCCCCCGCCTTAAATTGCTGTAGCTTAACTAGAAGTCTATGGTGAACATGCATTCCCTCAATTTTGTTTTCAAAAGTTCCCACTTTCCTATTTTAAAAAGTTGGCATGTATGCTGACCTTCCCTGTCCTTCCCTAACCACAAATGTGCTCCAATGACCACAGGTGTCTGATGCACAGGGGTAGGTCACAGGCTTCTGATTGGAAAAGAGGTTTGGTGTGCATACCCAAGGCCCAAACACACTAGCTCATGTTCATTTTCTAGAGAGCAGTGACAACACAAGGAGTTAAAAGTCGTCTGAAGATTGTACTATGCTTGAGGATGATGTACTTTATATAAGAAAAACTATCAGTGGCAGCAGGTGGGTCTAGGAAAAATCATGTATTTTTAAAGGAATGTTTTTGTTTGCAAGTGGTATTTGCAGGAATGGGACTGGAGAAGAAGGGGAATCAAACTGACTGGATAAATAAAAATCAAAAGTGGGTTATGGGGAAGAAAACATCACACCGGCTAAGATTTTTTGACTTATTCAGTCTGTTTGTGTCGTAGTAGTAGGTAAACAGTTTGCCTGTGGACTGAAACATCAGTAGACTGAAGAGGAAGAGTCTGGTACAGAAGTTCAAATTAATCTGTAAAGTGTGCACAAAAAACATAGAATGCACCTCACAATTTTGTGCTACAACATCAGAAGGCTCTTGGTTACAGTGATGTGTGGAGGAAGTGTGTGCTTACAATAATGAATTTTATTGAAATATACCAAAACTCCATCTAGTTCATATCATTAAGCAGACTGTGCATTCCAGTTTATACAGTGATTAATAGATGAAAAAGAAGCGCAGAATTGGTTGCCCTTAAAACTTGAAGGTTACTGTATAGTCCTGATCAGCTATGGTCTCTAGTTCTCACTTCCAGGAGGAAGGTGTTAATAGTAAACACAGAAGTGATAGCTTTGAATTGAGAGAGCAGAGATATAGCTAATTCTTTTCAAATCATTAAGGTTGAAGATTAAGAGAAGTTTCTCTGTGTGAAGAAAATGGTCTATCATATGGTGTGGTTGTGCAACCGCACTGTGCAATGAAGACACACTTCTGTATCAGGTCTGTCGGATTCGTTAACCTTATCTCAGTCTTGGGTAGCTGTGGCTCAGAGCAGTCAGGCTGAATCACAGGAACAAGTGAATAACAAGAAAATGCAACACAATAATAATCGCGTTATTTTAATTTATAAAAAATAGCTGTAAAGAGCAATTTTCTTAAGTTGTCATTTATACAAAAGTCACATTAAATTCGACTTGACCAACAAGTCGGTTTGAATGCAATGATTCATTTGATACCTTGAAGTCCATATTCAGTAGTCCCATTTGGAAGTTAGCACTGCTGATTGATCAGCGGGTAACTCCACACTCACCAATGGGCTCACTAGCCTTTCCACAGTAACAACAACAATGCAGAGTTTTTACTGTTGGGGTGTGTAAACATTAATAAAACTCATGTCCATCTTTTTAATATAATGGACCCTGTGTTTAGGGCTCTGTAGATCTGTGTTATGGCTGACTTGTAAATATTAAAAAGAAAGGTTTGGGGTTTACTATTGGTTTAAATGGCAAAGTCGAGTTAGCAGTTTCACACTGCTCCGCCAGAAGCCTGCGGTGTTGGACTGGGAGTTATGCTTTGCTTTATAGCTGCAGTCTATGGGGGACACTTAACTAACAGGCCCTAAGCACCTCTACTACCACTTACTCAGGACTTAAATTCACACATGCTGATTGTGGGTTGTAGGAAGATGGCTTTGTATATACTATATCAAAATGAGATATAGTGTGCAGAGTCCAGGGGTTCCCCAGAGGTTTAAGAGAGGCTAAAGTAGATAATACAAATGCTCTCTTTTGTGGTAGTGTGGTCGAGCAGTTAGGCTTGTCAGACGATAGTGCAAAGCATTTGTTGTACACACACAGACAAAAGAAGAAGCACAAATTCAAGACTTAACTCCAGACCAATGGTTTTTATATATCAGAAATATATTTTCTTAATTTATTTTTAGAAGCACAAGATTCAAGTTGCAGATAAGTACTTCAATAGATTGGTATTTCACACATGTATCAACACTACTTTGAAATCAATAAGTGATACAGTTTTTTAAATATTGGCAATAATCTGTTTTAAAAATGGATACTGCAATTTTCAGAAACAGTTTCTGGGGGGAAGAAAAGTTAGTTCTATTTGTATGTAAGTATTCAACTTACAGTTTCAGTATCCTGGTTTTAGGATGTCCACCGGTCGGGGCTCAAGTTAATCCCAAACACCCACCACCAACAACACTGGGCCGGCCGGATGCAGAGGTCAAAGTTGAGCAAACTTAACGCGGGCTCCTATGGAGACAGGGGGTACTCGGAATCAGGCCTGCCTGCAGGTAAGTATCCTCGGATGGCAGACCAGGGGGGATTAGAGAAGCACTGGGGGGGCACAAGTAGGCACCAAACACACACCCTCAGCCGCACATGGGCGGCCAGATGCAGGGTGCAAACAGGACGTCGGGCTCCCAATGCTGGTCTAAGAGGGGACCCCGGGGGTCACTCAGAGGCTGCAGGTGAGGTCCAGGGGGTCGTCTCGGGTAGACCACAGGCTGGACAGGGAGGAGGGCCACCTGCTGAACATTGCTGCACCGGAGGTTGGGTTCTCCAAGGCCTGGGGGCTGCGGGTGCAGTGTCTTTAGGTGTCGGATATCTTCGTCCGGTGCTTCGCGGTCCGGGGGGTCCTCAGGGTTTCCCTCTGCAGGCATCGTAGTGGAGGGGTGGTGAGGTCAACCCAGGGTGGGCAGTTGCTCAGAACCGTGTAGGGATCTTCTCTAGCTGGTTGGGCCACCTGGACAGAGGCAATGGGTGTTGGGTGAGGTGGGAGTCCTTAGTCGTTGGTTTCTTCTTGGACAGGGCCTCTGTCCATGTTTTTTTTTGGTCCTTTTGGGTCAGGGCAGTCCTCTGGAGCTTGGCAGAGGTCACTGGTCCCGCTGGATGCGTCGCTGTTCTTTTGCAGGTTCTTTGAAACAGGAGACAGGCCGGTAGGGCTGGGGCCAAATCAGTTGTCGTCTTTCTTCTTCTATGCTGGGGGTTTCAGCTAAGCAGTCTTCTTGGTAGGTTGCCAGGAATCTGATGACTTGGGTTCAGGGAGGCCCTTAAATCCTAGATTTAGGGCTGTTTTAGGGGTCAGAGGGCAGTAGCCAATGGCTACTGTTCCTGAGGGTGGCTACACCCTCCTTGTGCCCACTCCCTTTGGGGAGATGGGGCACAAACCTAATCCTACCTGTCCTCCAAACCAAGATTTAGGATTCTGCAGGGAGGGGATCACCTCAGCTCTGGAAACCTTAAGGGTGGTCCTCTCTGGGGTGGTCACTGCTCTCTGTTTTCCCTAATTTTCCTGCTGGACTTGCCGCCAAAAAGTGGAGCTTTGTCCGGGGGGGCAGGCAGCTCCACTAGCTGGATTGCCCTGGGGCACTGTGATCCGAGGCTTGAGCCTTTAAGGCTCACTGCTAGGTGTTACAGTGCCTGTAGGGGGAGGTGTGAAGCACCTCCACCCAGGCCAGGCTTTGTTTCTGACCATAGAGTCCACATGCATGTGGTCAGAAACTTGTCTGAAAGTGGCAGGCTGGCACAGACGGTCAGTCCTACACTAGCAGTTTAGCTAACATACAGGGGGCATCTCTAAGATGCATTTTTAATAAATCCCACACTGGCATCAGTGGGGGTTTATTGTGCTGAGAAGTTTGATATCAAACTTCCCAGTATTCAGTGAAGCCATTATGGAGCTGTGGAGTTCATAATGACAGACTCCCAGACCATATACTCAATATGGCTACACTGCACTTATAATGTCTAAGAATGGACTTAGACACAGTAGGGGCATATTGCTCATGGTATAGTGCACCCTGCCTTAGGGCTGTAAGCCCTGCTAGAGGGGTGACTTACCTAAGCCACAGGCAATGGTTTGTGGGCATGGCACCCTGAGAAGAGTGCCATGTCGACTTTGTCTTATTCTCCCCACCAGCACACACAAGCTGCAAGGCTGTGTACATGTGCTTGGTGAGGGTTCCCCTAAGGTGGCATAATACATGCTGCAGCCCTTGGGGACCTTCCCTGGCCGACGGGCCCTTGGTACCATGGGTACCACGTACAAGGGACTTACCTGTGGGCCAGGATTGTGCCAATTGTGGAAACAAAGGTACAGATTTTGGGAAAGAACACTGGTGCTGGGGCCTGGTTAGCAGGATCCCAGCTCACTTTCAATCAAAGTTAGCATCAACACTAGGCAAAAAGTGGGGGGTAACCATGCCAACAGTGGCACTTTCTACATGGGTTAACCAATTAGCCATACATGTTTTAAGGGTCAGAACATTAGCACTGAGACAATCTCAACAGTTTGGAGTTCTCTTCTCCCATCACCACAGGCCACCTGAGAGGCATGTTGTCAGTTTGAAGTGAGTCACAAACAAGAAGGGTCTCAACGTCTTCAGGGACTAAACCACAACAAAATCTTCCCTCTCAAAGGCACTCCAACATTGCTCTCTGGGGTGGAGTTGCTAACTGATAAAGGCAACTGGTTGATCCTGGCAGTCATCCTTTACCTGTGCCAACACTACCTCGATCCCATGTTCAGGCGTATCTCTTTGAAAAATCAACTCCTTGCTATAATCAGATGCTTTTAAGAATGTTGCCTCTTTCAGGATGTCAAAGGCCTTTGACACTCCAAATAACTTTGTTGGGCTGTGTCTTTGAAGTGAGTTAAGCCAATGGTTCCACAATGATAACATAACCTTTTACAAATCTTCTGTAGTACTCAGTCAGAACAAGAAAAGCTATGACCTGGGTCTGCGTCTTTGGATTCTCCCAAGCCAGTATGGTGTGGATAGTGGGTTAAAAAGGTTGTACATGACTTCCTCCAACATGGTGGCCCAAGTACACCACAGAGCCTTGCCCTATTTGGCACTTATTTGCCTTAATAGTTAGTCTTGCTTGCTGTAGTGTTTGAAGTACTTCCTTAAGGTGAAGCAGGTGCTCCTCCCAGGTAGAACTAAATACAGCAATGTCACCAAGATATGCTGCACTGAAAATGTGCAGACCTGATAGGAGTCTATTCAGCAACCTTTAGAATGTGCATTTTCAGCCAAATGGCATCAGTTTGAACTGAAAATCTCCCTCTGGGGTTGATAATATGGATCTTTCCCTGGCTCCTTGGATGAGACCAATCCACCAGTATCCTTAAGTTAAGTCAAATTAAGTTAGGGACTTGGCAACAAACTTGTTTATGAATGCATCAGCTCTTATTATAGGGTGAGCATTTAAACCTCTTTAGTCCACACAGAATCTAATCTCTATTTTGTCCATTTTCAGATTTGGTTTGAGCAGCAGCACCACTGGGCTTGCCCAAGGACTGCTAGAGGACTCAATCAGCCACAGGGTCCAAATCCCACACCAACTGACCTGGCTTGTACTCCACTAAGGAAGACTTCTGGTCATACCAGTGCTTGACAAGCTCCTGGCTAGTCTCCAGATTCTTGTTTGCCTTTTTCATATATTCAGCCATGTGAGAACTCAGGTCAAGCATATAGGGGGTCATTCTGACCTTGGCGGACGGCGGAGGCCGTCCGCCAAGGTACCGCCGTCAGAACACCGCACCGCGGTCGAAAGACCGCGGCGGTGATTCTGACAGTTGCCCTGGGCTGGCGGGCGGCCGCCAAAAGACCGCCCGCCAGCCCAGGGCAAATCAACCTTCCCACTAGGATGCCGGCTCAGAATTGAGCCGGCGGAGTGGGAAGGTGCGACGGGTGCAGTTGCACCCGTCGCGTATTTCAGTGTCTGCTGGGCAGACACTGAAATACTTTTTGGGGCCCTCTTACGGGGACCCTTGCCGTGCCCATGCCAACATTTGGAATCAGTGTCTTGGAGACTTCAGAGCTTGACCAAACAAAGCAAATTTGATTGGCAATCACAATTACTCTATTCTAGGTGCCCACTTGTCAGATTTTTAAGTTTCCCAACTTATTAACTGCTTGGTATTGCAAAATACAGGTTCTGAATCCCACTGCTGCCACCAATGTGAGTAAATGTTAAACGTATAGAAGTACCCTAAAGGTTTATGAAAAGAAAATGCAACACAATAACAATCTGACACCAATTTATAATAATAGTTTGTATTTTTATCTTTAAATAGACACCTTAATGACAAAAATCCAACAGAAGGTTCTGGGCACATGAATTTTAAAAGAATCACATTTTGTCACTCAATGCAATAAATAATTTACATCTGCCACAACTCACAGTGTAATGTTAGCCACAACAAGCAACTTGAAAATGGCTATAAAGGCACTCTTGTGGGTTCCAACTCCCAATGTTAAACAGTTACCTCTGAATCAGTCTCCAGTCCAGTTCCAGGTGATATGGATGAACTGCCATAGGAATCAATGGAGTGGTCATAATGAAAGGGATGCAGGATGCAGAAGATGTTCAAGAATGCTGAGCCAGTGTCTTCCTGTGGCTACCCCTTAATCCACGAACACAGAGGGGTGACATTGGCCTCAGGGGTTGATGTCCCACAAAGTCTGGGCGAAGTCCAGCACAAAACCAATTGCCACTGGTTTACTTGTCTCTGGTTTAAGAGAAACCAGTGGTTTTCTTCAATTGCAGAAACGTTCGTGCTAGGTGACCAAACTGCATTCCGATGATTCTCCCAGGTCCAGCAGACGTGAGTGTTATTTTGAGGGGTCGACATTCGGTCATTCAAGCTGCAGAACTTCTGTTTTGCAATACCAAGCAGTTAATAAGTTGTGAGCTTCACTGCTGCAGTCCGCTCCTGTCGTCTCCCTCCTGACTGCCACATGGTTGCCTTTACTCTGCCATACTGCCATTACTCCTTCTTGCTTTTTCTGCCTTTACTCCTTCCTGTTTGGCATTATTCTGCCTTATTCCTTCTTATTTTGACTTTGTTCTTTTTTGTCTAATTCTGTCTTTATTACCTTATTTTGGCTTTATTCTGCCTTTATTCCTACCTGCTGTGCCTTTACCCTTTCTGACCCCCCCTGCCTTTGTCCTGCACCGCTCCTCCCGGTGCTGCTTTTTCCCAGTGTTTTTTGCCACTCTATTCTCCCTCCTTCTTCCCACCTCCCAGTGCTCCTCCCTCCTTAGGATCTACTTTATGGAGGCCACAGCTCAACACCATTGAGCAGGTCCTTGAGCCAGCTCTCCTGCTGCAGTCCACTCCTGCCACCTCGCTCCTAACTACCCTGTGGTTGCCTTTATTCTGCCATTATTCCTTATTGTGCCTCTACTCCTTCATGTTTGGCCTTATTCTGCCCTATTCCTTCTTGCTTTCTTTTCTTTTTTGCCTTATTCTGCCTTTATTCCTTCATGCTTCTCCTTATTTTGCCTCTATCCTTACTTATTTTGCCTTTATTCTTTCCAGTACCCCCTGCCACTGTCCTGCGCCACACCCTCCATTGCCACTTTTTCCTGCTGTTTTTTGCCGCCCAATCCTTCCTCCCACTTTCTGTCTCTAAGCGTCCTCCCTCCTCCCAGGACCTACTTAAACAAAGGCTTAAGGTAAGCCAAAGTCAAGCCCGTCTGCACCTGGACAGTGTCCAGTGCCAGGAACGCTGGAACTCCCAACAACCACAGCTGCTCCGCCGCAGACCTTCGAGCCCTGGATCCAGGGCGCATTGACAATAAATGCTACCTCACATGGCCACTCAACACAGAGGATCGTTCTCCTGCCAGCACTGTCGCTTTACCTGCAACACTGAAGCAACCAACAATGCCAGGGACACAGCAAACACAACTGTATCCACCACACCGACAGAGACCACTGCAGCACAACTCCAGTGCATCCTACTCAACACGTGATCGCTCTGCAAACATGCCACAGAAATCTGGTACATGATATCCTTCCTCACCCGGACGTCATCTTCCTCACAGAGACTTGGCTAAACCTTGCATCTGCACCAGACATCACCATCGCCACCCCGAAGGCTACAAGATAACACACCGGGAACAAACCAACAAGCATGGAGGTGGAACCACCATCATCTACAAGGACATCTTCCGCTGTACGACTTCCTCAGACGACTCGACCCTGATAATGGAGCACCTCAACTTCCAGCTCCACACAGACAAAAAGAGTACCATCAGAAGCACTCTTGCTCACAGACCACCAGGACCACGCCATAGCTTCTGCAAAACCATCTCTGACCTCATCGCCCTGATCGCTATCGACTCAGAGCACTACATCTTCCTAGGAGATCTTAACTTCCACCTCGATGACCCCAGCGACATCAACACAGCCAACTCCTGGAAAGCATGAGCAACACTGGCCTCAAGCAAATCTTCACTAACCCCACCCACATCGTAGGACAGATGCTCAACCCCATCTTTACAGCCACCGACAGAGTCAAGTGCAACCACTTCTCACAGCTCGCCTGCCCTGGACCGACCACTACATCGTCCACTTAACAGTCTCAGGACTTACCAGCACAGGCACCATGTTCCCTAACTCCATGCACAGAAACTAGAAAAGTATATCAGAAGGGCAGTGGACAAGCTCTCCCAACTCCCATCTCCCTGACACAACATCCAATCCAGAACAGGCTGCGAAGAACTTCTCTCTGTGATCACAGAATGCACCAACACAATTGCCCCGCCAAGCCAGCCAAATTCAAAGGACCTTCCAGAAGAGCCAGCTGCTTCACCACGGAAGTGATATCCACCAAATGCACCCGCCGGCAACTAGAAAGGAAGTTGCACACCTGGAAAGAGACAGGAGACCATACCACCGACAGCACTCAGCCAGTACCACGGCCTCCAGAAAGAAACAAAAAGGAGTGCACTAGCAGAACGAATAAAAGCCTGTGCAAACCACAGCAAGGAGCTCTTTGCTATCATGAAGGAGTTCTCCAACACCACAGCTGGCGAGAACCACATCCAAGATTTGTGTGACACCCTGGCGGACTTCTTCCATGACTAGATCTCAGCCATTTACTCAAAACTTCAATCTCCAAGAAGCCGGCCCTGGGTGTTGTGGTCACCTGGACCATGTATGGCTTCAGGGAAGTACTGCTCACTGGGGGTTTAATAAGACCTAGACGGGGAGCCCCATGCCACCCTCTTCATAAAATTATATAGCCCCGGACCTAGCCCACCTGGGGCTAAAAATAAAAGAGAGCACAGGAGACCGCACTCACTTTTTTTTAAAATCATGGCACAAACCGCAAATATTCGTGACTTTTGCATTGAATAAAAAAAAAAAACATGCTTTTTAGCCTGGGAGGGGTCCCTGGGGGACCCCTGCACCAAGGCTAGGAGGTAGGGTAACGGTACCCTGCCCATTTTTCTTTTGTTTCTTTTTTTTTTTTAGACGGCTGCTGACACTTCCTGGTTGAAGTGTTGGCAGCTAATCAGATATCTGCATGAGATCGGCAGTATTCACTAATTTGTTGTGACCCCAGATATACGAATTTGGATTTCATTTAATATCTACAAAACAACTGATTGAATATACACCAAATAAAAAAAGCACTCTTTCTGGACCAAGAGCTGTCTTCCTGACAAATATGGTGTAATTCCGTCCAGCAGTTTGAGCTGTAGTTGTGTCTAAAATCTCTATGGGAATTAAAATGGGAAATGCACTTTTATTTACTTTCCCTTTTTCTCGGCCCCTGATTGACAGATCACGTGAAACTTTCCATCCAGAGCATGAATCTAGAGGGCACTTTTTTGGAGAGTTTCATGAAGATTCATCAAACCCAAAGATAAGTCAAAAACGCTTTTTTTCAATGGAAACTATGTCCTAACTATAGCTATCTACCGGTGACTACCAGTAGGTCATGTAGCCACTCTGTAGTTATAGTTAGGACTCCCAGGTATAGGAATTCCTCTGAATTCTGGTCGCTAATAACTCTGCACCCATTTGAAAACTTTGCAGTCCTATTCTTCCTTCTACATTGGCAGAAGATGAAAAGTTTTGTTGGTTAAGGAGTGCAAAGATAAAAGGGAAGGGGGTCCAAAATGTGTTTTTCCACCAATGCATTTTCCATAGACTTTTTTATCACACAGCGCAAAAAAGACTGACCATTTTTACATGAACTTTGGCAGGATCAGACATTATGTTGCACAGATGATCTTTTTGGGTACTACAGGTATGTAGGGTAAGTATTTTTTAAGTTATAAAAGATTTTAATTTACTGATATCCGTGGGTGCAGTATTGTTGACAAATTTTGCAGTATGTTGTGGAGGTACTGCAGTACATAGTGATGACAAAACCTACTAGTTACCTATATCTGAGGCCCTAACCCAGAACGCAGCAAAAGTGTGCTAGAAAACTACATGGCTGCCTTTTATGTTTTGTGAAAACAGCTATTACCCAATCACATACTGTCTTCTCATTGGCATCTACTGTGGTATACCGCAAAGTTACTGCAGTATACTGTGGCAGAAAATGTAACTAAGTATTTAAACCCTTACAACTTTAACACCATTTACACTATTTACACCTACTACCAAAAGTTAACATTCGCACCTCATAATCTATTTTCCTGCAACATTACATATACATACATTCACCCAATTTCAAGCTATGACTGTATCAAGTACCAGACTCCACTCTATGCTACTCCACTCTACGACGCTCCACTGTACACTATTACAATGTGCCACTCCAATCTGTCATTCCACTATATGCCACTTCACTCTACGCTAATCCACTGTACACCACTTCACTCTACGCCATCCCACTCTACACCACTCCACTACACTCTATTAACTCTATGACACTCCAGTCTACACCACTTCACTGTACACCTCTCCTCTCTATGCTACTCCACTCTACGACGCTCCACTGTACACTATTACAATGTGCCACTCCAATCTGTCATTCCACTATATGCCACTTCACTCTACGCTAATCCACTGTACACCACTTCACTCTACCCCATCCCACTCTACACCACTCCACTACACTCTATTAACTCTATGACACTCCAGTCTACACCACTTCACTGTACACCTCTCCTCTCTATGCTACTCCACTCTACGACGCTCCACTGTACACTATTACAATGTGCCACTCCAATCTGTCATTCCACTATATGCCACTTCACTCTACGCTAATCCACTGTACACCACTTCACTCTACCCCATCCCACTCTACACCACTCCACTACACTCTATTAACTCTATGACACTCCAGTCTACACCACTTCACTGTACACCTCTCCTCTCTATGCTACTCCACTCTACGACGCTCCACTGTACACTATTACAATGTGCCACTCCAATCTGTCATTCCACTATATGCCACTTCACTCTACGCTAATCCACTGTACACCACTTCACTCTACCCCATCCCACTCTACACCACTCCACTACACTCTATTAACTCTATGACACTCCAGTCTACACCACTTCACTGTACACCTCTCCTCTCTATGCTACTCCACTCTACGACGCTCCACTGTACACTATTACAATGTGCCACTCCAATCTGTCATTCCACTATATGCCACTTCACTCTACGCTAATCCACTGTACACCACTTCACTCTACCCCATCCCACTCTACACCACTCCACTACACTCTATTAACTCTATGACACTCCAGTCTACACCACTTCACTGTACACCTCTCCTCTCTATGCTACTCCACTCAACGACGCTCCACTGTACACTATTACAATGTGCCACTCCAATCTGTCATTCCACTATATGCCACTTCACTCTACGCTAATCCACTGTACACCACTTCACTCTACCCCATCCCACTCTACACCACTCCACTATACTCTATTAACTCTATGACACTCCAGTCTACACCACTTCACTGTACACCTCTCCTCTCTATGCTACTCCACTCTACGACGCTCCACTGTACACTATTACAATGTGCCACTCCAATCTGTCATTCCACTATATGCCACTTCACTCTACGCTAATCCACTGTACACCACTTCACTCTACCCCATCCCACTCTACACCACTCCACTACACTCTATTAACTCTATGACACTCCAGTCTACACCACTTCACTGTACACCTCTCCTCTCTATGCTACTCCACTCTACGACGCTCCACTGTACACTATTACAATGTGCCACTCCAATCTGTCATTCCACTATATGCCACTTCACTCTACGCTAATCCACTGTACACCACTTCACTCTACCCCATCCCACTCTACACCACTCCACTACACTCTATTAACTCTATGACAATCCAGTCTACACCACTTCACTGTACACCTCTCCTCTCTATGCTACTCCACTCTACGACGCTCCACTGTACACTATTACAATGTGCCACTCCAATCTGTCATTCCACTATATGCCACTTCACTCTACGCTAATCCACTGTACACCACTTCACTCTACCCCATCCCACTCTACACCACTCCACTATACTCTATTAACTCTATGACACTCCAGTCTACACCACTTCACTGTACACCTCTCCTCTCTATGCTACTCCACTCTACGACGCTCCACTGTACACTATTACAATGTGCCACTCCAATCTGTCATTCCACTATATGCCACTTCACTCTACGCTAATCCACTGTACACCACTTCACTCTACCCCATCCCACTCTACACCACTCCACTATACTCTATTAACTCTATGACACTCCAGTCTACACCACTTCACTGTACACCTCTCCTCTCTATGCTACTCCACTCTACGACGCTCCACTGTACACTATTACAATGTGCCACTCCAATCTGTCATTCCACTATATGCCACTTCACTCTACGCTAATCCACTGTACACCACTTCACTCTACCCCATCCCACTCTACACCACTCCACTATACTCTATTAACTCTATGACACTCCAGTCTACACCACTTCACTGTACACCTCTCCTCTCTATGCTACTCCACTCTACGACGCTCCACTGTACACTATTACAATGTGCCACTCCAATCTGTCATTCCACTATATGCCACTTCACTCTACGCTAATCCACTGTACACCACTTCACTCTACCCCATCCCACTCTACACCACTCCACTACACTCTATTAACTCTATGACACTCCAGTCTACACCACTTCACTGTACACCTCTCCTCTCTATACTACTCCGTTCTATGCTATCCCATGTGAGCACATCTACTGTACGACACTGCACTCTCTGTGTGGAGTGCAGCACTTGACCTGTCAAGCAGCTCGGAATATGCAAGAACAAGTGAATCCTGATGTTGCTGTCCTGATAGAACAATCTAAAGGCTCAGAGTGAGCGGAAGAAACCTGTAGGTAAAAATAAATATATCAGTTGTTGAGGGATGGGCAGGGGCATGCATTGTGCTGCAATTATATCAGAATGTGCAAGTCTGTCCCCTGTGTGTCTGTATCTGTGTGGTCTCTGAAAGTGCACCCAGATATCTGACGCAAACAGGAACATCTGGTGCCCTTCTCCACAAGCGGATGCGATTACTGGTTTGATGGGATCATCTTTTGATGAGTGGTGGTATAAATATGGCACAGTGAGACTTATCTGTGATGGCACAACACCGATAAATTCTGGAATATTGTGGACAATCAAAGTTTAACGGCGCCCACTCCAGGCTTTATGCTTGCACTGGCAGTATAGTGGTAACAATTTGCATATGTTGGGCCTCAATTAAACAATGGTACTCACCCCTGATTAAATGTTGTTGCTCACAATATGGTTTTAATTCTTGAGGTACTATAGGTAATCATTGCATAATGCTGTTCACATCTGGTATAATACTAGTCCTGGCACAATCATGGGTATTTCTGGCACATTTAGGGCACCCTCCACAGAATGGTGTTCTCCTGTGGCAAAATGTTGGCACTGGCATTATGATTGTAAGTATTGGTACACTGAAGCCATCTAAAACATTATTCTACTCAAACCAGCCTCTAGTAATGCTAATGTGGCACAATGCTGTAATATTTGGCATATTGTTGCCACCGAAGGAACCCATAGCTGGCATTATGCTGGCCCTGGCATAATGGCATGATAAACTATTTCAGGCCGCAAAACATGTTTGTTCACGAAAATGACATGTTATTGTGTAAGGGAATTTTAGTTGATGGTTATATTGCCAGAAACGGACACGTTGGTGTATGCAGAAAGAATGCATTTGTATGGGATTTGTAGGACATGAATCTAATTAAAAAGCAATGGAACGCTGTGCAAGAACATTCATAAGATGGACTGAAAAGGCAAGAAGTGATCAGGAAGGTGCACAAGCACGAAAAAAAGGTTTGCTGCTTGGCAGATCAGAGGAGAGGAGAAATAAATCTGCTCTAGGCTACGGTAGAGGTAAATTGGAGAGGAGGGGCAGGGGGCATGCACATCATGGCTGAATGGGATGGACGGGTACCTTTGGTGCACAGCCGGCTAAAGATAAAGAAAGATCAATTTCAGAACAATCTGTGGAGCCCCCATCAACCTTCCCCGAATACATTTAGGCCACATTCTAAAGGCAGACATTTGCTACGCCAGTATCAATAAATTAATATAACCTAACATTAAAGTAAATAAGTATTGCAAGAATGGCACAGTACAATAATTACTAGCACGGTGTGAGAAGAATCCGCCTTTAGCTGAACCTGCAGACTCCACGTTTTCTCCATCAGTGTCTGCCTTTAGCTGAACCTGCAGACTCCAAGTTTTCTCCATCAGTGTCTGCCTTTAGCTGAACCTGCAGACTCCAGGTGTTCTCCATCAGTGTCTGCCTTTACCTGAACCTGCAGACTCCAAGTTTTTTCCATCAGTGTCTGCCTTTAGCTGAAGCTGCAGACTCCAAAGGCCATCAAGGCACACCACACACAAACATCCACAAATCCAGCAACACCATCAATGACATTTTTGTTCTCCAGGCAAAAGGCAGGAGAGTTGCTGAAATAAGGCACAAGTAACTGGTAAAAGCCTTCCATCAGAATTCTCATACACCAAACACACACCGACAGCACATGGCGTTGCCATGCCACCCAAACAGGGATGGACTAAAACACAACATCTAGAAAATACAATCAATCACCAGATAAGTGAGATTCGGGTCTGTGATGGCAACACCAGAATTGTGTTCTGAGATACCCCCAAGACAGCCAACGGGGCTATGAGGCATTATTAATGGCAAGATATGGGCTAATCAAATGACAGCATAACTTTACATAACACCAGAACAAATCTAAGGTTTTGTTCACCTCCACAAACTCACAGTCTTTTAATCTGCCCCTTGAGTGGTACCCTAGGCTAGGTCCTAGTTGCCGCCGTAGAGAGGGAGCAGATGCGCATTCTTACTACCACGCAGTGTGACAAACTTTAAACTGCCACTGAGGCCAACACTTTCAGTGACAAAACCATTTATTAATTTGAAGTGTACGCCTTTCTCTCGGCTTCCCAGAAATTTTCAAAGCCGACTTTCCACCGAATCAAGTGATTAAATGAAAATATGCGGCTACAGCTGTTCACTGATACACGCCCTTTGTAGGAGCATATCCAACTCGCCCCAAAGTGGTTTCATTGTAATCTATCTGAATGCGTTTCTCCCGGCCTTGGCACAATGTGCATTATCAGCTACAACCATGTGCAACGGCGGACTTACTCAGCACTAGGCGGTGGGTGGGGACCACACTGATGTCAAGTAATAGTAAACGTTTGTTGTATCCTCACTATCAGAGCGCTTTGTTGCCTCGTCAGGAGCACCGCGTGCAATATATATAAAAATTGAAATTCAATGTCCAGTGAGAAAAACATTTTAAAAACAGAAAGTCAATTTTGGTATTAAGAACCATGAAAACAGAAAACTTGCCACCAATTGATCACCAGTCATCTGCGAAGAGCTAGCAATGAAATTGCAAGGTGACTAATTATCAAAGTCATATTCCAGCTCTAGCAAGAAGGCCGGCACGTTGTGGCTAGTCGTGACATTGCACTTTAGAGAAAACTGTTTCAAAAATGTTCTCCTAAGATAGGTGTGACCCGTGCATAATACATTTATTTAAATTCTCAGTAGCTCCAACTGATATCTTACAAACCCCTACTATCTGTCCTTCATCTATAAAAACGATTGTGCAACATCTGTGACTTCAGAAAGTTGAGATGTAACAACAAAAAGTAGTGGGGCTTGGTGAGTTATGTTGGTGCCTGAACTTCGAAATCGCATAAAGTGTAAGGGATGGCAATTTGTTTATAATTGCCCGTCAGCAATCTCCATCCCAACTTTCAGTTCTTCTGCCTGTGGACGAGCCACAGCAAACTCATTTATTGCATCTGGTGACAAGTCATAGAAACTATTATTTTTCAGAATAGCACCAAGCTAGAGACCCTTCAGTTCTTCTACCTACAAACAGAACCATAGCACTTTCAATTCTTCAGCTTAGCAATGAGCCCTAGCACTTTTAATTCTGCTTAGCAACGAGCCAGGGCGGATTCAATTTATTGTCTGTCAACCGGCCATAGAACCTTTAATTCTTCTGCACCGCTACAAGCTACAGAACCTTCTGTTCTGCCTAGACACAGAGACACAATACTTTCTGTTCTTCCAACTACAGAGTTTTTCCAACGAGCAACGAGTCACTTTACTTTCAGTCCATCCCCCTAGCAACGAGCCACAGCTCTTTCATGTATTCCACTTGACATCAAGCCACAGCTCTTTTTGACATGGTATCATTAACTTACTCAAGGTCCTCCAAGTCCAGCATTGTAGGAGGCTTGCTGTAGTTTAAACCATGTACATGTCAGTCTCCAAGAGACTTGTGTATTTCAGATCCAAACTTGAACATATTGCGGTCAAATTATTTCCCACACAATGTTCTAAAATAATACTTAACTAGGGTACATCCCACCAACAGCTCCATACTCAAGATCTATGTTTACCATATCAATCCACATGGCCCTTATTACGAGTGGTCCGATAAAACCCCATTAGTTCTATGCCCCAGAGTTATCATTAATGCAGTTCCAAGTAAGTCAGAGATACGGAAAAAAACTGTAATTACCTGTTTTTAGGAATTATATGTGGGAATCGGTGTTTGTGCTATGATTCCCACATGTTTCCCACCAAATTTTCACAGAGATTTTGTCTCCTAAATAAATTACAGGAATTTACAGACCACTCATACTGAGGGCTGGACTGTCTTCCTGTTTGATATTTCCATACAGTGACCACTGAAAGCAGCACTCATCAACCATAACATGTTTATTCTAGTAAAAGAGATATGCCTCCTCTATTCCTGCAAGCATTTTGTAGTCTATGCTGTATTCTTTTTGGGGAAAGATGTAGCAGGGACCATGTCATTGGCACAGAGGAGTGAATAACAAGCCACCCCATTTTTGAACATGCGGTTTACACCAATCATGGGACGTTTGTGATTATGCCATCAAGTGAGCCGGAAACAGACAAACAGCAGAAGGGCCAACCAGCACATCTGCCTCAATCCATGGTTAATATGAACTACTTAGAACCAATGTTGTCACAGTGCACTGAAGCTGTCGTCCTGGCATAAACTTCTTGTATTAGGCTCGAGGTATACACTCATGATGTGTATTTCCTAATACATTCCTATACACTATACAGAAAGCTTTGCTTAGACCACAAAGGCTGCAAAGAGATATTCTTCTCTAACCACGATGTTATTTTCCTACCTCGTTTTTAGTACCTTAGAGCGATCAATTTTTCTGTGGTCTTCTCTTAAACCAGCTTGACTTACCGACATTACATTGCTTTCAGCTGTTCAACTTTCCATACACCAGAGTCCACTCTGTGCAAACGTTCCAACAAAATGTAGCAGACCTTGGTGGGAAACAACTGAGGCCATAATTAAAATGTGTCTTTACAGGAACACTCAGCTATACTCGCTAGTCACCATGGCCCTCATTATGTCCCTGCCGGTCTTAATGTGGCTGTAGTACCGCCAACAGGCTGGTGGTACATACTGCCACATTATGAGATTGGCAGGTTGGCTGCAGCCAACCTGCCAATTTACCATTCATACCGCTATGGAGGTATGAGCCGCCGGGCCAGGGATGTGAATCCCCAGCACGGTGACCGGCGCAGTAC
This sequence comes from Pleurodeles waltl, assembly GCF_031143425.1. Taxonomy (NCBI): domain Eukaryota; kingdom Metazoa; phylum Chordata; class Amphibia; order Caudata; family Salamandridae; genus Pleurodeles; species Pleurodeles waltl. The sequence goes on along the minus strand of NC_090440.1, from coordinate 90,748,424 downwards.
TGCCGGCGGTATTATGAGCCTGCCTACCACCATGGATTTTGTGGCGTTAGCAAAGCCATGAAAACCATGGAAGTAGGCCCTACCGGTGACAGGGAATTTCCTTCCCTGTCGCCAGTACGTGGCTCCCCCACCCCCCAACACGTACCTGACACCCCCCTCCATCCAAACTCAGCCCCCCACCCACTCCCATACACACACTAACCCCCACCCTGACATTCAGATACACTCCCCCACCCCATGCACACACTAAGCCCCCTACCCCCTCCAGTTCATCCACACAGCCCCCCACCCCCATACATGCACATAGACACCCACACGCACCACACATACACCCATTCACTTACACTCATCCATACACGCATTCATACACACACTGACATACACGCATTCATACACGCATTCTTCCAGACATGCACACGCACAACATGCCCACCTCCTAGCCCCCCCATCGTACGATCACCTTACCTGCTCCGGGGAGGTCGTCCGGCAGGGAACAGGAAGGGGCACTGCTACGGCCAGCAGCGCCCGCCAGCTGAACACCCCCAGGCCGTATCACAGGTCATCATACGGCTGACACCATTCTACTGGCGTGGCAATGCTGATGGTAGCAGCGCCAGCTTACTACCGTCAGCCAGTCTGATCAATGCTGGATTTCTGCCCTTATTGTGGCAGAAGTCTGGCAGTGCTCATAATCTGGCGGACGGATGGTAGCTGCGGTGGCAGTATTTTGACGGCCGTCAACGCGGAGTTATGCGGCTTTTACCGCCAATGACAAAATGAGGGCCTATTCCAGTAAGGGCGATGGGATATTTACTGAAAGTCGTAGCCAAGCCCTTCATCAGAGCTGGAGCCTCCATAAGGCAAAGACGGGCCTTAGAATGCCACCAGTAGGTGGCATTAATTCATATGAAAAACCTTTTCATCATGATATAGGGAGCACTCCAGCTGCAAAGTTAGAAAGATTATATTTTTCCTGGAGCACCAAACATCCAATAGTACATCATTCATGGTTACACCATTCATTTATTTAAAAACTATATTGAAAGTGTGCTATAAATTATCAGAACTAGCAGCTTTGCTCCCCTTCACAAATGAGCAAAAAGTTAGAATGCCTGCAAATTTAGGCATCACCCAATAATTCGAGTAAAAAAGGAACATCTGTATTAATGACTACCAAATCTAAATTCCAGAGCTTTCAAGTGGGCCATTCACCGGTCAGTCTTTCTTGCACAGCTCTCTCATAAATTCAACTTTCCTGTGCACTTAGGCTATAATTATGAGTTTCAAAATAATGGCATGAGTTTCTCAGAAGAAACTGTTAAGAGTATGGTAAAATCGTACTAGTAGCGTGCACTTAGGAGTAAAACACCATGGAATAGGAAATTATTTTTCTGGCTGTAAAAAACACTTATAACACTCTGAGTATGCGGTAAGGTAAATGTATGTGCTGCCTGCATGTGCAGTGGGGAGCAAGGGAGAGGCTTGATGGCAGTAGAGGATGGAAGAGAAAGATTTTTTTTCCGACCAGGTGGAAGGAAGCATTGCATTCTTCCCCCTGTTATATTAAAAAAGTGTAATGAGACTTAGCTACTGCTACAGCCAAAGTCCTATGCAAATGTTTGGGCCAGAAAAATCTATCTTTGGTTCTCCCACACCCAATAAGGACAGAAGTCAACTCATAATGGCGTAGTGTGAAATGAACGCATAAAATCATGCGTTAACCTAGCTCCGCCTAGGTCATAATCAGGGCCATAGTATCAGAGTGCCTAAAGTATTAATGGATTTGGCACTCACAAAGGCTGCGATGTGCAAAACTGTAGACTTCACGAGGGCAGAAACACACTTGCAATGTACTAAAAAGATATTGCAAGTTGCAAATGAATTTGTGGCTGATGATGTCCACAGTGCGACTCTTTGTGATTGCAATGATACGAATCAAAGGGTGGCAACTACAAACTGAGTCACTAATCATTGATGGGATACCAATAAGCAAGAGGGCATCAAATCTATTTGGAAATAGGGAGTTCTTTGAGAGGACGGCTTCCAGTTTGTGAGTGACAGCTATTAGCATCTGGGAGAAAGTCAGCTGTCCAGGGCCGTTTGCTTTTTTCTCCCAACGTTGCATCATGACAATTTTCTTGTCAGTTGCAGTTCCTGTCTCTGTCCTTCTTTAATGGTGGCCACTCACCGAAATTTTGTGGTTGGTTCTGGCAACATGATTGCTGTCCACTGCATAACAGTTGCCAATCATTTGTTTATTCCTAATTACATTTTGGCTATCCCTGCCACAACAGTGGCCGATACTTCGGAAATTATGGGCAATCTTTGTAAAATTCGGGCTACCTACAAAGTAACACGTTTCTTTACTGTATGTGTGTAACTTTTTAGTTTCATGGTGAAATGACCAGCCTTTCGGAGACTGGTAATGCAAATTTCCTGCTACAGATAATGGGGATTTTTTCAATTCAAAGGTTTGTGGGCAATTCACAGGAAGTGACTTATGGATGGATATTGAAATGCTGCAGAGTTGTACGAAAAATTGCAGTGATATAATTATAACTGTACAGTACTGTTTTAAAGGCAAGTGCTCCACCACAATGTATGGAATATATTAAAGAAAGGAAATTTTAGGAGCAGAAAAACAAACATTCCTAGCATTTCTGGATGAATATTATACATTTACTGCCAAGGCCTTCAGATATCCAAAGTGCAATAATGTCCATGAATCTTTTGTATCACTTTATTAACTCTCTTAATGACTTCAAAATTAGCTGATTATTAAATATTTATTAATCTTCTCCTTCCACTGTATTATCATGTACATTATGTGTATAATAATTATTTCTATACATAATTATTAGTTGTGTAGGGTACCCCGGAAAAGAAAGTGACTTTTGCAAATAATTATTTTGCCATAATTCCAGTAGTGCTTTTATATCTCATAGCAGATCACTGACAGAGACAGTTTCTGTGAAGGGTTGTGGTGATGTGTTTTTCTTTTAATAAATTCAAGTCCTCGCATTAATAGACCATTAACACATAGGCATTCTAATGCAAACTGTAAAGAAAATTATATTCATTCATATTTAGACTGAGTGTATCCAAGTTAGGCCTGAGTTTTAGAATGCCTAACGTTGTTTGCCATCTTGCTCTGTGACACGTGAACATGTTATTTCTAGTTGAGCTGTACTCCTAATTTACGTATACAATCTTCTTTCTCCTTCTTTCCTTTGGTCATTTTTTTCTTTTCTTGTGATAGTCATTAAATGTTTTAATAAATAGCACATTCAAGAAGACACCTGCAGTGTGCAACCTGATCCATATATCTTATCCTGTTACATTTAATCTAAGATTGAAGGACACAGATAGAAGCCTGTATTGTGAGATGTCCTAAGAACCTAATGAACATATAATTGTATCATCTTGCATTAACCTAACTGAATACTCATTGAGACCGCCATGTCTATGTGTAAAATATTAGAATGGTCTATTTTCAATAGTGCAATTTAGATTCGAGTTCAGAGTCTTTTGATGCAGTTTGAAGCAAAACTGAGTAGGAGATTTTTAGTTTACCCTCTTAGTTAGAGGACCAACTTTCCTCTGTCCTTCCTGTTGAGGCGACTACATGTTGTTTAGACCTCTGATTCATAATATTTGAAGTGATATTAAAAGAAAAATAATCAAAGCATATGCATTTGATAACTAATTGATGTTAATCTGATTGTTTTCCTTCTGTAAACTATTACCCTTTTATAAAACTGGATGGTTTGAAACTAATTTACTCTCTGTTTTTCTTGTAGAGCCTAATGTGTTTCATATGTATTAAATGTACTGACTTAATGACCAGGTTAGGTTTTGACTCTCGAGCCAACCGATGGCAATTTATGATCCCCAAATTTGCACAAAGAAAAAGCAAATGGATAGAGATAGTGGAATGAGCATGTGGCAACGGCTGTAGGGTTTTTGAGCAGTTCATATCTAAGGTGTGGCCTGGCCATGTGAATATCTAACTAATGGTTGTTCTTGGTAGTCAGTCTAAGGCGTTTTATGTTTTATTTTTGAATCTCTTCAGAGTTTTAACTGCCAGACGACATTCTCCCAAACAGGAAATGGGAACAAATAGTGCTTGAACTTTCTAAGAATTGATATAGACAGAGGCAAACTAGATGTAGCCTTTAAAAACAAATGCTTTGTCGACTATTCCCTAAGAGTAGGCATGCAATTGGGACAGATGGATAACTTTCCTGCATGCTTCTGCAAGTAACCCAATGGTCAATTAAAAATAACTGGAAGACCAGGTTCTTCCTCTCACGTTATTCTTTTTTTTACCCGAAGACTTTTTTCAAGAGTAAAGAAACAGTATGCTCTCTGATTACATCCTCTGGACCATGCTGATCTATTTCTGCCGGAGAGCAGCTACTGTAGCCTGTACGGAACTTGCCTTCTGACACCCTGAAGTGCTGTGAGATGATAAGGTCTTTGCTACGGTATCACTTGCAGATATCCCAGTTATCTTGTGTGGTGCTGCAAGGATTGTGAAATTTTGCACCTGTCATGGTTGTGGAACCGTTTTCTCATTTCAATAGGAACAGGAGGATCACTGGAACAAGTCCTGAAGTACCTTCAAGAAGCATTTCCTGCAGCTAGCCTAAAGATTTGAAAGCTACATCACTGGAGCACAAGCTGGTACAAACAGAAGCCAACAAGAGCATCACGGGAACGCCACCTGCAAGAGTCAGGTAACTGACTTTCTTCTGGTCCTAAAACAAATGGTAAATACCTCACCCCATCTGCTTTATTCAGGCTAGGATCTCAAAACGAATCTGCCTTTGATTCTAGCAACCATTATCCAGACTGGACCACTTAACACCCCGTACCTCACACAGTGTGTAAAGAGTTTAACGAACACTGCTGATGCATACTGCCACCATATGCAAAAAAAAACGACTGTTTTTAATGTTTTTTGTATAGGTTTTTGATTCATTGGAACATGTATTATTCTCCTTTCTATCTATCACGAGCACTTTTTCTCACACTATCTGTCCCTGGGTGTGTTGTTTTATCAGATGGGCTGTCCATTTAGGATGAATATATTAAATTGATACTTATGTATAAGTAAATAAATGAATATATATATTTATATGAATAAATAGCTTTTTTGCTCTCACCTATGTTGTTTTATGATGTATAAATAATCTGTTGGTTCCTCCCCGTTAGGGCATTGTTGTATGTAATGGTTACCATCTGCAGTGATCATGTAAGAATAGTTTATGTAGATTCTGTTAGGATTTTTGTTAGCTTCAAACCATTCTATGTGGTACACAAAAACTGTAAGACAAAGGATGTTCTTTCCTCACAGAAAGATTACAATAATACGCTTGTGCCTCTTCACTTTGATTCTATTTTGTATTTCTGTAGCACACCGTCATCGATTAGTTTAACATTGAAGAGATTTCTATAGTTCAGGAATGTCTTTCCTAACAGTACCCATGTTTTCATTGTCTGATTAAGTTTGTAGTGGTGTGCTGACGTGTGGTGCTAAAATATGGCTTTGTTACACATTTGGGAAACTACTACATTCTACTCCCCTTTTCAAATGTGCATGCAGACAAGATGCGTCTTTTTCTTTTCAGCATGGATGCTCCCTAGGAGCTCCAGACAATCATCTAGTTTAGGGGAAGAACAACATTGTCTCTTCGCCAATTAATTGTGCACCAGTTAGTTGCCACGTTCCTTGATTGAAAGTTCTAGCATGGGGAGGTTGCTTATGGGTTGAAAGTTGTGCTTTGCCAACATTTAACAGGACACAGTATAATAGATTGCAACACAACAATGGATAGACACCTTAAAGGTTTTCTCAGCCAGGTAAAGGTGGGTGAAATGAGCACTTCAGTGTTGAATAATGGTAGCTCTGTTACATCCTTGGTAAGGTGCATGGACATTCTGTAAGGACTATGCTGCCCTATGCAAGTGCAACTAATATTGTCACAGAAGGCATTTTTCGTCAACAAAATTCAAGTTAATCCAAGTTAAATCCAAATCAAAGTCAGAATAGTAAGAAAGCAGTTTGGTGGCGTCTACACATCGCGTCAGCACACAGGCCAGTTTGCAACCATGCGGCCTTTATGTAGAAGGATTAAACTTTCTTCTTACTGGCAGAGGAAGAGTTTCAGGATGGCGATGATGCAGTCTGGGGAGGGACATCTGCCGGGGAATCATTTACGTACAAACTGAGGTGGCCACTGCCACCTCTGTGTTGCTTCCTAGGAACCAAGCAGACCCACCCCCTTTGTAATCGATGTTGTGTTATCAATCCGTCGAATACTCTACTGATAACTAATGTCAGTCTGGTTTAGCATTTACTACATGAAGCAGCCATTTGTGTCCTGTATCGGTTACAATTTAATAACATACCACAGGTGCTAGTCAGTGTGGCCTAAAATCTGTGAGCTCAATTCCTGCAAAGTCATCCTGAGGAAGGAGAAATCCAAAGGGTCTTCATTTATACCTGTAGAGGATCCAAAGGGCATGTGAAGTCCCTCCCTGTGACTTCACCAGGGGAAAGAGAGATTGGTCAGAACAGCACATGATTCACTTCCTCTACATCCAGAATTGTGGTGATGTTGCAGCACTGGTTGTTTGTGTGGAAGACTTTAGACTGCAGTGTCCTCGCTGAATCACTGTTGCCGTGCACAATGGGTCGAGGAGGTGTAGGCAACAATATGCAAACATCTGTCTGCTCGGTGGATTCGTCCACAGAGGCATTGAGAAGGGAAATACAAAAACAGCAGCAACAAATTGGTAACTGATAAATACAGCTGTCCGCCCACAGGTCTCTGTAATCAGGGATAGTGAACACCACTCCCTGTGCCATGATCAGTCGAGCAGCGCTGGGCTCCCAATCATCTGCTCAGCTCACTGTATACTTTCCCTTCTACTAGCAGACATTTCACATGGCGCGCTCCACAGATGTGGTAAGCAGCGCTAGAGAAACTGCTGCCACGATGTTTCGCAGAAATCTTTGAATCGGGTCCATAAACTATTTGAGGAAACCCAAAAACCTCCCGCACACTTGGAAACAGATGATAAGGCAGCACCATTACGCGGCCACAATCAGTTCCCACTGTACGAAATGCACTGTATCTATTTCAAATGCTGCCTCTAATGAGAAAAAGCCAGCTAACAAAAAATAGAAAAGGCATTTCTCATGGAATCTTGGAGCGTGTCCCTTCGCAGGCATCCTGCAGGCGCGGATAATGCGACTCAGCCTTTTATGGTAATACCCAATGGCCACTTCTATAAGCGGCGGATCGCTTCCGGGGTCACGCAGATCAGGTCTTGCTTCTGACCTACTGGAACCTGGCCAGCCATGTCAGGAAGGTGGGTAGTTAACTGTGGGAGATAGCAGAGAGCGGGGCTTGACTCAAATCGGGGATTTAGGAATGTGGAAATACTTCCGGTTTCTGTGTGCCGCATCAAGAACCAATACAATTGGGATCTGTATGAACTGCGCACTCCCCAAGGAAAAGTTGGGCCCACAAAGTACCCCATATATTATTATTGTTAAAAGAATTACAGCTGGTCTGAGCCTTGTAGATAGGTGCCTCCTACATCAACATCATGGTCATATTTAAGGGAGTGCCAAGAAAATTAAAGCGTCCCTCCTTTTGTTCCAAATCTCTAATGACACTGAGGGGCTAATTTGCGCCACATTAGTGTCATTTTTGTTTAAGCTAATGTGGGCCAGTGAGGCCAAAATCGCAGCACCAAATTTACAAAGTGGCACAATGCATGCAGTGCACCAATATGCAACCCTTTGTGCTACATTATTCCTGCGTCAGGCATAATGTATGCAAAGGGGGCCCGTTAGAGGGGGCCGAAAAAACGGCTCAAAGAAGTCAACATTTTTTACGCTAATTCTGCAAAGCTCCGAAATAGGGTAAAAAATGTTGACACTAGTTTCCCTAACTACTGCCATGTGCGACGTATCTTGGATACGGCACACACATGGTGGCATTTGGGGGGCGCGAAGGGGCGCAAGAACAGTGGCGCTGCACTGGGTGCAGCACCGCTTTTCTTAAATCAGGGCCTAAGTGTGTAAAGCGCGTAAGACAGACCCTTCCTAAAATAGTTCTCTTCGCCCTTCAATCCACCTTTTAATCATACATCCTCTCGCCTTTCCTTCCAAGCATCTATTCACCAATCTTTTAATCTTTTTGCCCACCCCGTCACCATCCATCCATCCATTCACACATTCATCCGCCCAGCAACCCTTTCACCTTTCCACACTCCCATTCTCTATCCTTCCATCATTCATCTTTTCGCCCACACATACATTCCAATGACCATTTCATTCACATGATGATCCATTCGGCCACCTACCAATCAATTCTTTCACCTATCCATCTGTCCTCTCCAATATCCTTTCACCCTTCCTTCCATTCATCCTTTCACCAATCGATCATTTCACCCTTCCAGCCATCCTTTCATTCGTCATCTATGAATCCACATACTCTTCCTTGCTTTGTTATTTTCACTCCCTTCTATCTATCGAACCTTCTTTTCATCCTTGTTTCCATCCATTGCTTCTTCATTCCTTCCTTCTTCCCTTCCACCTTTGCAGTTTCAACCTACCATTTTCTTTCTTTCTTAACTTATTTTACTTTCTTGCCTTTCTGTCGACCACTCCTTTACTTGCTGCTCTGTATCCAACATTACTTTCTCTCTCTCCTTCACTCAACTTGGCTCTCATATTTGTCATCATGGCCATGTGGACTTAATCTACCCGAGCTTCGCCACCTTCACCAAGAAATTGGAGACTGTAGGTGCCTACGCACTGGGGTCACCTGTAACGGTGTCGGAGCATTTGGAGCCTCTCCGGGACCCGACGATTAAGCACCTGTGGGCTCTGCCTACCTGCACAGAGTTGGGAACATCGAGGGGCTTTTGCCAGGGAAGGCCACGGCCGTCATCTTCTGCAACTACAAGGAGGGGTGGTGAGTACTCGTACGTCTGTCCAGCCGGAACCGAGTGACCCCCCTCCTCTGTGGGAAACAGGAAGAGAGACTCACCTGTATGGAGGGAGGATTGGACCAATGTAGAAAAACTCAGTTTGGTGGCATCGGGACAGTGGAGTGACGGTACCTCAGTTCAAGAAGGCGACAGCCGGGACACTCAAGGAGGGACCGCAAAGATTGTACACGTACGGGGCACATGGCACACTGAAGGGACCAGGGGACCCCATCAGCAGCTCCCACAGCTACATCACATCTCCTCCTATAATTTCCTGAATGGCATCGGGTCGGTAGCAGGAGATCTCCTCTCACATCAAGGACATTTGGGATTCCTGACTTGCATGGGCTGCACTGCGTATCATGTACTTGGTGATAGGGTGAACCTGAAAGATCTCAAGCTGGGACCTAGCACGCTCAGGGGATAGATCACTCCTCGGCAAGTTGCTACTGGGAAATGATTACACACTGTTGAAATCAGCACTTTATAGAGCATTCTACACACCTATCTGGCAGGACGGAGGCTACACCCACTCCAGCCTCGATGTTCTTACCCTACCATAAGCAGGGATCAGATACTGTTCTATGTGCCACCCAAAAAAAACCAGCACAATAGAGTATCCAGCTACTTTCAACTGGCGGAGGCCAGGGAGTCACGTCCAACGCAACCAGAACGAGAGACCATGACGCTGACGAAGGAAGACCTCTAGGCCTCATTGCAGGCGTTCAAGAAAGAATTACGTGAAGAATTAAAGGCAGACATGGCTATCTCTCAGGAGACTCTTCGTTCTGACCTCACCAACAGACTCACAACATTGAGGCAAGATGTGGACTCAGTGGGAGAGCGCACAACAGAGTTGGAAACAAAATGCCAAGCTATGGAGCAGAGCATAGAGAAATTGGAGGAATCTTCCAACCAGATTCGAGGCCACCTACAAACTACACTCTTAAAATGTGAAAACTGCTCCAGGAGAGACAACATTTGCCTCTGGAATTTAGAGGAGGGAGCGAAGGGATCGGATCTGGAAGCTTTCGTTCTGGGTCTTTGTGGCAGAACTTTTAGGAGATCCTCAAGCAAAAATTAAAGTGGCGAGGGCCCTCCGGGTGGGACCTCCATCACTGGAGGAAAGACGGCGACATAGAGATGTCCTGGTGAAACTACTCTCATTTAAAGTGAAAGAGGCGATCCTGAAAGCAGAAACAATCTTTTTTCAGGGGGCAACTTGTTCGCTTTACCAAGACATAGCGCCCGTCACATTCGCAAGAAAACTTCAATTTAGACTGGTCACAGAAGAACTCCACATTATTAAGGTGAAATATCTATGGACTTTTCCGTTTGGCCTGGCTTTCTCCTACTTGAACAAACCGCACCACTTTACAGAGGTTGGGGAGGCAGCGACTCTTCTGGGCATCTCATCGAGGGGAAACTAGAGGAGCGAACCATACAAAGCCCACCACCAATGGAGACAGAAAATGCATGGCACTCCCCACGACGTAATAAAAAAGCAGAGAGAGAGGGGAAACTGAGAGGCGTCAGACTTCCCCGTGTGAACTAAGGGAAACTAAGTTACTGAAAACTCCAGACCTCCCTGTGTGAACTAAGAGCAACTAAGTTATTGGAAACTCCAGATGATATCCCCTCTTTTCTTGATACTGATTCCAGGCCCTGATTTAATGCATCGCATGAGTTGGGATATGGAGGGGGGACTTTTTGGACACCAGGGAGACAGAAAAGTCTGTAACACATGGGGGAACTGAGCGTTTTTGGAGATGGTTATGACCTGACTGCAATTACTTACTTTACTGATACACCTACACCTTACATATATTATCATTTATTAGGAAGGCGAAGGGTGGTACTGACTATTAAGTTATATGGTTATGTCATAGATGGACTATCTATGGGATTTAAGGTCCTGAATGTTCTAGTATGTAATTTTTTCTTGTTTACCATGAGTGACCCCTTTTGGGAATATTTGAAACAAAGCTACAGGAGTCATTGCCAGATGCCTCAAGTGGGAAAGGAGAGGAATAGGAGGATTTGGGGGGCGGGGAAGGGAGGTTACAAGGTGAAACCAAATGTGATAGCTTGAAATGGTGTTAGTCACACTGTCATGGAATGTGAGAGGTCTCAATTTTTTCCGGCTAAGCAACACAAAATATGGAAATACCTCCTGGATGCCAGTTACGATAGTGGCTTTACAGGAAACCCATCTTAAATGTAGTGAATATCGCAGGCTCAGGCATAAGCGGTATCCCACAGTATATAAGTCTTGTCATATTACGAAACATATTTGAGGTGACCCTACTTTTTGACTCCTCCCTGGCCTTTCAACCCTCTGCTTCCAAATCTGACAAGGAGGGTAGATTCCTAATAGTGAAGGGTATAATAGCAGGCCGCCCATGCACGATTGCTACATTATATACCCCTAATACGGCCCAAGCTGCCTTTGTGCATTCTTGCCTTCAGCAGTTGGTGGAATTTGCTGAGGGAGAGATTAGTCTCTTGGGCAGTCTCAACCTTACCTGAGACCCGACAATCGAAAGCTCCCCTCCAACACATACGTTCACTGCAAGCTTCATGAAACCCTTGAAAACGTTATTCCAATAAATGGGGTTAACTGACGCTCAGAGATGCATACATCCAGGGGCCAAGGGCAACACCTTTTTCTCTCACTCTCATCGTACCTACTCCAGCCTAGATTACATATTCATGAGTCAATCTTTCACTCCTACTATCTTGTTGTTGGACTGTCATCCCATAATCATTTCTAATCATGCCCCAGTAGTGCTAAATTTGGATTGGAACCTGGGTACCCGTAAACACCGAATCTGTTTTTTCTCTGCCACCCTCACGCCAGACAGGTTATTCCGGGATGAATTACTTAACGGCATCAGGGAGTTTTGTGCCTTGCATGACCCCCGAGATACTGACCTCTTGTATAATTGGGATGCTTTTAAGGAGGTTATTAGGGGGAAAGGTATATCTCTCATGTCCACCCTTTCCAGGCAGAAAACCCTGGAACGCTTAACACTAGAAAATGAGTTAAAATTGGCAAAGCAGGCAAAGCAGGCACACAAGGAATCCCCCTCTTTACAAGCCCAAAGAAAAGTCACAGCCATTAGAGGGAAATTACATGCGATCCTTATCAAAAGAGTGGAACTAACTATGCTTCGCCTCAAACATGGGGTGTACAAGCAGGGTAATAAGGCTGGCACACAGCTGGCAAGGCAATTGAGAGTGAAGCAGTTAAAAGGCTATATCCAACTTATTAATTTAGGAAAGGGAGTGATAGCGCAGACTGAACATGAAAAAGTGAATGCATTTTAGGATTTTTATAAATGTCTGTACACAGCAGATAAACTGAGGGAGACCAACCAATTACAGTACCTCAAGGGGATTCCCCTTCCACAGGTGACCTAAGAACAAAATGAGGCCGTAAGTGCCCCATTGAGGAGGATGAAGTGCGAAGAGCAATAACCTCCCTCAAACTTCATAAGTTGCCTGGGCCAGACGGCTTAGCAGCCCAATTCTATAAAACTTTCAGCTCGGAACTAATACCACACTTAACTAGGTTGTTTAATCATATAGCTACAGAACCGGGAGTCACACGATCTATGTGCAAAACTCTCATCAATCCTCCACAAACCTGGGAAAGACTCGCAATATTGATCTTCCTATAGGCCTATAGACTTATTAAATTTAGACGCTAAACTATACACCAAAAATAATGCCAACCGTTTAGAGGGAATCTTACCAGACCTGATCCCTCCTGGCCAGTCTGGATTTATAAAAGGGAGGAAAACTCATGATATCCATTTAATTGAAAAAGCCACTGGTCACGTTAGATGCCAAAAAAGCATTTGACCAGGTAGATTGGTCCTTTCTATTTCAAACCATGCAATATTTTGGCATTAGTGAGAGATTTATCACATGGTGTGAGCAAATTATTCTGCTCCAATTGCAAGGGTTCTAGTGAATGGAATATGTTCTGGAACCTTTGACTTGGGCATTAAACTTACCCCACGAATTTCTGACTTACATAAAGCCAACTACCCCTCATTGCTCCAACAACGTAGGATAGATCTTAAGAGATGGACGCCACTGATGTTGTGCGCCGTTGAGGGAGGCGGTCGGGAACTGCTGTGCAACTCCTCATTGGTTAACATTGGGCCCTATCGGGTACAGTGCCCAATGGTGATCTACTCCGGCGGTGACGGTGTGCACCGCCGGAGATGTGAACGCCATTTTCTATCTGATCCCTCTCTTGCTACCTGATCTTCAACAGGAGAGGACCTACACTGCATGTGCTGCTGTGCCCTGTGTCTGGAACCTACCATGGCCCCTGTGACTGGGGAAAGGGCCCCAGCCTTCACTTCGGTGGAGTTGGAGAGACTGGTGGATGGGGTCCTACCCCCGTGCGGACTGCTGTATGGGCCTACAGACCAACAGGTGAGTACACTGTAGGCATGATGCATGTGGCATGAATGCATGGAGTGGTGTGTGTGAAGGCCTAGTGTAAGGGAGTGGGTGGATGTCTGGGCGGTATATTGGTTGTGTGCTGGGCCATGTGTGTGTAAATGGTGATGTGAAGGGGTATGGTGGGTAATAAGTGTAACATGCAGGACTGTTTGACTAATTTAATTTTCCTGTGTGAATTGCCTCTGCAGGTCAGCGCCCATCAAAAGAAGGGTATATGGCGTGCCATCGCCAAGGACGTGCGGACCCTGGGGTCTATGGCAGGTGGAGCACCCACTGTCGGAAACCTTCGGATGACCTGAGACACTGGGCACTGAAGATGGCGGAGGCGCAGCTGGGGATGGCCTCCCAACGAGGAAGGGGTGCCCGTCGAACCCTGACCCCCGTGATAGCCCGCATACTGGCGGTGACCTATCCTGAGCTGGATGGGCACTTGAGGGCATCACAGCAGCCACAAGGGGGTGAGTTCAGTGACCATCATTACAACTTACGCATGGTAGGATGGTATCCGGGTGGGGGATGTGTGTCAGTGGGTGCCCCTAGGCCAGGCCTGACATTGCAGCATAGGTCCCCTGGTGGCTAGGGTTCAGAAGGGAGAAGCTTGCTACCTAACTCATAGGCATCCACAACTGGTCAGGGCTGGGTGGGTTCCAGGTGTGCTGCATTTGGCAGTGTGTGCCCCTCCCGATGGCTTGGCTGCTATCTATTTCCCTGGTAGTGCTATGGCATGTTGTGTAGGGCTGTTCCCTGTGTGTGAGAGTGCTGTGTATGCCAACGGTGGTGTTGGTGCAGCAATTCACCCAGTGTATCCTTTGTCTCTCTACCCCCCTTTCTTGTTTTGTCATCCTGTCCTTATGTGCATTAGCATCATCTGGCGGAGGAGCAGAGGCACCGGCGACAGAGGGAGATGCATCCCACAGGACCCAGGAGGCAGAGTCCACTGACTCTGAGAGCACCAGAGGGACGGAGGGCGAGGGGAGCACCATGGCAGAGACTGGAGGGGACAGTTCTGACACAGATACCTCCTCCGATGGAAGCTCCCTGGTGGTGGCGAACACCACTGGGACCACCCCAGCTACAGGTACCACTGCCACCCCCATACCAGCACTGCCCTCCCAGCAGCCCCTCATCGAGTTGTCCGTGCCCACTCACCCAGGAGGGTGGGCATCTCCTTTGCCCCAGGCACCTCAGGCCCTGCCCTAGTGAGCCCTGCTGCCCCGAGTGAGGAGGCTATTGGCCTCCTGAGATCCATCTCTGTAGGGCAGTCAACCATTGTGAATGCCATCCAGGGCTGGCAGCCCATATACCACAGAAGGCATTCCTGGAGGACATTCACACTGGCTTGGAGGCCCAACAGAGATCGATCCAGGCTCTGGAATCCTCTCTGATGGCAGCCATTGTCCCTGTTTCTACCCTCTCCCTTCCAACTTCCTCTTCCCAGTCCCATTCTCCTCAACCCCAACCCATCCCTAGCACACAGCCAGATGAGCATGCACACAAGACAACACACAAGAGTGGTTCAGGCAAACACAAGCAGCACACTTCATCCCACAGGCACTCACACAAAAACCATCCAGATGCAGAGACACCTGAGGTGCCTGCCTATTTACCAACTGATGCCCCAGCAGTGTTCTCTCCATGTTGATGCAGGTGACATGTGTGGCCTTGGACTTTGGCCTGTGGCCATTCGGCCTACAAACATTGTGTACTGGGCTGTGTCCCTTTTTTTGGACATATGTATATATCTATTATCTTGCCTAATTTATTTATCTTAATGTGTTGCTCTCATTACATTCCCTTTTTCAAAATCGATTTGTCCTTGCATTATTCATCCAAGTTACGGGGTAAAAATGTTTTTGTGATGCAGCTTATTGTCTGTATGGTGGGGGAGGGGGGTGGGGGTGTTGCGTGTGTGTGTCACTCTCTTTTTCCTCCCTCCCTCCCTTGTGTGCTAGGCAGCTGTACTCACCGTCGTCGTCTTCGCCAGCGTTGATGTTCTTGGTGGAGTAGCATGAAAAAGATCATGGGGAAGTCATGCAGCTGGGGCTCCATGGCAGCGTGGTTGTTCCCTCTATGTCCAATGGTGAGCCCTTTCCCTTCTGAGCTCTGTTTCCGCCAGTCTTTTGATGTCGTTGGTACCGCCCTGGAAAAGGTGGCAGTTTCCTGTGTCTTAATACGGTGGACGGAACATTGAATTCCGCCTGGCTGTAGGCGGCTACCGCCGTGGTGGCTGTTGTTTCCGCCATGGCGGTCGGTGTGGTACATTGGCTGTCTATCGGAGATCTTTCCGCCATGGTCATAATTTGGTGGTAATTACCGCCGGCCTGTTGGCGGTATTACCGCCACTTTAACACCAACCGCCAGGATTGTAATGAGGGCCTATGT
Organism: Pleurodeles waltl; assembly: GCF_031143425.1. Taxonomy (NCBI): domain Eukaryota; kingdom Metazoa; phylum Chordata; class Amphibia; order Caudata; family Salamandridae; genus Pleurodeles; species Pleurodeles waltl. The sequence continues at coordinate 90,732,548 of NC_090440.1, read as the reverse complement.
GCCTCAACACTCTACACCACTCTGCTGTATGCCACAACACTATGCATCACAACACTGTACCCCGTGGCACTTTATACCACAATGCTCTAGGACACAACACTTTATGACGCAACACTGTACAACAACACTGCACTGTAAGCCACTCCAGTGTATGGCACTGCAGTCTACTCTGCTCTACAACAGAATACTCCAATCTACAACACTCTATGCCACTCCACTGTACAACACTGTATTGCACTCTATATCACTCTATAACACTCTAGTAGAGTCTCCGCTACTGTACGATACTCTACTCCACTCTATACAACTCCCTCCACGACACTCCACCTCAATTTGCTACACTCTACTCTACAAATCAAACTAAAGTTATACATACATTAGAATTCTAAAGTTATAGCTTTACCTTACATTTATAATTTATGCACCACCCTAAAATTACTATAAGTTTTTTTCTTCTTTCAAACGAAACCAAACTTAAACTACATTAGAACACGTAGAGTTACAGTTATAACTTTAATTTAAATTTATACACAAGCTTCACATTTTTATAACTAGCGCACCACCATACACACTGTTTTCAGCTTGTTAACCTTACAACTATAATTATTACTCACTCCTTCTCCACGTACTGCTTACAACCTTTTATATTACATCACTTATACTATATGACATCATACCATTTATCCTATCCCTTATGACATGTCAAATCCCATCATTTATGAGAACACATAGTAGGGTATCCTAAGGTAACTGTAATTCATGTCCACGCCATGCACAGTGTTGTCATCAATGATATAATTTAAAATGTTGCAGTCATGTTACCAGTGATGTCATGAGTGATGTATTATGGGAGGTAATTAGCAGTGCATGGCGTGGGCGCAAGTTATAGTTACCTCAGGGCACGGGTTACTAGAGATGACAATAACTGATGAATTTAAAATGTTACGTTGGCACCAAACTGTCACCTAAACCTCTGGGTTTTTTCAGTGAATTTCCAAGATGTTTTTAACGCAAAAAAATATTTTATTTCCATATTTAAAGCCAACCGCCACCACGCATGACCTTAGGCGAAAATCTGGCAGAATTGCAATAAAATCGCTGATATATTTATTTATTTTTGGCCTGGGGGATCAATCTGGGACCACCCCGCCCGGGTTGGGGGCAGGGTATCCTTGGGAAGAATTACCTTTCCTGTTTCTCAAAGTTAGGACATTCAAGGGAAGGAGAATGTCCAGGTGGACAACCTCAGCAGAAACTTACCTTCCATGGTGAACTTCCTTTTCAGTCAAGAAGCCTTTCAGTTAATATCGACTCACTGTGGTTTCCCAACTCTAGATCTTTTTACATCTCCCTCAAATGACCCTGTTCCTCTCTTCCATGCAGAAAAGATCTAAGAGGAAGCATGAAAGAGATGCCTGCACAACTCCTTGGCCTCGGGGTGTTGTATATGCCTTTAGTTTGATTCCCCTCCTCCGAAGATGTTTCACAGGATTTGGAGGGAGGAGGCCATAGTGATCCGGAGTACTATCATTTGGCCAAGGAGACTCTGGTTTCCCCTCTAAATCCAGTTGCCTACAGAGCCCCGTCTCCAGCTTCCTTTTCATCCCAAGCCCCTTTGATCTCCAGAGCTAACATTCAAGCACTTCTGTCAGTTAAACTGACGGCCTGGAGATTGAGAGGACTACCCTGTAACCGTTAGGTTGTCCAAGCGAGGTGGCCTGTGATATTCAGTCCCAAGAAGGAATCAACTCTTAAATCATATGCAAAGCACTGGGAACACTTCTCTTCTTGGTGCAACCAAATAGTTTGTGATCTTGAATCTGGAGTTAACATCTCTTTTGATTTCTTATCCATATCTAAAGTTTTTTCCTGATAGGGTGGTCCTTTGATCAGATCCTTGTTTTAAGTCATAAATCCACTCTTGTTTCCAGTCCCCTCAGGAAATCACCCCCAAACACGAAACACCCGGGTACGGAGGATAGGGGGATTCCTCTCAGAAAGAGAGGCAATCACCTCAAAAAGATGGATACTAAGCATAATGTACACAATCTTGCATCACAGTGACAAAAAAGATCGTCAGAGATGCCCCCAAAAAACTGCCTCAGCCGAAACAGGAAGTACACGAGCTATTGCAAAAACATGCCATGGAAGGAGTATGCAAAGACCAGATGAACAAGGGCATATACTCTGGAACTTCCACTGGATCCGTGACTAAGAGTAATACTAGACCTACTTCTACTCAGACAATATGTAAAGGCACAAAGCTTCAAAATGGCCACACTACAGGATGTCATACCGATGCTCAAAAAAGAGAACCTACACAGATATGAAGGATGCCTACCTGCATATACATATACAGACGAATCAACAATGGATGAATCAACAACACAAACTGCCTCAGGTTCGTCGTGGACAAAGTACACTACCAATTAAAAGTTTAACTTTTTCTGATAAAATCTGCAACCAGGGTGTTCACAAAGTGCCTTGTTCTGGTGGGCACACATTTATGGAGGGGAGGAAGCCACATTTATCCCAACCTAAATGACTGCAGGTTTGCGAAAGCAATGCCAGAGAGACATTTAAACAGTCATGCTTACTCTTCTCAGGCTGCGGTCTTCCATGAGCATGGAAAAATCATCACCAACACTAAACAGAAGAAAGTGTTCTTTGGGGCAATACTGAATTTGAGGTGCAAATGCAACCCCTGTATACAAATGAGCCCTGGCATTGGAAGCCCGAACCAATCACTACCAGAGAGGTCAGTCTCTGACAGGGAGGACTGTGATGAAACTCCTAGGCAGGAAATCATTCTCCCAGTGTTCCAAGACTCATAGTTCCTTCTTCTTTGGATATCAAAAGGGCTTTGCTGATCTATTTGGAGAGATCAAGGGATATTAGAAAATCGCAGTCCCCCTTTGTCTATTTTGGATCAGCAAACAAAGGGAAAGAAGGCAGCAATGGGGGCCATTCAGCAGGTGAATCAAACAAGCAATTTCTCAAGCTTGGATTTCTATGTCAGCACTCTGATGAGGAGGACTATCCGAAAGGTACCAGTAAGTAACAGATTAATTTGAGTACCAAGAAGCAAGTTTGATCAGAAATACAGTGCAAAGGCAAGAGTATCATGGTACATAAATACATTTAACATTATTAGGTACATAAATGTATTTATGTACACATGGTACATAAATACATTTAACATTATTTGTGCATATCAATCAATCAAACATGAGGGTCTCGAGATGCTGGAGCTGTATGCTGCTGCCTGGAGAAATGACGATTCGAACATCCAGATCTTTAATTCTCTTCTGAATGGCTGGTGCGACAGTGACGTCCAGAGGTACAGGGGAAGGTTATTCCAAGCCTTGCCTGCCAGGTGCGAGAAGGAGCATCCTACGCTGCTGGCTCAACAGATCCGTGGGGTGTCTGTGAGAGAAAGGTAAGCTGATCGGAGGTGTCTGACCGGTTGGATGAAGGCCAGGCATTTGTTGATGTATGCTGGTCCTTCGTTGTGCAGGGACTTGGAGGCATGGGTTAGCATCTTGAACTGGCATCTCTCCTGAATTTAGATGGGGTGTGATGTGGGTCCTTCTGGAGAGGTCCAGTGCAAGTCTTGCTACTGATTTCTGTATTGCCTGGAGTCTCTTCAGGTAGTGTGCTGTGATTCATACATAAAGTGTGTTTCAGTGGTCCAGGCTGTTGGTGATGAGGGCCTGTGTGACTGTCCTTCTGGTGTCTGCTGGGAGCCTCCTGAAGATCTTGTGGCGCATGGGAGGGGCGTGAAAGCAGGCAGATGGGACTGCAACAACTTATTTCTTCATGGATAGCTTGCTATCCAGGATGATGCTGAGGTTGTGGACATGGTCTGTTGGGGTGAAGTGTGTACCGAGCTCTGTGGCCCACCATGTGTCAGTTCATGGCGAGGTGTTGTTCCCAAAGATGAGGACTTCCATTTTTTCAGTGCTGAGTTTGAGATAGTTGTCCTTCATCCAGTCTGCTATGTTCATCATGCATCTGTGGAAGTTAGCTTTTGTGGAGGAGGGATTTCCCACAAGTCAGAGGATGAGCTGTGTGTTATTAGCATAGGAGATGATGTTTAATCCGTGTGATCTGACCGTGATGGCCAGGGGGGTCATGTAGGTGTTGAAGAGGGTTAAGCTGAGGGCGATCCTTGTAAGACTCCACAGATGGTCTGATGTCAGTAATGATTAATGCACAGACACAAATTATTCATTGATCATAAATATGTCATGAATGAATAATGAATGAGTAAGGCATTTCTAAAGCCCACTGTCACTTGTAATAGAGCATCCTGGCGATATGCTATGGAGCACTGTGAACCTAACGTAGGACTAGATAAAATTATTTTTTTAAATAAGGACATGATAGAGTCATCTGGGACCAGGAAAAGCCAGGTCTCTAAAGATTTTTTAAATATTTCCTCAATATCAGTGAATTGGAGATTGTTAGGCAATTGGTTCCTGGTTTTGGTGCCTCGAACCATGAAAGATTTTCCATCTCGGGTTTTTAGTCTGAAGGAAGAAGGCCTTAACAAATTTGCATTTGAAGATCTCAGGGCTCTCTGGGTCTTATAATGACAAAATCTGACCATAAGATATTTGGGGCCAGTGAACTTGAGGGCTCTGGAGACTAACAGCAAAGATTTCAAAAGAATCCTTTTGTGTATTGGCAACAGATTAAGTTTTTTCACAATGCGGAGCTCCTCTTAGGAAGTTGTAGCACTATTCTGGCCGCCACATGTTGAACTACTGCAGCCTATGAATTAGCTGTCTGGAGCACCCAACGTAGACACTGCTAAAATAGTCGAGTCTCAACGTAATTATAGCAAAGACTACAGTTTTCATAGTGGCGAGAGGAAGAAAGTGAAAGAACTTTTTGAGGTGTTTAATCAAGTTAAAACACATCCTCGCAACCGCTGGCACTTGCGGTTGAAATGAGAGGTGAGTGTCACGTTTCACCCCCAGTTTCTTGGCCACTTTTACAGTGGCAGGTGATGGGGGAACAGAATTTAGCCACCATAATGTGGGGGAAAGGGATTCGATTTTCCAAACAGTAAATTTCAAATTTTTTTCTGTATTGCACTTAAGGTGATTGTTTTTCATCCACAGAATGACATTTGACAGGCAGTTGTGGAAACTGAGTTCAGAAACCAATGACCTCTTGAGAGAGAATTAATTGAGTATGATTTGCATAAGAGGTAGATGCAATATCAAAGGAGGCAATCAGAGAAATGAGTGGGCCCGTATAGATGGGCTGGACTAAGGGATGAGCCCTGTGGTACACTCTCAATCCTTCTTTTGCAGTGAATTCTTCTAATAACACTGTTTTTCTCCTATCAATAAGAAATGATCGGATCCAGGATAGGACTATTTGAGAGATCTCAATACCCTGGATATGTCGTTGGAGCATGTGAAATGGTGTTGAATGCAGTAGAAAGGTACAACATTAGCAAACTGCATTGTTTCCAGCGTCCAGTGCCATTTTGATGGTTTCTGAAACTTCTAATAGCGCTGACTCAGTGGAATGTTTGGGTCTATAACTTAATTGTCATGGATGAAGTGAGTTAGACTTTTCAAGAAAAGATATGTTACTGATTCACAAATGTTTTCAATATTTTGGATAACACTGGTAGTAGGTAAATAGGCCTTAGATTAGACATAATTCTAGGATCTGCCAAAGGCTTTTTGTATAGGTTTCACCACTGCCAGTTTCCAGACTGATTGGACTTCTGCTGTGGCTGAGGTGTTTAAGATCTGGTTAATGAGAGGACTAGAATATCTATGGCCTCATGGAGAATAGCTGGTGGGCAGGGATCGTGAGGGGAGCCCGGTTTGCAGACAGTATTGCTTGATGTGATTGTATTAAAGAAATATCTTCAAATACAGTCAAGCTCACATTGATGGCACTGTGAGAAGTAATAGGAGCAGGACAACTTGTAGAGTTGCTCATGGAGAAGGAGTTGAATCCCTGTTGTATAGTATGGATCTTATACTAAAAAAAACTATAGATCCGGTCGCAAAGTGCCTGAGATGGAGGAATAGCACTCTAAAGGCGTTTAGGCTGGAGAAGGGCTTTCAAAATATTAAAGATGATTTTTTGAATCATGATTTGCCTCTTTAATTTTTGTTGTAGAATAGGATATTTTTGTTGTTTTCATCAATTTCTGGGCCTTTCTAAATATGGACAAATTGTCAGCCTCATAGGACTAGCGCCACTTGATTTCACACTGCTTGCAATAGCGCTTTTGTTCCACTAGAGCTGGAGAAAATCATGGTAGGGATTGTCTTAACCCGCAGTTACTGGAGCGGAGAGGAGGTGCCTGTTCAATGGCAGTGTTTGTGATCCATGCATTAAAAGTATAAATATCCTCGACCAACTTGCCATTGAGAGTTGGAACAGTAGTGGACAGTCGGGTATTTAACACTGGGTTTGATTTCATCGCTCCCCATTTGTGGAGAGTAGAGGAAATTGAATTATTTGTACGGAGAGGTGGATCAGAGGTCTGGATCAGTACATTAAAGGGACCTAAACAGTGGTCCATCCAGGATTGCGCACCCCAGAGGTTAAGCCAGAATGATTTGAACAAATCTCATCAATGATGCGCCTCAATATGTAGGTAGGTGCGTTTATCAGTTGGGAGAGACCTATTATCTTTAAGGTGTCTCGAAGGGTGGAAGTTTCAGAGTTGCCCAGGTCACCAAAGTGAAAGTTGAAGTCTCCCAAAATGGTACAATTGGTGTGACGGAGTAGTGAGGGGGTGAGTGCTTCCCCAACCAAGGTTAGTAAACTGGATCCAGGACCAGGGGGCGATAAAGAAGACACCCAGCAAAGTGTATAGAGAGGCACTGATCTTCAGGCAGAAGCCTAGGCTTTCTGCTCTTTTTAGGGTATCTATATTGAAGGAACACAATTGATAACTGTGGCGAAAGATGATAGCTACTTCAACTCCTCAACGGTTTACTATTTCCTGTGTAACAATTGTATATCTGGCAGGAACTGCTATGGATACATCAGGGCAGTGCTTAATTTGTAAATAAAAAGGTGCCGGTGCTCAAAGCCCTCCTCTTCAACACGCAGCTGCTGCAATTAAATCCGTGAACACGGAATACTGAGGCAGCGTAATCCCGATGCCATCTCTGACCTCTTCAATCCATTTAAAGCCACTCCCTGCCCCTTCAGCTCACACCTGCAGCTTTCGCTCATCGTTCCGCTTTTTCGTTTTTCTCTCCCTCCGTCTTTCCCAAACATGTCTTTTGCTCGCAGCAAATGCTTGAGGCAGAAGTCTAAGCACCGGCCCTCAAAAATAAATGCCGGTGCTCAGCACCCGAAACAACAAGCACAAATTAAGCCCTGCATCAGGGTTACATCAGGATTTAAGACAGGTTTTAGTAATGAACAAAAATTCAAGCTTATCATCTAAAATTAAATCATTAGTATCCTGTGTGTGTCTACACAAAGAGCGAGCATTTATTTCAGAGATATCTGAGCTGGTGGAGGTAAAACTAGGGCGAGATAGGACAGATCTTTCAAAGGACCAAACTCGTTCCTGCAGTCAATACATGTCGTACCGATAAGAAGTGCTGGGTCCCATTTTGAAATTTAGGAGAAGGATTGAGTCTAAGGCTGTTTATAAATTCAGGGAAGAGAGGTTAACCTGGTTTCATCTGGACATGGTGGCAGTCATATACACACATTCACATTAGGGAGGATGGAGGATAAAGGAATACAAAGAAGTAGGAGAAGGTAATAGTGAAGTCGTTCTAACTCCTTTCAAGGTTTAAAAGGTTTGTCTTCGGAGCACCTTTGAAGGTTGGAAGAGAAGAGGTAGGTCAGAGATCCGAGAGCTGGGGACCCTTTTTATGCACCTGCAGGACGTATAGACAATTAATTTATTCTGATTTTTCTCTGAGATAGTGCTTTATTTTCAGATAGTACCTCTTGGAAGTAGTAGTGGATAAGTTATGTCTCTTTCAGTTTCTGAGCTATTCTATTTGGAAATAAAGCAATACTTCCAAAGAAATATTGTGTTAATAGAATTCGCTTTATGTTCTGCAGGTGCACAGATAAGTACTTCGGCCCTGCACTGTGCCAGGCAAGCCATCTTGTTATGGCCGCTCATGAAGGGCTGCGCTGCCCTAGTGCGGTGATGAGTGCCTGTTTTCAGCGTTGCCTAAAGTCGTAGTCTAAAGTTAAAATATATATATTTTCTGGGCTACTGCATGAAATGTAGGCAGCAGAAGTCGGAAACAGAGAAAAACAATTAGTGCTCAGTGTTACCGAATTGACCTGTCTGCATTTCATACATTAATTTGGTGAAATTCCGAGTTCTATGAATTTACTTTAGACCCTACAAATGCAAAGAAACAGGCGCTCGGCTGTGCAATGCGCAAGCGCAGCCTTTCATGACGCGCCACAGAGGCTGGAAACAGGGGAGGCAGTTCCACTAATGGGGGGGCTAAAAAGAGCAGCATTGTCCTTTAGCACCGGAGGTTTATGAGTAACAATGAGGTTTAAATTAGCGGATCAAAGGTTGTTTAGTGGCATACAAACTAGTTAGGGGATACCCCTTAAGGCTCAATAGTTTGCAGACTGCTCTCCCTGTATGGAATTTAATATTTATATAGCGCTTACTACCCCTGAGGAGGTGTTGAACTTAGTACCCTGAATTATAACCTTACTCCATGCCTTGATGGCCACTGTTTCCAGTTCTGAACGTTTCACCCATAAATAATTGCTATAAGGTGTGTTAGCCTACTTACTTCCTTGGAAGCAAAACTACTACACCCAAAATACTTTTTATGTAACATGAAACCCGTGACTGGTAGCATTGCTGGTGAAGGCTTGTAATGAGGTGGTCACTCTACTGTACTGAGGGCCTCATTTACAAGAATCGACGCATCAGCTCCAATGCATTAGATTTCTTGTGCTGCCCTACAACCCCCTAACAACACCATGAATTTTACAATACAGAGCTCTATGGGGCCCCTTTTCATAGATGCATCAGAAATTCTGATGCATCTGTGACGCTAAACCCACGCATTGCTGGACTGGTGTAAAAAAAAATTATGCTACTCCAGCAATGCCAGGAGGCCCCCATTCAGAAAAGCCCTGCGTCAGTTTTACGCCTGCTCTGAGCAGGCGGTAAAATTCTGATGCAGTGAAGTTGCAGAATGACGCAGTAAAATGTTGTAAATTTCATTGCGCCAGTTCTGCGTGGCTATTCCCATGGGAAAACCTACCTTGTACACACTATACTTGGCGCAGGTATAATGTGATGCAAGGATTTGCAAACTGACGCATTTGGCCCAATGCGTCAGTTTGTAAATGTGGAGCAGTGTAGAGCACTCCTTCGCCACCATTGGACAACAGTGACGCAAAGGCCTTGTAAATGAGCCCTTGAGTCTTTTAACCTCCCTACTACCACCTTTACCGAGGCCTTCTATCTACCTACCCCACTGGAGCGCTCCTTTCTTTGCAACTATGTTTGCAATTTACAAATCTGCATACATACATACATCTAACCATCAAAACATTAACATATTTACATGCTTTTGCAAGAGTTCACCAACCTTCACTAATGCTAAAAAAATATGTGCTTTAGACTTTGAGAAAATTGTTTTGTATCCTGCCACTTTTGTACAGAGCACCACCGCTCTAAAGCTATGATTGAGCTTTACAAATACGCACAGTCAGACACATCAGTCTAACCCTTCTAAACACATAAATCATTTTACATTTTTTTCCATACTTAACCAACATTTACTAATAGTAAACATGGGTGCTTGATCAAACGAAGAGAAAACTGAATGGTATCTTGCCACCTTTGTGCAGCGCTCTGCACTTAGAGTTGTGCTTTATCAATTTGCATAATTAATCAAACCAGATTAATGCTGTAAACACCACAATCGTTTTAGGAGTAAACTTTTAGTCCACGTTCACAACAAGTCATCCACGTTCACCACGAATCACAAATAATAAGGTTATTGGGTTAATCAAGTAAGGGAAATAAAAGGATATGATATTGTAGATAAACAAAGTCTACAAGCAAGGACTTTCTGCAAGTGTGCCTCAGTCTGAACAGTATCACCAGGCCTAATAGGTCAATCAATAAAGCCAAGGGCAGAAGGGGATTTCCACTCTGGCCAGGTCAGCTTCCGTGTAATCACCCGACAGCTAAGCAGCCACTTCCCTCGCTGTATGTCAATACAGGTTACTGACGATGAATCCCCAAAATAAAAAGAATGGAGGATTTGTTGGGCGCTGGGCCTGTGATGAGATGCCACCCATTGATTAATGTCAGACTAATTAAGAGAGCGGGCATTCTGAGGAGGCTTGAGTCATTAGCAATCATCAGAAACTGAACAGAATTGAATTAGACGGATTCTCCGCATATGGGTGACATCTGCAGTTTAATATGCGACCACGAAGGGGTCAGCCTTTAACATACATAATCAAATGCAAAATGTCTGAGCGCTTAAAGGTAACTTTTATTATTGCAGTGCAATGTTAGAACGAGTTCAAGCCTCCTCCTAACCTCCACAATCCACATTATGCAATCTGAAAATGTCCAAAGAACATGGAAAAAGCCAAGAAATAATAACCGAAGTACTTTTTACATAGCATGGTAAAACCCCTTAGGAGCTTTTACACCAAGTTGAAATCAAGCTGTGTGATACAGAACTGGACCAAAGTGGGTAAATTGTACCAACATTAGGCAGCATTATTGTAGTGTGTTTTTCTGATTACATCATTGTCTTCTGTGTATTGCAGAGATGTTACAATGAGTTTTCTTTGGTCACCACCTCAAAGGGCCTCTTATGTGAGCCCAGGAGTTACACATGAAGATGCAGACATGGTTACCAATAGCATGGACATAGTTAACTCTGAGAATGGAGTTAAGGTATTACTTATGGGACCCTGAGAGTCTTCTTAGACATGAGGGGTTACCAGGGAATTTGTTAATGCCAGTCCACTTTCACCTAGCTATTCTTCATTTTGCACACAGTATTTCACCGGGAGACCCCGCATGCTTTCAGGACGTGAAGTCTAAGGGTGAAACGCTGTGAATCCAAGGTGTTCCCAAAGGACATGTAATGTCTTCTTTGTCTTCTGTGTATTGCAGAGATGTTACAATGAGTTTTCTTTGGTCACCACCTCAAAGGGCCTCTTATGTGAGCCCAGGAGTTACACATGAAGATGCAGACATGGTTACCAATAGCATGGACATAGTTAACTCTGAGAATGGAGTTAAGGTATTACTTATGGGACCCTGAGAGTCTTCTTAGACATGAGGGGTTACCAGGGAATTTGTTAATGCCAGTCCACTTTCACCTAGCTATTCTTCATTTTGCACACAGTATTTCACCGGGAGACCCCGCATGCTTTCAGGACGTGAAGTCTAAGGGTGAAACGCTGTGAATCCAAGGTGTTCCCAAAGGACATGTAATGTCTTCTTTGTCTTCTGTGTATTGCAGAGATGTTACAATGAGTTTTCTTTGGTCACCACCTCAAAGGGCCTCTTATGTGAGCCCAGGAGTTACACATGAAGATGCAGACATGGTTACCAATAGCATGGACATAGTTAACTCTGAGAATGGAGTTAAGGTATTACTTATGGGACCCTGAGAGTCTTCTTAGACATGAGGGGTTACCAGGGAATTTGTTAATGCCAGACCACTTTCACCTAGCTATTCTTCATTTTGCACACAGTATTTCACCGGGAGACCCCGCATGCTTTCAGGACGTGAAGTCTAAGGGTGAAACGCTGTGAATCCAAGGTGTTCCCAAAGGACATGTAATTCCGATGTAGGTAGAATCTCCCATTACCGAACCAATGAAATTAAGAGGAGACATTCAATGAGGCACAGAGTTGGCAAATGGGCAGTGCAACACAGATGCTTACCTTTACATACACAGTGCCTTGAGACCCTACAACAGCGCCACGAGACCCTACAGGTGATAGGTCACGCTATAGAAGTATTGATTGATGATTGATTGGTGATAGTCAATGATATCATGTTTTAGGCGGTGTACATTTTGATCACACCTTGTGTCATTCTCATTTAGATCAGCCTTTGATAGTTATGCAGTGGTGACAATAAAAAAATGTAGCATTATATTGAGTAAGATTGCTAAATGGCTCCATGTCACTAAGAGACAATGCTCCAGTCATTGTCATTCAATGAATAACCTAATGCACTCAGGGAGTTGTTATCTTGGGTCAAAGCAATTTCACCAAGGTGGCAGATTGCTAGGAGATGTGTCGTCTGTGACATGAAGACATCTGATAACCATGGGCCCAATTCATGAGGAAATGTGGAAACATAAATATTGTAGGCTACTGCCTACAGTTCAGTGAGCAATGGAGAGCAACCCCTCAGTACCAAAGGGACAGGGTTACAAAACTAATAACCAACAGAATCTCCGTTGTTTTTGTGCATGGTGCAACAGTTGAGCTTTTGCACATGGTCCATTAAGTAGCTTGATGAGTTTGATGAGCGGATCAGTTGATCCCTTTTTTTAGGGTTGAGCGCGCAAGCACTCTAGCCTGCTGTAAACTCTCTGTGGGCTTTTAACCATGCGCACCGCACGCCCATCAGATTCGTTGGTTCGTGGGCTTGCCTTTTAAAAATCACTTGCTTTTATTTGTGAAAGACATGCACACGTCATGCCTTTTCCGGTGTCTAGCCCTCCTCGAGCACACCGGCTAACTACTGAAAACAAACGAGGCTCCATGTTTTCAGCATGGTTTCTGGACTACTTTTTTACTTGTATTTCCTACGCAGCGTGATCTCGCTGCACATTTGCCAATATGTTTGACTGCGAGTAAACTTCTGTTTCCATTTATGTGCTCCTTCACGCTCATGGTGTGGTTCTTTAAATCGGCTCTCTTATATAAAACTCTTTTACTTTTCATTTTCATTTTATGGGGCAATAAAAGTCTGGTTAGGACTTTGCAGCGCTAATAGCTCTAAGTTGAGCAAATGCGAGACCCATTGCATTGCAAATGCATGTTGATTGATACGTTTGAGGAATTACCGGCAAAGCTTATATTGATTCTTTGTTTACCTTCTACTGTTACCAGAAGACTCCATGTCATAAGAGACACGAATTTCCAGTCTTGGCTTTTCCTTTAACAAATTATTGTATTCCAGTGTGTAAGTTCAATTATTTCAGTTAAATGAATACAAAACAACATGCATGTGTTATGGTGAAATCACAGTTAGAAAATGGTGTTTTTGATGAACAAGTCTACTACACTGGCACATTTCCTGCTGTAGTAAGTTCCACTAGAGGATACCTTGTCCTACAGTCTTACTTCCTGTATGAAGATAATGCGGTCCAGCTTTTTTTAATTGCCTTATGGTACTTGTATTCTTAAAGTTATCAATGCAAAGGTTTAAGAATAGAGATTGGATAAGCTGAGGTGTATCCTAATGTTTAGCGTAACATGAATATTTGAGCTGTGCATTCATTCATGTAGACTATTTGAAAAATGTTGCATGGATTAGAAATACTAAAATGCCCTTTGAACCCTCAGATTTGTTGACAGGTTTCAGACCGAAGGAATTGTTTTGTTCTAAGTCTGTCCCAGGTCAGATCACTATAAGGTGAAGGCTGCAGCTATGGAACTGTTGACATAGACCTACAAAAAGCTGCAGTGTATTTTACATAGTGGCTGGTCACTCACTCCATGTCATCAAATGATAATTTTGTGGACCTAGGCATTTCTGTTACAAATCATTATCAGGTGCACTCATACATTCGGGTCAATGGAAACAGTCCACAACAACAACCACCAAAATGCATTAGTTTGTAGATTGAAAGTCCAGTAGAGCAAAGAGAGTATCCTGTGCATGGAGCGAGGCACCATGCATGGAAATGCGACTTGCATTTTCATGCTAGATTTAAACTGTTCAGAGGTCGGTCAGTACTGGGATATGTGGAGTAATGAGTTAAAATAGAAGCAAAGTGCTTAGTAAATAGTGATGTGGTGTGTAGTAGGGATGGGCATTTTAGACTATCAATAGTAAAATCCGTTTGGAGATTGAGGAATAATACATTTTTTTTAAAACGTGCAAACACGACTAGGGTTGTTCAGTTTTTATGAGCAATGCTTTTTCTCTGTCAACTAGGTTAATTTTCACCCCAACTGCACCCTGCCTGGCTGGAAAATTGACGTACTGTTACCATTTGCACAATGGAAATTAGAAGGAAAATAACTAGCAGAAACATTTTCTTTACAGTAAACAAGGCTACACGTAAAATATATATTGCCACAAAGTCATGTTTCTCACCAGGAATTAAAAATGCAAAAGGTATGCAATCTTTATGACCTACTTTGCTAATCCAGGCTAAGTTTTTTCTTTGCATTTAGGTATTTGTAGTACTGAGCTAATCGTGGTCCTAGATTGTAAAGGTAAATGGTCTCACGACAAAAAAAACCTGGAGTGGAGGAGATGGACATGCCTGAACCTGGCAATCTTGAAAGCCCTCTGAATGCCATCTACGGAGTCACACAAAAATCAACACTTTCCTTTAGAATGAATGTGTGAAGTCTCTACACACACCGGAAGATCAGGAAAGTGTCATAACCTATCCCAACAACATTGAGATAAAAGATAGGAAATTACATTTTTAAAATACATGAAATAACTTTTTTTAATTTGCTGCCGTTTTTTAAATTGGGGTCTTTCTTCCTTTTGGCGTTCTCCCGACTAATATTTTCGCCGGTCTGCCGCTTGCCACTTGAGGTTAGAGCCTGTTAGAGCCTGCCTCCTTTTTTGGCTTTTCAGAGCGAGCGGACATTTTGAGAGGCATTCGAGTCAGCGGTCTAGTTGCCGGCTGACACCATTACTACCGGGGACTCCGATAGCTATTTAATGTGGTCGCTGAAGCGGACGCGCAAGCCCATCTGCACCCGTCTGCGTCCGGAAGGGGCCGAGGGCCAGCCACTATGCTTCTAATACTTGCCCTCCTTGTTGTGTCTCTTACCTGAATCATGAACTACGATCTTCACCCATAACCATAATTGTAGGCAATTAGATTTTGCCGTAGACAAATGCGCTCCCTGTAATTCTTGCAATTGGAAGCCTTCTTTCTACTCGGAAGAGGGTGCCGCTTTAGACCCTGTTGCCAATAAGAGGTTCACTAAGCCTTCTATGACTTGGTCACCGAAGATCAACTTACCAACACCCTCGCCAAAAACCCACCACCCAACCCCACCGACCCGGACTCCGCCGCCATCAACCTCCAACAATGGATCCTCGACTGCGCCAACATCCTAGCCCCGCTCAAGAAACCCACCGCCAACCAAGAAAAGAAAAAACCAGCCTGGTTCACAGACGAACTAACCACCTCCAAACGCACCTGCCAGAAACTCAAGAAAAAATGGATCCTCGAGCGCACACCCGAGAACCTCGCTACCCTCAAGGAAGCCAACCGTGAACACCACCAACGGATCCGACTCGCGAAGCGCTCCCACTTCACAGAACGCCTCAACAACAACACTCACGACTGCAAGGAACTCTTCGGCATCGTGAAGGAACTCGCCAACCCCAACGCCATTGTCAACGACATCCCTCCATCCCAGAAACTCTGCGACGATCTCTCCACCTTCTTCTACCAGAAAATTGCAGCTATCCACGACAGCTTCAACACCTCACCTCTGCCAGACCCCACCCCCAGCAACTCCTCCCACGCCTACCGCATCACCACCTGGACCCAAGTAGACGACGCCGAAACCCTAAAGACCATGAACTCCATCCACTCAGGATCTCCCTCTGACCCCTGCCCACATCACGTGTTCAACAAAGCCGACATCACCATCGCCCCCGCACTCCGAAAGATCATCAACCTCTCCTTCAACACCGCTACCTTCCCGGACAGCTGGAAGCACGCAGAAATCCAACCCCTCCTCAAGAAACCTAAGGCTGACCTCAACGATCTCAAAAACTTCCGACCGATCTCCCTCCTCCCTTTCCCAGCGAAAGTCATCGAGAAGATCGTCAACGCACAGCTCGCCCACTACCTAGAAGACAACTCCATCCTTGACCCCGCCCAATCTGGCTACAGACAAAACCACAGCACAGAGACTGCACTCCTCGCCGCCACAGATGACATCAGACTACAAATGGACAACGGCGAAACCTCAGCCCTGATCCTCCTAGACCTATCAGCCGCCTTCGATACATTCTGCCACCGCACCCTACTAACCCGCTTACACGAAGCCGGCATCCAAGAAAAGGCCCTCAAATGGATCTCCTCCTTTCTCTCCGGCAGAACCCAGAGGGTCCGACTCTCACCTTTCCGCTCCAATGCCACCAACCTCATCTGCGGCGTACCCCAAGGCTCCTCACTAAGCCCAACGCTGTTCAACGTCTACATGGCCCCCCTCGCACAACTGGCCCGCCAGCACAACCTCAGCATCCTCACCTACGCCGACGACACCCAACTCGTCCTCTCCCTGACCAAAGATCCTCTCACCGCCAAAGCCAACCTCCACGAGGGACTGAAATCCATCGCCAAGTGGATGAACAACAGCCGCCTGAAACTCAACTCCGACAAGACGGAAGTCCTCATCCTCAGACGCACCCCCTCGGCCTGGAACGACTCGTGGTGGCCCATCGCCCTGGGCCCCCCACCCACCCCAGCCAGCCACGCACAAAATCTCGGCTTCATCCTCGACTCCACCCTCACCATGTCCAAACAGGTCAACGCAGTCTCATCCTCCTGTTTTAACACCCTCCGAATGCTCCGCAGGATCTTCAAGTGGATTCCAACAGGAACCAGAAAGACAGTGACCCAAGCCCTCGTCAGTAGCAGACTCGACTACGGCAATGCTCTCTACACAGGCATCCCAACAAAAGACATCAAACGACTCCAACGCATCCAGAACGCATCCGCCCGCCTGATCCTCGACATACCCCGCCGATGTCACATCTCCCCTCACCTGAAGTACCTCCACTGGCTCCCCGTGGACAAGAGGATCACCTTTAAACTCCTCACCCACGCACACAAGGCTCTACACGACACCGGACCCACCTACCTGAACACCAAACTCAACTTCTACGTTCCCTCACGTCAACTACGCTCTGCCAACCTTGCCCTCGCCATAGTCCCCCGAATCCAGCGCAAGACCTCTGGCGGCAGATCCTTCTCCTACCTCGCCGCCAAAACCTGGAACTCACTCCCGACCTCACTGCGCCAGACCCAGGACCTCCTCACCTTCAGGAGACTCCTCAAGACATGGCTCTTCGAACGATAGCAGCACCCCCACCCCCCTAGCGCCTCGAAACCCTAACGGGTACATAGCGCGCTTTATAAATTATTGATTGATTGATTGATTGTCTTTTTATTACTGAAACTTGGGCGAGAGCTGACTCCAACCCAGATTTCTTAATTGCGACGCCCCCGGGGTATTCTTTCTCCAGACAAGATAGAGAAGGCAAGCGGGGAGGAGGGATAGCTATAATATTTAAAAAAAAAATAAGTTGCACACTCACTGCACTTAATGGGAGACAGCAGATATGTGAAGGCACCTATTTTAAAATTAAAGTCCAGAATAGTCTGGTTATAGAAGGCCTCTTACTTTATAGACCCCCTGGGCCCAAGAATGCCTTCCTTGCCGCCTGGTACTCATTGCTGGAACCACTGCTTTTAGTAGAGAATGCCATGGTATTAGGCGATTTTAATTTACAGTTGGACGAGATATCTGATCCAGACATGGTTGATTTTACTAACTATATGCAGAGCCTGGATTGGCATCTGGGAGACATTTCTCTATCTCACACCGCGGGCCACATGCTGGATGCCATTTTTATTAGACCAGGACTGATTTCCAGAAATGGTAACAGAGTTGTAGATTGGACTGATCACTACCTTCTAACCATTAAGCTAACCTGGCCTGCCCCCGCCTTCGAGCATTGTACTAAAAAGGCCATGGCATAAAATTAATAAGACCAATTTTCCCCAGGCATTTAAAGGTGGCTGGGACCAGGCGAAAGCAGTGGGCCGCTCACACCTTGAGACCTTTGACCGAGGTCTGAAAAGGGCTATTGATTTGCTAGCGCCTCAGACCCCGTCAATTCCTAAAGCTCAACGCTCTCCCTCTGCTCCTTGGTATTCTGAGGAGCTGAAAGATTTGCAAAGAACCTATCGTAGGCAGGAGCGGAAATGGTTATTAAATAAAACCCAATTGGAAAGAGGCAAACTTAGGGAGGCTCTTGGGAAGTACAAACTGGCCATTAGGTTAGCGAAAACACTTTATTATTCCAAAGCTATTGGAGGGGCTATTAATTCACCTAAAGAATTGTTCAAAACAGTAGGAGCTTTGACGTCTCCTCCGACAAGCTCAGGATTTCCCACCTCCGAAAATTCTCCTCAGCACTGCCAAATGGTGGCTGATTTTTTTAATAATAAAATTGTAAATTTGCTGACAGATTTCAGATCCCCCTCCCCAGACTTAGAGGGTGAAGTGCCCCTCTCACACGTTGAGTCAGGCAATTTGCTACAATGCTTCCAACCCCTCTCTGCCAATAGAATCATAGATTTACTTCCGGCTGTGAAATCTGGCTCACCTACTGATCTTTTGCCCACCCCGTATCTTAAAGTTGGCCCCTTCTCTGGTTGCCTCTGCTCTGGAGCCAGTGTTTGGCGAAATCCTTCTGGAAGGCAGTTTCCCTGTCAATTGGAAACAGTCTACAGTTATTCCACTTACTAAAAAACCTGGCAAAGATGCATCTGATCTTACGAATCTTCGCCCGATCTCTTTACTGCCTAATCTTGCTAAAATGTTTGAAAAACATCTTAATCAGGAGCTTGCTGAATTTCTTCAAGGAAACGGTAGTCTGGACCCCTCCCAGCATGGTTTCCGTAGTACACATAGCACGGAAACGGCTCTAATTTCTACATCAGACATAATTCGCAGAAGAGGGGATTTGGGAGAAGGCACGATTCTTGTACTACTAGATCTGTCGCCCGCATTTGATACTATTTCTCTTACCATTCTGCTTCAACGCTTATCCCAGGCTGGAGTGAGGGGTAAGGCTTGGAAGCTACTTAGCTCTTTTCTTACGGATAGAACGATCACGGTGGCTTGTGGTGAGTATCGTGCCTCTTCCTTTCAACTCCTGTGCGGAGTGCCACAGGGGTCATCTCTCAGTCCTACTCTTTTCAATTTATACATGGCGCCTCTGGCGAGCCTGGTACGGTCCTTTGGCTTCCAGATTGTTTCTTATGCAGATGACACGCAGGTGATTGTTCCTGTCTCTCATGACAGCAATTAATAATTGGATAGCCAGAAATTGGCTGAAACTTAACGGGGATAAGACTGTGATTATGTGTTTTGGCCATAATAACATTCCTTGGAATAACAGCTGGTGGCCCACGGCCTGTGGGGGCTGCCCACTACCTTGTCCCTCTGCAAAAAATCTGGGTATTATATTTGATACTTCTCTTTCCTTCAAGTTACAGATCAATCATACGGTTAAAGTCTGTTTCTGGATCTTAAAAACTCTTAGGAAAATTCTGCAGCTCCTTGAGGAAGACTTAAGGTTGCCGGTTGTGCTGGCGCTAGTCACCTCAAGACTGGACTATTGTAATGCCCTTTTGTTAAATGTTAATAAAACTTCTCTTGATAAACTCCAGTCCATCCAGAATACGGCAGCGCGCCTTATTCTGAATCGTCCCCAGTCTGCATCGGCTAGTAGCAGTTTGAAATCTCTCCATTAACAGTTAGGAGCACACCTGCCTAACATCCCAGCAAATAATCTGCCCCATTGCATCATGATAAATGTAGTTTCCTCAAAAAACGAACTCAGTTACTTTTAAATATTTCACCTCTAAAAAGGTGCAGCCTTTGCTGTGCATCTCTGGACACATGTGTTTCTGGGTTAATCCCTTCTTCAGCAGAGAACAAGTTTGCGGGGTGCTGGAAATGCTGCCATTAATCATCCGGTTTCAATACCTCTTCACTGGCATGCCGGTGCCTGCTCCAGAGCTCATCAGCCCAGTGGCTCAAGGGAGCCTTTTTAAAGTCACAAACAGTTAGGAGCACACCTGCCTAACATCCCAGCAAATAATCTGCCCCATTGCATCATGATAAATGTAGTTTCCTCAAAAAACGAACTCAGTTACTTTTAAATATTTCACCTCTAAAAAGGTACAGCCTTTGCTGTGCATCTCTGGACACATGTGTTTCTGGGTTAATCCCTTCTTCAGCAGAGAACAAGTTTGCGGGGTGCTGGAAATGCTGCCATTAATCATCCGGTTTCAATACCTCTTCACTGGCATGCCGGTGCCTGCTCCAGAGCTCGTCAGCCCAGTGGCTCAAGGGAGCCTTTTTAAAGTCACAAACGGTTAGGAGCACACCTGCCTAACATCCCAGCAAATAATCTGCCCCATTGCATCATGATAAATGTAGTTTCCTCAAAAAACGAACTCAGTTACATTTAAATATTTCATCTCCATTGGTTACCTGTTAATAAGAGAATTATTTTAAAAACTCTCTTCTTGACTCAGAGAGCCTTACAGTCGGAGGGCTGTGATTATTTGCAATATTACCAACCAACTAGAAACTTGAGATCTTCTTCCAAATATATGATCGCTGTTCCTCGTTGCAATAAGGCTAGGTGGGGAGACCGCGCTTTTACGGTGAAAGCTGCAAGGCTTTGGAACTCCTTGCCTTTTGCGCTCCGACAAACAGCTACTCATTCCACCTTTAGGAAAAGCCTGAAAACTTGGCTCTTCTCGCAATAGGTGCTCTTGGTCGGTAGCCTTTGTTTTTTACTGTGTTCTCGTTCAGATTAGTGCTTCGATGCATCTTGCCAGAATGCGCTTTATAAATAAGCCAATACAATACAATACAATTGAGCCATTCTTGACCAAAGCTTGCAACTCTAGTGAGATAGAAGCACCTCCACCTGTACCCCGGCTTATCAAGCCCTGCTGATAAGTGGCCCCATGTCAAATGGGGCACCTTCTGCCACTGATGTTTTTTTTAAAAGCCAACAATACCTTGCATAGTGGGAGTTTACAGCCTTCAAAAGGTAAGAGTGAAAAAATGAAATCCCAGAATGCAATGTGGTATTCCCCTTAAAAGTCATGACTATTTGACAGTATCACACTAAACAAGAAGCCACTTCACTGCTGTGATTCTAAATGTCAATGTAGCAAAATTAGGAAATGTAATGACATTAAAATTGAGTTGTTGATAGGGCTACAACTGACAATAGACAATTACGTTGGTGAACCCCTATATCTTATTCATCAGGAAAGGTATTGATATATATAGCATGGACCAAGTTCCGGAGAGCAGTAGAGTGGTTTACAAAAAAGTTGTTTCAGCTTACATATTTGACACGAGGGGCATTACACAGAAATGTGCTGAATTTTGATTCTGTGGATTTGCACATCAGAAATCGTATGCAAAGTGCAAATATTATGACAGTAATCCAATTTGAATAGATTAAAAACATTTTTTCATTCTTGACACAGCTGACACATCTTTTGACCTGTGGCTGCAGGCACACCACCAAAGGATATTCTGACACAACCGGACAGATTGAAATCAGAAACAAGCATTTACAATGCAATGGGCTCGCATTTGCTCAACTTAGAGTTATTAGCATTGTAAAGTTCTAACCGGACTTTTATTGCCACATAAAATGAAAATGAAAAGGAATACAGTTTTAGATAAGTGATCCGATTTAAAGCGCCACGCCATGAGCGTGATGGAGCACACAAAATGAAACAGAAGTTCTCTTGCAGTCTAACCTATTGGCAAATGTGCAGCGAGATTGCACTGCATAGGAAATAAAAAGAAAAAGTAGTCCAGAAACCATGCTGAAAACATGGAGCCTTGTATGCTTTCAGTAGCTGGCTGGTGCACTCAAGGAGGTCTAAATACTGGAAATTTTTAAAAGGCAATCCCACGAACCAACGAAACTGATAGGCGTGCAGTGGGCGTGGTTAAATGCCTTCATAGAGATTACAGCAATTTTAATCTTGTCATGCTGTATCGGCCTGGTTATTTGCAGTCCACGCTTTGCTATCTAAGATGCAGTCGCTTTATTAAAAGCATTATTGAAATATATACTATCTCTGTTTGTCATTGTGTATGTGAGACTAATGTAACTGAGATAAAAGGATAAGACCTGAGTGACCACAGCTTCCCTGACAAACCAGTTATGTCATGCGCTTGGCTGCCCAATCATCTCTGCCCTCGGGTAGAGATGAAGCACTGCTAGTTAGCCGGAGCAGAACCGCTTGTGGGCTCGACCCTAAAAACGGCAAACAACTTACCATGAAAGATACTTCACCTCGTAATGAACAGAATCCTTTAAAAAGCCCTCGGTGTGGCTGAAACTACAGGGCCAAACATGTGTGGCACTGCACCAGCTAATCAGAAAACAAGAAAGCATGTCAACAAATCAGAAGAAGAATAAAGAGTCACAATAAGAATGAAAATATGTAACAATCTATACTAGACTCAACCCATTCAAAATTAGTGTTTTCAACAGCACCGGAAACAAAACGCCCCCATCTGAGCTGCTAGACTGAGGTGACTGTGAGTAGGGGTCTTTTATCAGTACTGATTACTTAGGGAGGTACTGTGCAGTTGAGAGTGGATTATTAAAACTGTGCAGTTGAGAGTGGATTATTAAAACTAGGGTATGATTGTAAGCAGGTAACTATGAAAGTACTAAAAAGTCAACAAAAACACCAACACCAGTGACACAGCGAGGGAGACACAGACCCTAATGCAAGAAGACTAATGGGTCCCCTAACCACTTGGGCAGTAAAAGAAAGCCATAACTGGAGTGCAGTAAGCCCTTCAGTGCCCTGGACGATGGTGACACTGCACCTGCGGCACTATTGATAATTAAACCCATAAGGACCCAAGCCCAACATTGCAGCTGCTGCACTATTGATAACTACACCGTTAAGGGTCAAAGCCTGTTATCAGTCTTGGCCAACCAGTACCTATCCTGATCGGAGCAGTAAAAATTAAACCAATCATCAAGAAAAAATATTGCACACGGATGGAGCAAACAATTAAGCAGGTATTGCCACAAGGATACATTGGACAGACCCTCAGCCAGTTAGTGTAGCAGAGGCTCGGAATATATTTGTGAACTTACATGTACCTTGGGTTTTCATGATTACGTCTGTCCTTAAGATGCTTTTGAGAGTCTTGATCAGCAACAGAGTGTGGAGTATGGAAAATGAGAAACATTACTCCTGTCCACCTTTCTAGGGCCACACATGGACTGCTGGCGTTCTACTGAAGATGATTTGCAAACTTCTGGGTCAGTCTGAAAATCACATTTGATTTTGACAATTTATATTATTTAACCAGCAAGATGGCTCTGTGACTTACATACTCACTGATCCCTTCTGGTGTAGCCTTTGAGATCCTAGCAAAGCCCATCAACCTGTCATACTTTTCACAGTCAACAAAATTAGTACCATTAAATCAGGAAATAGTCACACCTGTAATTTAAGTGCTTATTAGTTTCAGAACTAAGGGCAAGAAGTGCTAGTTCAAATCTAAGGGCCCGATTACGACATTGGCCCTCTGGCTGTTGGACCGTCAAAGCTGTGGAGATGAGTCCGACGTCAAGCCAGCGGCCTCACCCCCTGTCATATTATGATGTTTCCACCAGGCTGACCGGTGGAAACGTCGTATTACAACATTTCCACCAGTCAGCCCAGCGGAAACAGTGCGGTGATATTGGCCTCAGCAAGGTTGAGGGCCATGCAGGTCCCCCCCCGTGGCCTCCAGCACTGGCTTTTCACCAGCCTTTCCATGGAAAAGCTGGTGGAAAGTGGAGTTGTGATCAGCAAGACAGTGACCCCATGGGTACTGCCGTAACTTCCCATGACTCTGACCACCAAAACCCATCGGGATCCATGATCTTGGCAGTGCGGCGGTCTCCCGGTGGTCCGACCACCAGGATTGTAATCTGGTGGTTGGACTGCCAGGAGTGCAGCGGTCCAACCGCCACCGTGGGTTTAGCCGTCCTCGGACCGCCAAACTTGTAATCGGCTCCTAAGTTATTATTTAGTGGCTTAATTAACCCAGCCTAGCTAAAAATGTTTTAACTTTTAAATATAGCACCTTATACTGATCCTCTGCTTTTACATGGCTGGAAACATCAGATGCTACTACAACCTAATCTACTGACACTCAGTTTACCGACCTTGAAAGGATGAGGGCTGAGTCTTAATTTTCATCGTTCAAATTCACGGCATTGCTCAGCATACAACAGTAGTGTTAAGCCGTTGAGTCATTTTACCATCTTATTTGGGTAGCTCGTTCATAAAGTGTTTGTAATTTATTTGAACAATGGATGTGCAATAGCAGTGCCCAGTACAATTTACCTACCAGCAACCATGTTGCAAAGGTGCTCAAAAAATGGTTACATTGTGGTCCTCCAAGGATAAGGATTGAAAACCACGAACAACAGATGTGTATCCATGAGCAGAACAACATGAAGACCGATAATTGTATTGTATTGAAACATATATATAGTGCTTATTACCTTTACATAGGGGACTGACATGCTTGCCTACATGAGGACTGCACTAAGCCGTGAAGGTGGAAGTATGCAGTCTTTATTTTGATCCTTTGTGGGGAATATTTCTGTGTCATGTGTGAGGACCACTGAAGTGTGTTTATCATGTTATGGAGCACAGTGCTGTGTTGGATGAAGAAGTGTGAGAGACCGGTGCAAAGTTTATGCTTTTCAGTAATTATGTTCATAGTCTACTTAGCTAGCTCCTGAAAAGGGTTGTCCATTCTTAGATCTGCTGGGATGGAATATATTAAAATGATTCCATATTGGATGGTCATTGCGAGAGTTCAAGAAGTGGCCATAGTATCTAGCTATTCGGGACCTGCAGTGGTGAATTAAATGAAAGTCCTCAGTTGGGTAGCAGCATGTGGCAGGTCTCTTCGGTTATTCCACGCCCGATCAAATGGTGATGGGTGGTTCAATTGCTGTTGACTGGTACAGTACATGATGATTAACATGACTTGTTGCAGTTTTTTTCTATGTGAATATAAGAGTGTTAAACAGTAAAAGAGGATTATTATGAAGCCTGCATGAAAATTGGCTGACTGTTATCTTATTTTAGTATGGTTTATATGCTATATTGTAATTTAACTGCATTTATATAGCACTTACTACCTCTAATAAGGCATTGTAGTGCTTTACGCTGGACAGGATGCTGCCCTAGAACCCGGGGTTAGTACTATTTTTTTTTTGTTTATTGTTGGTTATTGGAAGTAGTCTTGCACTCTAAAGGAAACTGTTCCATGAACTTAATCCAGTTTCTATGCGGTAGATTAAATTAATAACAGTTAGATGTGATCTTTAGTGGAAGGGCATATGTGAATTCATGCAAAGGTTAGTGGTATTAGTAGATATACTACAACAGATTGGGTATTTTAGTTCGCTGGGAGTGACCTTTAAAGGGGAGGTTGTGTTCTTTGAAATTAGGGTTGATAATGTTTGAGAAGTAATCTCAAAACCCAAAAACATGCATTTCTATAAACAAATGAAGAATGATTCTGGGACTATGTTTCACTGGGCAAGAGACATTTTCTGAAACATGCTTCGGGCCCTTGCCCGGAAATGGGCAGGAACCAAACAGATCGCATTTTTGAAAGTTTACTTCCAAAACAATCGACTGTTGGCCACGTTGTATGAGACGATTCTAGTTACCCTTTGACCTGAAGGGCACTTGTGAAAGAAGGAGGCGCTCAGGACATCTTAGCTGCCCTTGCAAGGAAATGGCATTACCGTGTGATAACACAATTAACCTAGCAGGAGACAAGCGGGGGGTCCTCATTAACGAGTAATCAGCTTATTTGTTCAGTACTCCCAGCAGAGGCAGGGTCAAAGTACTAACAAATAATGTTGTTTGTGTATTATTTTTTCCCATAGATGAAAGCAGCAGTCCAGGAATCCCAAGAATGCCATGTACCTCCCCTAAATAAATACACTAAAAGTCACTCACAGTTGTTGGGAGCTCTTTTGGTGGCGGCCAGCTTTGTAGTTTCTGTGCACAGTCCAGTGAACACAATGTCTGTCCTACTGAGGATCTGACAAGTCAAAAGCCAGGTTGTTAGGCAGGACCGTGGAGTGTTGAGAAGCATCGCGAGACCAATGGGAAATGGAGCAATCCTCGCGAGATACACCAGTCACCACCGGAAACCCCCACGCTGAGAGTATGAAAATACTACTGTTTTTACATAGCGGGACATGTCTCACTTTTGCAACTTTTAAGTGCTGTAAACAACAAAAGCCACTATTGCCCTATATCATAGCTCTCAATTTGGTATCCTCGAAAGATGGGTGTTGTTGAGCCAGCTTGCTTACTTTAAATTGTAATTACATTTCAGTCTACCAATGCTCACTGCAGTTTTTCATGCCTACTGCTCGTTGATGAATCAGTGGTGGCAGCTTATAGATCAGGTTACTTCATCCTTCCTTGGACATCTGGGCCCACAAGGGGTATGGAAAGTGTGGTATAAATAACAATACAAAGAGACCTGGAGTTTAGCATGTTATCTCCACTTTCTGACATAAGTACTGCCTGGCGATCCTGGAAGGAAGGGTCCTTTCTCCTCTTTCCTTACTGGCTTTGTGATACCAGTGCTACTGGCTTTGTGATACCAGTGCCTGAAGCTCGCAGAAGACTGCGTAGTATTTCCTCTTTCCTTACCGGCTCTGTGACACAAGTATTGTCTGATGGTTCCTGAGTTCTGCGTAGTATTTCCTCTTTCCTTAGCGGCTCTGACATGAGTACAGCCTGAAGGTCCTAGAGGATGGCATAGTATTTCCTTTGCACTTTTGTGACAAAAGTACTACCAAATGCTTCTAGTGGGCGGTGTAGTATCTTCCCTGCTTAGCACCTCTATGACATGGGAGGTCTTCATGGGCCGCGTGCAATTACCACGTACTGATAGGCTTTAGGGCACAAGTACAGTCTGATCCACAAGGGCTGTCTCCCCATTCCTTAGGGGTTCCATGATGTGTGCTGCATGATGGGCCATCTGTCCGCTTCCGAATGGGCTGTATGGCATGAGTTCTGTAAGGTTGTCCTTAATGGCTCTATAGCACATGTACCCAGGTAGTCCTGGCAAGCAGCATGATATTTCCTCTTTAGGCTCTATGACATGGATAATGACCACTTCACATTTTCAGTAAAATGCAGGAATATGGAAATAAACCCCACACTAAATAAAATCTACTGCATGTAAATTTATCTCATGTGTATTGTGGTAATCAGAACCACCAACAGGACTCAGACCTCAAGCCTGGTCAGTGAGTACCCACAGTTCTTCAAGGCCAGCCTGGGGGTAAGCAATTGTTCCAGAACAAGATATGTGATTCAAAACCTTACAAAGTAAAAACGTACCTCAGCATTGTTTTCTTATCTTGAGAAATGGAAGCTGCAATCCAGGCTAATGTGTGCAACTTGTGAAGGTAAGATGGATTCTTTCTAAAGAGGAATCGTCTCCTAAGGGGAGCAGTATGGTGAATGTCTGCTGGCCAGGCCCTGACTTGAAGGGCTAAAACATGTCTCCCATCCTAACTCAGCACAACACATCCATAGTAAATGACACATTTAGAACGATATCGTCGTCCTTTTGAATGGCTGTGTTAGATCAGGGACCCACGTGGGACTCTTACCCCTCCCCTGCTTTTGCGACTCTTTGGTCTGGGCAGGGTAAAGACATTGGGTGCACATGATGCTCCTTCCTGTCACCCTCATCATGACAGGCCATGACTTGAGGACAGGTAGTCCAGGATGCGTGTTGCCTGCCTCTTGAGCATCACTTCCAGTCAGGACATCTGTCACTTTCTCGCTACCCAGAATTTTTTTTTTTTTTAAGTATTACAGCGCTCCCAAAAAGTATTTTTAAAATATTACAGCCCTGCTAATGTCTTTTTTGGGCGCAGCTGTCAACACCATTGCATAGACTCGCCACTGCACCAACATGTAAAATTACATGAAAACTATTATCTCTTCTTGGCACTTGCACTCAATTAGGCTCGAACTGGCGTTGCAATAATACACTTGACGAGAACACGTAGTAGCAAGTTTAAATAATGGCCCTGGTTGTTGTAATGATCAATCACTGGAGGTGGGAAGGCTGTGTGACTCCCACACCCCATGACCTTTATGCAGCACTGGAAAAGCCCTAACTTTTTTTCATCAAAAATACAATTGCTTTTTCCCCCAAAATACCACATTGAAATGTCCAAAGATCCTTTGTGATTCCAAAAGGCTGCGGGCTATCCTAAAGTTTTGTGAGCCCTGAATGCAAAGGGTTCTCAATGGAGAGTTCCACTGCACAAGAGAAGTGTACACATAATAGAAAATAAAAAATAAATAAAAAATAAACATTTAAAATACTGGAGAACTAGCTCACAAAAAAATGAGCTCCTGCTGAAACACAGCTAAAACCAATCACTACTTGGCTCCAACTTGGATCTTTTAGCATTGAAAACAAAATCTAGATTATATTTACCTACCAAAATAGGAACCTACACTGTAGCATTGCACATTGTTCATCTCTTTGCCTAGATGGACCTCCCAGTGTATATCTGCTGGCAGATTCTATGCACAAAATAGCAAGCAGCATAATATTTCTCCAAATCGGTAGGCAGCTCAAATAAAGAAATAAATATATATTTAATTAAAATCTAGAAATATGTTTCCGATATCCTGTATTTTTATAATTTAAATGCAACTTAAGAAAGCAAATAAAGAAATGAAACAGCTAATGGTGCTAAACATATGAACAAAACCCGTGTAGTAGGTATCAGTGTCTATCTGGCATGTACCTTGAACGTAATAGTACTTCTTCCACTCCTGGACCGACTGTATTGGTATACTTTGTTATTTGCATTTGTATGGCAACAGGGCCGGATTGGGACTCAAAATCACCCAGGCACCCAAAAGAAAGTGGCCGACATTTGTGGATCACAATCTTTCATAAATCAGTGTATGGTTCACATCAGGGACTTATTTAGGGGAGAGATGTGAGGTAAAGTATTATTTTTAAAGTTTCAAAGGCCAGTAGCATCATCCAAGACTGTAAACACTGTTATTCCATTACATATCACCCTCCAAAGCCAGCCTTTGCTCAAAAAGCGCCCCTGGGCGTAATCAAATTTGGGGCCCCTATCTTCCTCCCGCCTCGATTTCCACCCTCCCCTCACAATTCAATTTCTACCTTTTCTTAGTGGTGCATTTAACACTACCTTTATCAAAAGATCCCTAGCAGTGGATGTTCTGCACCAAGACCAAGGGTAGGAAAGGGAGCATTAGTGGGTTATGAAAAGTCCATGCCCTGCCACCGTCAATGCGTTGTCTTCAACATTATTACTGCAGGTGATCTTAATATGGGGCGTTTTGTGTTCACTGTCAAATCCTGGCTGATTACCTTTAACGGTGACCACCAGCCTCTGAACACACACTTCCCATTCCCCGACCTCACCTGAATCACACTTTTAAAGACTAAATTGGAGGTGAGAAGTTTTAGGAGGGGCGAGTGTGAGAGGGAAGGGGAGGAGGGAATGGAGGGAGACAAGTGAAGAGAATTGTAAGTTTTACATAGTAAATGAACAGGAGCTGCCGGCTGAAATAACAAAAATAATTATAATGATCATAAAAATAATTAGATGAGCTCATTGTGTGCCTCTCTAAACCTGGGTGCCCTGGGCCTGAGCCCAGCTCGCCCATGCCCAAGTCTGGCCCTGTCTCTATCTAACCTGTGATTCATCATTCACTGTTCACTCCTTTTGTCCCTCTGCCATCTCCTTTTCTCTTTACTTTTGTTTCCCATTCTTCACTCTCTATCAATACCAATCTATCATTCAAAGCTTTCCTCCAATGTATCTTTTCTCTTCCCCACTCTGTTTATCTCTCTCCGCTTCACTCCCTGTCTCTCATTTCCTTTTTCTCTCCCCTTTCCTTTTTCACTCCAGGATGGAGGGTGAATGAGTTTTTGTTTTGTTTTTTTTTTTAACAGCATCATTGCCAAAGCTGTGTTTTATTTTTATCTGTTCTATTCAGATTTTTTTTAATTGCAAAGTTATTTTAAACGTCTGCAGTTCTTGGTGTGTTTTTCTCTCATTCTATTGCACAGTATTTGGATGAACCTTCCTACCTCAAGCAGAGAAAAGTGGCAGCAGGCACCTGTGGCTTGTTGAGCCAATTGTTGTGACCTTCTGTGGTGGTGGGGGAGGGGGAGTGGCTAAGCCTCCTCACCACACCAAAGACCTGTTAAATGTTCTTCTCGAAAGATGCACCCCCTCAAAGGCTTACTGTCCCTTTCTGATCCCGGTAATGGAAGAAGGCACCACATGATATGCGTCCTGCGGCTGCCCAACTGTCATTCTGCAAATAATAATTAATAGGCCTAATATGCAGGTTATTCAGACTACCTCTCACCTTTAGCTGCAGCAGTCTATTAGAGAAATCAACCCTGGTTTGTGGTGCTGCTTTATCCACAGACAATAAAAACAGCCCACTAGCTGGCCTCTGCCACTGGCCCCTTGAGTAGTGCCAGATTGCCCCGCCCTGCCAATCCGACCCTGTATGGCGCCAACCAACATTGATATAACATTGCAGTGCATTCTCTATCTGGGCGTCCTTTCTTGTAAACTGTAAACTTTGCACTTGTGTAGCGCACTACTCACCCGTTAGGGTCTCAAGGCACTGTACTCATACCGCTGTGGAACCCCTCCTGGCTTTTCCCTGTGAGGCACCCACTCCTGGACAGCCCCAGGGTGAAGCCAGGCATCCAAGCGCTGTGAGGGCCGTTGTGGAGATACAGGGCCAGATGTAGGAACCGATTTGCGACTCGCAAACGGCAAAAACTGCAGTTTGCGAGTCGCAAATGTGAGTTTCCTATGCAGAAATGCATTTTGCGAGTCGGGACCGACTCGCAAAATGCATTTCCGACTTGCAAATAGGAAGGGGTGTTCCCTTCCTATTTGCGACTCGCAGTGGGATGCAATTTCATTTGCGACCGTGTACGCGGTCGCAAATTAAGTCGCAGTTACCATCCACTTGAAGTGGATGGTAACCCACTCGCAAATTGGAAGGGGTCCCGATGGGACCCCTTCCACTTTGTGAATGGACCCAAAAATATTTTTTCAGGGCAGGGAGTGGTCCAAGGGACCACTCCCTGCCCTGAAAAAATACCGAAACTAAAGGTTTTTGTTTTTTTTTAAGTGCAGCTCGTTTTCCTTTAAGGAAAACGGGCTACACTTAAAAAAAAAAAACTGCTTTATTGAAAAGCAGGTCACGAACATGGAGGTCTGCTGACGTCAGCAGGCCTCCATGTTAGCGAGTGCCTATTCTCGCAATGGGACCGCAAATTGCGACCCACCTCATGAATATTGATGAGGTGGGTCATTGCGACCCCATTGCGAGTCGCGGTCGGTGTCTGAGACACCGTACTGCATAGCAAATTGCGACTTGCAATTTGCGAGTCGGATGGACTCGCAAATTGCAAGTCGCAATTTTGCATTTTGCTACATCTGGCCCTAAGCAAGCTATTGCTCAGAGTTACAGAGTGGGACCCATTAATTAGATTAGGCACCGAGGCGAGAATTATCTGGTCCAAGAGAATGGAGCCCAAGACCCACCAAGTGGGGAATTGAACCCTGGTCCTGGGCCAGATCTCTGCATCAGGATCTGCCGCTCTAACCATTGTGCCACACTTCTCCACTTCTTGTGGATCTAGGAAGGGTCTCAGTCGAATTGAAGGAAGCATTGTTTTCACAGGACTCGGAAGCCGCCAGTGGGCCTTTACCCCCAACACCGGTCATACACCAACCGACAAGACAGTTTAGTATGGTGGAAGAAGTATTTATTTTGATATATACTTTCAATAAAAATTCATAGAAACAATTTATGCAAGTCATCCTATGCACATTACTCAAATAAAAACATTTCACTGCAAACTTAATATATATATACTGTCATAGAAGATACTTTTTCATTTGTAACCATAAATTATTTTTGACAGGATCCCTTCCTGTCCTGAACCTCCTTTGGACCACACAGGGACTGGTCGTCACCTGTATCCTTAGGGGGGCGGTACCCCTGCTTCCTCTGTTCCTTGCCCCCATGCATGAGCCCCGTGACCACCCCAGTGATCTGGGCTCCCTACCCCCAAACAGATGTGTCCATCCGCAGGTTGGTCCAGGACTTCAGGATCCTATCTCTGTTGTTATACCGGGGCCCCACCCTTGGGGTCCCCTCTGTTGCTTCCGGTTACTTTATTCTCTCTTCCTCCAAGCCTAATAATAAGGAGAGGGTGGGTGGGAATCGACAACAGGCCCGTCCGCTCGGGCCACCGCGCAAGGAAGAAGAAGGCTGAGCCTTCTGGGGGGGGCGCTTTTATGCCCCCCCACTGGCGCGCGGCGGCCCAAACCGGTCCGGCACTGCTGTCGACCCCGACGTTCCCAGAACGTATGACTACCACTCGCGCGCCTCGCTAGGCGCGCGAGCGGAAGCCTGCAGGCCAGCCCGCGCACAACTAGTGCGAGGGCCAGGCCCCGGCGTCCCCGACCCCTAAGGGGCCGCACTCCCCCCATGTTGGGGGGGCGCCTTTCCACAGGACTCGGAAGCCGCCAGTGGGCCTTTACCCCCAACACCGGTCATACACCAACCGACAAGACAGTTTAGTATGGTGGAAGAAGTATTTATTTTGATATATACTTTCAATAAAAATTCATAGAAACAATTTATGCAAGTCATCATATGCACATTACTCAAATAAAACATTTCACTGCAAACTTAATATATATATACTGTACTGTCATAGACGATACTTTTTCATTTGTAACCATAAATTATTTTTGACAGGATCCCTTCCTGTTCTGAAGCTCCTTTGGACCACACAGGGACTGGTCGTCACCTGTATCCTTAGGGGGGCGGTACCCCTGCTTCCTCTGTTCCTTGCCCCCATGCCTGAGCCCCGTGACCACCCCAGTGATCTGGGCTCCCTACCCCCAAACAGGTGTGTCTATCTGCAGGTTGGTCCAGGACTTCAGGATCCTATCTCTGTTGTTATACCGGGGCCCCACCCTTGGGGTCCCCTGTGTTGCTTACGGTTACTTTATTCTCTCTTTCTCCGCCACAAGGGCAACCAGGGCCCCAGGGTCCTTCGCCCTCCCCACCATAAAACAAACACTTAGCGAAGAACCACATGTCTGCCATGAATTGGTCAGTACCTGCATCGGACAAATGAACCAAATCTCTATGAAACATTTCAGGTCCTTTCAATTGTCTATGAGGGATGTTCCACAAATGGCCCGGACCAGGGCAAAGCTTTGACATCTCTGCGTTAAGTCGCCTAACTGGCACATTGATTATCCTCGGTTTTATTCCTGGGCCCCATTTTTTCCGCGGCACCATGTGAGACCAGGCGATGGCTGCATTAGGGAATTGCTTAGCAAGCTTCGTAATTTCTAAGAATATGGCCTCTCTGAGGGCTTTACGTCCTATATGTACCAGGTCGTTGCCCCCAAGGTGAATGATGATGAGGTCCAGGGATTGGAGCCCTGCACATCCACGAGCCAAATCTACTAACTGCTGCAGCTGTTTAATTCCTTTGCCGCCAACCCCGCACCACCTGAAGGCCACGTCTAAGCTTGTCGCCGGATTCGGTTTACGGAGCTGCTGCAACCGGTACGCCGCCCGACGAACGAATGAATGCCCCAGTACCCAAACCACACGCTGATCCATCTACTGTAATAAAGGGAAAATTGTGTGAGAAATGATAAAGATTTTAGATAACACACATAACCACTGATTAGACCAGCTCTGGCCTAACGTAATGTTTATAACAGTTGGATGACCATCTACCAATGGCCTTAACCTCAGAGATGGGCAAGCCTGCCCCCGCTGCTAACGTAGCCGTGCCAATCCTGAACGAGTGAGGGGAGTAACCCAGAGGTTCTACGCCCGCTGCATTTAGTGTCAACTTCATAACCTCTGTAAATTGGTAGCGCGACAGACAGTCCCCATTTGTGTGTATGAATAGCGCCGTGGATTTTTCTAAAGGGCGCACCTTTAGGTATGCATCTAGGTTGGCTACAGGACAGATAAGAGACCCATGCGCTGCCCGAAGAGCAATCCTCACCCCTTTTCCTAACTGATCAGTCTTTGACTTGCGCAGCAGTATGGTGGCAGAGTTATTATTGATTACCACATCTGGCCACTGGAGACCCCCCGCATGGTCGTTCTTGGATGTACCTAACATTTCCCCAATACGGAAGGCCCCATAGAAGGCCACAGAAAAGGCTGATGTAAATAAGGTAGTCTCAAAAGGGAATGATGTAACTACGGAAACTGCGCCCAGCAATTTTTCTAATAAATGAGGGGTTATAGGCCGCCTGGAGTCTATCCTGGGACCATCTGCTCTCGACCACCCCACCAGCGCCTGCTTAATAATAAAGGCATTGAGTTTACAGTCTTGCCCCCTTAGCTTGGCGAAAAAACGGATGGCTGACAAGTTGGCCTTGGCGCAAGACACGGGTTTACCATTGCTCTTTAAATGTTGCAAAAAGGCACAGATTGCTTCGGATGAAAACCAATCTACAGAGTTCACTGATTTCAAAAACAGTCTATAATGCAAGAAGGCTCTTTCGTATAACCCCTTCGTTCGTGTCGCCAAAGATGACCCTACTAGGGCTGACAGTGCGGGACACCAATCCTCCACAGTGATGTTGGAAACTCTGTCCTCCTCTCCGACGCCTGTGGGTGGAACCTCTGAAAATCCTGCATTAATGATCGAGACAAGGCATCAGCCGCATTATTATTTACCCCTGGAACATGTTTCGCCCGGAATGTGATGTTGAGTTTCAAACATTGCAACACCAAATACTTAAGTAGTCTCAGCACCCATCTGCAGCTAGCTTTTTGTCTGTTGATAGACTCAACGACTGCCATGTTGTCTGACCAAAATACTACTGACTTGTTCCTCAATGTGTCATCCCAGACAGATACCGCGACAATGATGGGAAATAGTTCTAAGAATGCTATATTTTTGGTGAGACCCATGCCAACCCAATCAGCTGGCCAATCCGCCCTGCACCAGGCTGAACCTAGGATAGCCCCGAAGCCCACGCTGCCTGCAGCGTCCGTGAATAGGCCGAGAGAAGGGCTGTCCACCGGGGGATGAGGCCAGATTACCGCCCCGTTGAAGTCTTGTAGAAATGCCTCCCAAACCCTCAAATCGTCCTTTACTTCAGCAGACAGCCTGGTGTGGTGGTGTTTTTCGGTCAACCCTGCCATAGACCTAGCTATGGATCTGAAAAAGGGGCGGGCCATGGGAATGATCCTCAGGGCGAAATTCAATTGTCCCACCAGGACTTGCAATTGGTGCAGGGTGACCTTGGTAAGGGATAAGACAGTTCTGATGGACCCCTTAAAAACCTGAAGCTTGTCCAGAGGAAGGTGGCACTCCCCTGCGACGGTGTCAATTTCGATGCCCAGAAAAGTGATGCACGTGGAGGGGCCTTCTGTTTTTTCCTGGGCTATTGGGACACCGAATTCCCTGAACATGGTTGTCAGAGACTGCAGGGCCCAAGGCATTTTTTAGACTCAGGGGTGCCCAAAACTAGGAAATCATCCAAATAATGTATCACATTTGCATGCCCTGTACGCCTGGTGAAAATCCACTGTAAAGCAGAACTGAACTGTTCGAAATAACTGCAGGACACACTGCACCCAATGGGCATACACTTGTCATAAAAATAGTCCCCATTAAATTGGAATCTCAAAAGATGGCAATCTTCCGGGTCTACTGGCAAAAGCCGAAAAGCTGCCTCGATATCTGTTTTTGCTCACAGCGCCCCAGACCCCTCAGCAATACCAGTGCCTGGTCTACGGTAGCATAACGCACTGAACATAGGGTCGGGTCTATAGCCTCATTTACTGACGCACCCCGAGGAGCTGAGAGGTTATGGATCAATCTGAACTGACCCGGCCCTTTTTTGGGTACTACTCCTAATGGGGAACAAACAAAATTAGTTGTGGGGGGAGAAGGGAAGGGGCCAGCCAGTCTCCCTAGTGTGCATTCTTTAGCAATTTTTCTAGCCACCACGCCGGGGTTCCTCACGGCAGACAGAAGATTTCTGCAATGACCTAAGGGGGGGACCCGGGATGCTGGAATTCTAAAGCCCTGCGAAAAACCTTTAATCAGTAGTTCAGCTGAAGCCTTAACTGGATAAACCTTCAGCCAAGGCATCATAACCTCTAAATGAATGGGAGAAGGCAAGGAGGAACTAGATACTGGACTTACTCCCCTCCTTAGCTTTTTCCTTCGGTTTCTTAAGGCATTTAAATTCGGGGTGAGAGGGATGCCCACAAAATGCACAGGAGTGCCTGAATTTGCACGTCCCGGGGGGGGCCTGAACATACTCTCCTGTTAAACACCCAGCAAGATCCTTTTTTGTCATTTGAATACTGTGCTTGAAAGGGCTGCTTGCTAGGTAATTTGTTGTTCACACACTCCAACCAAACATTTACTTCAGTCTGGTCCCAACCAATTTCTGGGTCCTCTACCTTTGCCCACCTGAAATCACGGTCATACTCCAGCCAAGCGTTTCCTCCATACATATGGTGGGCTTTTAAAATTTTGTTCGCATAAAATATAATTGACATACCAATTTCAGGCTTCTTTTCCAGCATGACCGACATAAACACATTAAAACCAAATAACCAATTCGTAATATTCTCTTCTATCTTTGTTTTTTTATCTGTTAATGATGAAGCTTTTGCATCTTTATCTTTTGATTCTATTTCCCTTCCCTTAGCCCTTACTAGGTTAAAAATGTCTACAAAATCCCCTTTCCATATTTTCTCTTTGATTTCAGAAGCAACATGTGCGGCTAACTTCCCTGGCCTAGATAACAATGTGTCTGAACCCGTCCCCTCAGCTGAAGCCAGTGTTTTTATGATGCTAACACCCTGTTCCACAACCTTAACATGTTCTTATTCCACTGGAGGAGTCTGAGACAGCGAGCCCGGTGCCTGGCTGACACAGGGGCTTGAGGTCGTCACCTGCAATGAAGGAACATTACGCGCTGCTACCAATGCCTCGACCTGGCGCTTGAGTTCGAGTACCGTATTCTGCAATGAGTCACTAGCCCATGGGGTCGTGGGGGGTGGTGTTGGCATTGGCACAGCAATATTGGCTAACATCTGGGATACTGACAACAACGTTTGAGTTGTCGGGTCCTGGGATGCCCCCGGTAGGGCCGCTGCCGCCTGCCCCTGCTCTGTGGTTGTGCTAGCTCCTGGTGCCACTCCCTGCACGATGGGTAATACTTTTATGGGTAACTCCTTGGTTGGTGCTGCTAATGCCGCTACAGAACGCCATATGTCAGCTAGCATAGCTTCCACACCTCCCGCCGGACCCGGAATAGGCGTCGCCCCCCCGGACGAGGCCCAGCAATTTCCTCAGAAGGCGCAGCCGCTGCAATACTGGGGGCCACCACGGTGACTAACTCACTCATAGGAGGAGGAGGGGCGGGGACTGTTGGAGGCGTAGGTTGTTGGACTACTGCGGTCTGTTTTTTATTCCTACGTTTAACTGGAGGAAATGCTGCAGGTGGGGCTACATGCGTGCGGCGCGGGCGGGAAGTGTCGTCCCCACCGTCATCTCCATCTGAAGGGGCAGCCTCCCCATCTGAATCCCCGCCCCCCCAATTTCGCTAGGACCAATTTCAATAGTTGGGCAAGCTCAGGATCTGTGCCTTTCCTCTTACCCACCCTCACTCTATTAGATGCCATAATGCAAATGCCAGGTAAAACAAGGTATAAGCTGGGTTGGTAACCTGCTAAAATTAATTATCCTGAAAGAATTTTTTTTTGTTAACACAACGCCTACAGTTCGTTTGAAAACACAGCGGTTAACAGAACTATAACACTGTCCCCGCAATACAGCTTAGTCAAGTTCAATTGGCGACAATAATACCAACATGATACAAGTGACAACAAAATCAACATGGAATAAGCACAACCATAAATCAATAACATAAAATCACTTAGTTCTAACCCTGAAGCCAAGTGAAGGAGATGGCGCGCACAAACACAATTGCTCTAAAAAACGGAGCCCCGACCTCGTGCTCCAGCACCCAATCTAATTTGTTAAAGCTCGAGGGGAAACCCCTCGGGGGAGAGAGTGCGCACAGAACTGGCCCCAACCTGCTCCTACTCCCTTTAATGTATATTTTGCAGCCCAACAAAGAAAGGGGGGGAACCCCTAGCAGGTGAGAGCGCGCACAGAACAACCTCCTAAAAACGGAGTTAGCCTGCGTGCGCTCACTCACCTTGCTACCTCTGTACTATTGCCCAAACACGGCCGCTCCCCTGCGCTTTCACCACCGATGCTGGAAATACGGATGAAGTCCAGCACTGCTCAGGAACCGCCGCTCGTTTCACAAGCTCGCTCCCCTGCGCTTCCACAAATACGATTAAAATCCAGTACTGTCAGGCCCGTCCGCTCTGGCCACCGCACAAGGAAGAAGAAGGCTGAGCCTTCTGGGGGGGGGGCTTTTATGCCCCCCCACTGGCGCGCGGCGGCCCATACGGTCCGGCACTGCTGCCGACCCCGACATTCCCAGAACATATGACTTCCGCTCGCGCGCCTCGCTAGGCGCGCGAGTGGAAGCCTGCAGGCCAGCCCGCGCTCAACTAGTGCGAGGCCCAGGCCCCGGCGTCCCCGACCCCTAAGGGG